>NC_137793.1:49331705-49819571 GCF_963383645.1 Muscardinus avellanarius | reverse complement strand
GAGGAGGAGGAGTGTGGGAAGCCAGGGTGTGGCACGTCAGCCCAAGATGGCGCCCGGGCGCATGCGATGTTGTCAGTATCACACGCCTCATGCATGGTCTGTGATGTAATGCCTCGTGGTTAGGCCAGTACGCCTATGAGGTACCTTCTAGGGAGCATGGGATGGACATGGGCGGAATGGGATTGGTGGATATTTTGAGAACAGGCTTGGCATGGTATATAAGGAAACTGCTGCGGGGAATAAAGAGGAAGTAGCTTTATCAGCAAGTCGGCGTTCGTGTGTTTCTTCCCTAGGCTCTGCTGGTCAGAGCCTTAGGGTCATGACAGAGGAGGAGGTCCATCACTCTTTTTTTTTCCTTTCTTTTATCTTCCCTTCTCTTTTCTTTTTTCTCTGGTACTGAGGATTGAATGCAGGGGCATTCTATCACAGAGCCTTAGGGTCGTGACAGAGGAGGGAAGAAAAAAAGGAGAAGAGGAGGAGGGAGAGGAGAAGAAAATTGAGGAAAGGAGAAGACAGAGGATACAGATATAGTTCCCAATACCACACCACCCTTGGTCCACCTCCTTCGGCTATAGCCCTCTGAACCTGGCTTCATTGTTCTGTGCGTGTGTGTGTGTGTGTGTGTGTGCGCGCGCGCGTGCGCGCACTCACTCAGGTGCATCTAAGTTTCTGCACTCTTTAGATACCTTTAAGTTAAATATCATTACTTTTATATTTTCAACTTTAGAACTATTATTATTTCAGGGGAAAACATGTCTTCTACTCATGAATGTTTTATTGTTTTCTCCCTGGAGTTTCTAAATAGTCCAACATTTTAATAAATTGCTTTTTAATTGTGGATTTTATTTTTATGTTCCAAATAAATTAAAAGTCAAATGCAGAGTTCATTTATTTGTCTTTGGATCTTTCCTTTCATTTTAAAATTCTGACATCTGAGGAAATATTTGTTCTATCTTTGTGAAAAAGTTAAAATAATAATTTAAAACATTATAAAGCTCCAATTTAATACATGTAAATATATTCTGCCACTCATGGTGGCTGTGCTTCAAAAAGGAACAGACTGTTGAGTGGCTACCAGATGATCAGGTCTTTTTCTACAACTATTAAGAAGGTGACAAGTGCCTGTTGTGGTGGTACATGCTTGCAGTCCCAGTACTTGGGCGGCTGAGACAAGAGGATCACAGGCTCAAGGATAGCCTCAGCAAGTAGTGAAACTTTCATCAACCTAGTGAGACCCTGTTTCAAAATAAAACAAAACAAAACAGGGCTGGAGGTGTAGCTCAGAGGTAAAACACCCCTGGGCTTAATCCCCAGTGCCACACACACACAAAAGAAGGGGACAAGCATTTGTCTAGAGTCCCTGATGCCTCTCTTTCTCACATTCTTCATTCAACCCATCAGTCATTCTTTAGAATTTGTCATTTAAACACAGGCTCTGTCCTCTTGCTCCTTCCCATTGCCCTTGCCAGCACCTAGTTCAACTCCCTTTCATCCTTTATCTATACAATGAGAACCTTCTACAGGCTTTCTAGCTTCACCTCATGGCAGCGGATTCTCCGGGCAGCAGCCAGCCTATCTTTTGATAACTTAGAGGACGTCAATTCCAGATCAGGACCCATTACATCCAGAATAACATCCATACTCCTCACATGGCCAAGAAGGCTGACAATGTGCCTGCTGGTCCCTTCTAGTACTACACCATGTTCTTGACTTGCCTTCCTTGAGCCACCCAGGCTAGATAGAGCCACCTCAGGGCCTTGCTGGTTCCTCTGCCCTCCTCAGGCTGCCTCCAGAAGGCCACAGAGGCTGTTTCCTCTTACCTCTCAGGTTGAAGCTTCTTCACAAGGCTGCAGTGGTCCATCACTCTTTTTTTTTTTTTTCCTTTCTTTTATCTTCCCTTCTCTTTTCTTTTTTCTTTGGTACTGAGGATTGAATGCAGGGGCATTCTACCACTGAGCTACACCTTTGGTCCTTTTTATTTTGAAACGGCCTCAACTAAGGTGCTGAGGCTGGTCTGAAACCTGTGGCCCTCCTCACCTGGCCCATCACTCTTTCTACACTGCCACCCCACACCCATTCCTACATATTTTCCACTTCTGTACACTAGGATTCTCTGCAGAGCACCTAATCTGAAAATTTTATGTGTCTCTCTTCCACAGGAAGACAAAGTTTCATGAAAGCAGAAACTTTTTTCTTATCATTGTTGATTCTCCAGCCCGAGATGCTGCCTATCACATAGTATGCTTTTATAAATCTCTTTGAATTTTTCTACTTCTGAATGCAGTATTTTTCTCCATGAGAAACCTTATGAACCCTGTTACCAAAATGAAAAATCTGCTGTGTATACTGAAAAGATAAGGATGAAAGTCTAAAAACGAGATAGTACAACAGGAACAAAATTAGAAAGAATTCTTAGAGATCCCAATCATTTCAGGTTGCATTCGACATAGTACCATATCAATTATGGTACCCAACAACTGTCAGTAACTCCCTGCTCTCTGTAGGTCCCTCTCAAATCTTTTGCAAGAGTTAGTCACTTGAGGGTGCAGTGCCTTAAAGGATAAAGAAAGGACTAGGAGTGCCAGTTCTTTAGCAGACAACAGAAGCCAGAAATACAGGCCTTCTTAAAATTTCACTCCCATGTCTGAACATATGGAATTGGCTTTGTCTCCTCTGCAGTCATGGCCTTTAATACTGCTTTACACACTGAAATCAGAAGCGGACACCTGGTGAGTGCAGCGGCAAGAACTCTGTACTTGAGTCCAGAAGCAAGTGAGGCCTTCAAGTTCTGAACACTCAGTCTCCTTGTGACTTCAGTCAGGTTTCTTATGAACTCATTTACTCATCTATAAAAAGGAGATAAGGTGCTTCCTTCACAGGTTATCATAGGGTGTCTTTGAGGTGTGGTGGAGACTACCCTGCCCAGTGCTTGCCTGAAAGCCTGTGGAGCCCGCCAGTTCCCTCCTGCCCTTCAAACTACATCACAGCTCCTTTCCTTTCATCCACCTAGCACTCACAATAACCTGGCATGCCACAGGTGCTTTTCGAACAACAGTATGTAAGCTTTTAAGCTTTGTTTTTTGAGCCTCACATAATGAAATGAGTTGTCTAATCAGCCAGAGATGAAGTTTTCTCTGGCTATCAAAAGCCTTAGTTTTGAAGATGTGGCCTTCACTACATTTTATTCTCAGTGCATCACTAAAATGACAAGCTGCTTTCCTCAGAATGTATCAGGAATTCTGTTTCTTAGCAACACCCCTCCCACAGGCAATAAAAGACAGAACATAATTCCCTTTGGGCATTAGGAATCTGCTCATAGTACTGAAAATGTGGCCAATTTTCTCTTAGATGAAGAATTAGAATTCAATTCTCCACCTTTGAAAGACAATACAATTGAGAGCCTTCAGAGCAAAGCTTTTGAAAAAAAGCCTAACACATTTCACATTCCAGGGATTGTTCTTTCAAGGATTACTTTTAAAGATATTACAGAATTTTAAGGCATTCAGTTTCATGCCCTTGCTTGTCATGTTTCAAGATTAAGAATGAAGGTTTTCTAATTCTAAGCTCTTTCCTCCTACTACCTACTCAGTTCATCTTTCAAGAAAGTATTTCAACTTGTTTTTAATACCAGCTGTACTCTTTATAATTCAGATTTCAGAAAATAAAAATTTTATATTTTTGATCAAGTATAAAATAAGTTCATTGCAGATATAAAGCTCACTTAAAGGTTAAAATCCAAATAAATCTAAGATTAAAAATATTTTAATTATCCATTTTTCTCACCAAATAATAAGTTACTCATTTATTAAGACATTTTTATTTGCCAGGTGCTCTACTTACTCTTAAAATGACTTAGTCCTCACAAAAATCTTTTGAGATAAATATTAATACTAACCCTCAAATTAGAGCTTAGAAAGATTAATTAATTAGCTCAAGGTTGCACAGTTAGTAGAGACCCATGCAATTAAGTATATATTATCTTTATTCTGTGATACTTTAATTTCTTCCTAATTTTTCTTTTGTGTGTGTTTGACTTATCACTGCCTTTAACCTTATTTGTTGAGTCCAACTGAATGAATAAACAAAATCACACGTAACTTTACATTTCCAGAAAACGTGATGTTCAGTAGTTGCTCAAGGGAACTTAAACACATCCAAAATTAATAACCTTTTAACAATTTTATTGTATGTTGCAAAGGTATGTTGAATAAATTCAATGCACCAAAAAAAAAAAAAAAAAAAAAAGCCAATGAATGAGCTTTGAGCTATTTTCTGCACAAAAGCCAAACAGTTTTTTCGGCTGTTTGATAATCAGGGCAACGGGACTGCACCTTATCTTGATCTGCAATTCTGCCATGCCCTCTGGGTAACTAGGAGACCAGCAAGCAAAACAAATGCTGTCATGATTATTTAAAGTATGTTCCCATCTGATAGATCTAATTTTTTCTTAGACATCTGACACTCAAATGGCTTGCATTTTCTATGACTAAAAAGTCTTGCCATCATAATTTAATAAGGCACTCCTTAACATTAACATAAGCCCTCCAGCAAATATACTATTTGTTATGCTCAACAAAATGATGGATAAATATATGAAAAAATTAAGTACACAGTAGAGTTTGAAAGAAAACTCTTCAAGCTTCAGAAATGAAAAGAGAAACTCAAAGCTAGACTGTACATTAGCTGAGGACCAACATCTGTGGGGAAACATGTCCATCAGGCTAGGGGCAGGGGGCCAGCACCTGCAGGAGACATCTCCCTGAGTCTGTTAGACAAGGAGTCAGAACTGAAATCCATGCATAATGTCAGGGACTTGAAGAAACTATTCATTAGAAGCCTTAGGCTTCTAGTCCAGGGTAGCAGCAGGGAACCATTTTCTGCCCATTACACTGGGGTGGTTAAAAACAAAATGCTCCCATGAATAACTGAAACTTCAAGCCTGTACTTTGCATAAAATCCAAATTAATTCCGCCCTTTTCATATAAGATACTTCAGCTGCTGGGCGTGGTGGCACATGCTTGTAATCTGCTTGGGAGGCGGAGACAGGAGGATTGCGCAGGTTCGGAGCCAGCCTCACTGGTTTGAGACCCTGTTTCCAAATAAAAAAATATAAAATAGGTCTGAGAGTGTAGCCCAGAGGTAGAAGGGCTTCCAGGAACTCCAGTACTATCGAAAAAAAAAACTTAAGTTGAAAATTTAATATAAAAAAACTAATTCTGGAACCCCTGGGGCCCTGGTTCCTCTATAGAGATATTCCCAAAGCTCTGGATATGGGTTTTCACCAGAATAAATAACAACTGCTGAACACAGCTACAAATGTAAAATGACAACTGACAAGAGGAAAGGAGCCAACTTGGAATGAGCAGTTTCACTAAAGGGATTAGTATCCTAAGAACTTGAAATAGAACAACTAAAGGGGTTGGTGAAGTGAGGGTATTTAAAGCAATAGATTTGTAGGAACTGAAAAAGAAAAAAGAATAACTAAATTGAAAAAAAATAGAACTTTAGAAATAAAAATATAGAGCCGGGCATGGTGGTACATGCTTACAATCCCAGTACTTGGGAGGCCGAGATAGGAGGGTTCATGGTCAGCCTCAGCTCCGTAGTGAGGTATTCTGCAACTTAATGAGAACCTGTTTCAAAATAAAGAATAAAAATTAGGCCTGGGGATAGCCAGGTATGGTGGCACCTGCTCGTCATCCCAGCGCTTGGGAGGCTGAGACAGGATGATCGCACAGGTTCAAAGCCAGCTTCAGCTACTTACTGAGGCTGTCAGTAACTGAGACCCTGTTTCCAAATAAAGCATAAAATAGGTCTGGGAGTATAGCCTGGAGGTAGAAAGCCTCTGGGTTCCATAGCACAGATAACAACAAATGAAGTATAGTACACCTTAGAGATTTAGAGTATCTTGAGGGCATACTAAAACTTTGCATTAGCAGGTTAAGTTCCAGCAGTCTGTCCTCCCCACAATATTCTTACCTGTCTATAAAGTAGTAGTTGGGGCCTAACAAAAAGCCAATCCATTCATACAACACACCATGAGGTGTTACAAGGGGTACTAGCAATTCTCATGCTTTAGCCTTCAGCATTAAGGTGTTTCATTATTTAAATATGCACAATTAGCCAGGTGTGGTGATGCACGCTTGTAATCCCAGTACTTGGGAGGCTGAGACAAGAGGATGGCTGTTTGAGGACAGCCTCTGCTACTTAGTGAGGCCCTCCACTATTTAGTGAGATCCTGTTTCAAATACTAAAAAGTAGGGCTGGGAGTGTAGCTCGGAGGTAAAATGCCCCTGGGTTCAATCTCCAGTGCCAGAAAAACAAAAGCAAAAAGCACAATTAAAAGAAATATTCTTCCCTAACCTCTTTCCTACTCTTCAAGATACTTAAGTGGCACTTTATTTTTAAAGCCTTACTTATTAATGCCAGAAACACAAATTTCATCAACTGAAAATTTTTGTCTTGGTAATCACTACTTCTAGATTTTTCTTTAAAAAGGCTAGAAAATCAGTAAAAGTGGTAAAAAGATGCTCATTAGATTTTTTTTTTGAAAATCAGCTCAGGAAAAACAATTTTAAATGCAACAAATTTCTACTTCAACTAATGCATTTCTTATTTCCTGGTTTTTGCTGAAGGTGAGCTGCAGCTGGCTCAGAATCTTTTATCTTCCAGACGACACTTGCTTAAATGCTTGTAGAGCCTATTTAAAAACTCCAAAGAAGGCTCAGGAGCCAGGAATGGGGGCACACACCTGTAATTCCATTTGGGAGACTGAGATAGGAGGATTGAAAGTTTGAGAACAGCCTCAGCAACTTAGTGAGACCCTGTTTCAAAAAACTAGAAAGGGCTGTGGTGTAGTTTGGAGGCAGAATACCTGTGTGTTCAATCTCCAGTAACTCCAAAAATTATTTGCAAAGATCAAAGAAAAATCATGGAATTTGAGTGTATTATGACAATTAACTTTATATTTTAATACTATCTTCCAAAAAGAACAGGGCTCTAAAGAAATGGCACTTTATTATTTTACAGTTAGAATTACACATATCAAGCATATTAGGTAAGTCAACTATAATGATATAATCATATGAAGCCGTAACTTTATGACAAAATAATATTTACAGTAATTCCAGTATTTGGGAGGCTGATGCAGGCAAATTGCCTCAGCAACTTAAGGAAATTCCCAGAAACCTAGCAAGATTGTTTCAAAACAAAAAATAGAAACGGCTGGGGTATATGTAGCTCAGAGATAAAACATCTCTGGGTTCAATCCTCAGTAACATAAAAACAAAACCACCACCACCAAACCAAACCAAAGAGCCTTTAACAATAAACATGCAATAAGGTTAAAATGGCACCCAGGATACCAATTATTTCTTTTAAGTCCCTAAGTCACAAATTTCTCAACAAAGACCATTCTATCCCATAGTACAGATATGAAAAAGATGAAGTATAGTATGCTTTAGAGATTTAGAATATTTTGGGGGCATACTAAGACTTTTGTGGTTCAGATCCTTAAAAGCATTCTTTTCCTCATAAATTTGGCAAGATTTCTTTGAAATATGGGTGACAGTGGTGGGAACAAATATGGATGAATGTTTAAAAGGATGCTATTAAAAAAGGATGACAAAGCCTATACCTGTCATAAATAAGGTGATGTCAATGACTCCCAAAACTGTGCATTTCAATTCATGTTTAGAATTAAGAAATTATAGCCAACACATCTTCTGAATCAATTATAACTTTTTAATTAGGATACTCAGGCATAAGGCAAGAAAAGACTAAGCAGATTTTATAATTTTAAACTGATAGAAATATATTAAAATATATAAAACCTAACTATATATGTGTCTAATACCAAACCTATTAAAAATAATTTTAAAATAATTAAAATAATTAGAATAAAAAATTTTAAAAAATACATTTCGCCGGGCGTGGTGGCGCACACTTGTAATCTATGCACTTGGGAGGCAGAGACAGGAGTATCGCGCAGGTTCGAAGCCAGCCGCGCTGGCTTAATAGACCCTGTTTCCACATAAAAAAGTATAAAATAGGTCTGGGAGTGTAGCCCGGAGGTAGAAGCGCTTCCAGGAACCCCAGTACCACCCCCCCAAAAAAAATACATTTCACCAGCCTTCTTTTTGTTTCTATGTCCTTTCCTAAAATAAAAATTGAAACAAACTATATTTATCACATTTTTTACACAAAAGTATTAATAAAATGCTTTTTCTTAAATTCTATTATCTTAAAAAAAAAAAGTCCAGGAGTTACTATCATACGCTTTGAGACAACACCTATCAAGTATTGAGTTAATAAAAACACACTTAAATTTGGTGCAAATTTACTTTTATTAAACCATACAATGAATGCTGTGGCATTTCATTTTCCATTGTGTGACAATTTATTGGCTGGCATCTGAATACAGTACTTCTTTTGAAAAATACACAATGGTAACTAACAAAAGGGAGAGAAACTAGTTTAGTGATACACAAGGGCAAAAAAGAAAAAAAGAAAAAGGATGTTTTAAGCAATAGTGTTGCTGTTACAGTGTATGAGTATCTTTATCATTAATTCTTAGAAAATTAATTATAAGATTTACTATACCTGTAAATTCATCTAGGATTTTTTCTGGGCAATAATAATTTAAAGAGCTACTTTTCCAAATAAACAATTTTCCAAATTCGGTTAATGGGGGTCTCTAAAATACTAGATTAAGGTAGTCACTTTACAATTGAATGCTCACTTAATTTCAAAATCATAAAGGTCATCACATTAGCATTGCTTCTCTGGGCAGATGCTTGTCAGATTTAAGGGTAAGAAAACTTTTAAAATCTCTAATCCATTTGTCTTTAGAAAGACTGGTAACTGAGTAAAATGACCTTTTGCAGAAATGATCAAACAGCATGACATCTACAATTTGAGAAGTCCCCAACACAGCATTTTTGTGGAAATGTAATCATTAAAACTTAAACAATTCCAAAACTTAAAACAATTGCAGCTAACATCACCATGCTATTGTTTAGTCTGAGTCAAATGAGTACAATTAGCTCATTAAGTACTAAATTTGTTTATCTGTGGTTAAAAAATAGCACAAATATAAGAATTGTATTTTATTTAGTTTCACAATTTTCAGAATACTTTCTGACAAAGGCCTTAACAGTATCTGAGGTCATGTTTATGAAAAACTTCCTCCAAAATAAAATCATGGACAATTTTGAGTTATTAAACTAATCGATTTTTTAAAAGCTCCCACCACAGGTACTTGTGCAAAGGATAGAGAAGGGAAAATTGTATTCTAATTGAAATAAGGCATTGCAGTTATCAAGGCTGAGAACTAGTTCTAAGTTATCTATTTTTAGTGGTGGAAAAATGCTATTTAAAGAAATCCTTATTTTATTCTGGAGTTGCACAATTCAAGTTTATCTTTAAAGCAGTGTTAGATGTGCCTTGCTCTAAGAATATGTGAGCCCCACCCCAGTACCCCCTAAAAAGGGGAAATATAAATCACTTAAAAACCCAAATGCCATCTTTCACTCCTAAACTGAGATCAACTAATGTTGATTTACTATACTGGAAAATTTTTCTTTTTAAAAAAGCAGCTCATGCATATAATCTTATACCACAAAGTTAGAAGCAGATGCTTTCAAAATATTTATGTTTGGTATTTCTAGAATATCTGTCTAAATCACAAATTATTCTTAGCATGTATATGGCAGCTGAAATGTTTCATTAAATTTGTCCATACTAGTAAGATAGTAAAACCTTATCATCAAAGGTTTGGAGAACGCCTAACAATACTAAATCCATTTTCTCCAAAGTGAAGTTAAATTTAACAACCAGTAAACCAAGTAAGAATCTTTTTTAAAATATCAAACCTCAATTATGTAATCAACTCTAATTTCTTTTATTTACTATTCTTCATTACAAGTTTTTACTGAATAAAGATGAAGATAAACTTAATGTGACTGTTTGCAATGATGACTCTTTAAATAGTATTACATCAGTCTTCAGAATAAAACATCAACCCAAAATTCAAGAGAGTGACCCCAGTTTATTTAAACTCACATGTAAATTTAATTTTTCTCAAATCAAAAGAGCTTGTTATTCAGAATAATTTCATTTAAGACATTTGCAGGGCAAATATGCCATCATAAATCTTATTCTGAATAAAAACAAAGTGCTGAATGATAATTACCTGAATCTTTTTTTAGTACTTTTCACTTATTTAAGTTAAAAGAGCCCTTTTTGTGGCATAAGCAAATCTCAAAGAATGAAAAAAAAAAAAAAAAAAACAGAAGGGGAGGATATGGGAGGAAGAAAGGGAGGGAAGGAAGGAAGGCTGAGTTAACTTTCAGTAAGGGAATAGGAAGCACTGCATCTTTTTGTGTTTAACTAGGGTGACAAATAACTGAGAACAAAGTAATTCATGCAAGTTATCTTTAAAGGTATACATAAGCTTGAAGAAAGAAAGAACACTATTACTGACCTTGATACTACAGCAGTAAATAGCGTATTAAAATACCTTAATTGTTCTAGATGTCTAGATCTGGCTTGACAAGCATCATGCCACTGACATGCTTTAGCTCCTTTTCTAACTAAAAATGATTTGCAGGTCAATGACTGAATATTCCAAAGTGACTTGTTAAGCTGTGTGATAAAACTTTGAAGTTAAATTTAAGCAAATTGTCAACACCTAATCACACCATCGGCACAAGCAGGACAACGCTGGAGCAGCATGAAAGGTGGGTCACTTTAGAGTCTTTCTTTTACTGCATGATATTATTAAGATGATAGACCTAAATTTCAACTGGGTTAATGAGTTAGAATAGATTTGTTTCCCAAATTTAGCACACAAAAATTTTGGTGGATTAGAGAAAGAAACCTCAGACATGAAGGAAAGGAAGGAAAAAAAAACAAAAAAGTTTAAGCTGGATAGCTAACCTGTACCTCTAGAGACTGCCATGCTACAAGAGTACTTTCATAAAATGAACCTTGTAACAAACTTAAGAAAACAGTGTTTTGAGTTGAAGTTGACCAACTGCTGCATAGAAAATATGCTAACATACAACAGTCAAGTTTAAGCCTGTGCATAGAGAAGATAAAGCACTTATGGTAGCTGCAAATGGTAACAAGTCCATAAGGTTTGTACTTTGTATGACCTAGAGTGGGTCCATAAGAGGGAAAACTGTAGTAGAAATGGCTAGGAAAAAATAAAGTGGAAATGGGGAGAAGCGTAGAGAAGCAGCAGGAAAAAGCCTTCAACTGTATAAAATTTGCAAACCAATAAAGTATAAAGACACAACTGAAAAAGTTAACTGTCCCAACACCCAAGAGCAAACAAAACCAGAATGGATTAAGCCTTTGGTGGACAATTTTAGAAATTTGAATATGACAATACATTTCTCAATAATTCACAAACAATATATTATATAGTATATTTATATTAAATACTGAGAAAATGATTCTGTAACTTTGATGCTTATAATGCTTTAGCCAATGAGAGCACAATGATATCAAGCTAAATGAATGCTGGTGTTAACACAACAGTGCTCATATGAAACAACTGTTAACATTTCGTGCTTCAACAGTGTTAAAATAGTCAAATTATCATCTGTGAAGTGAAACAAAGGTCTCTAGCTTCTCTGGGATGTGCCCTTTATAATATATTCTATGATTCACGATGACACGAGCAGCCAGACACTGCAATGTGGTATGATTTATGGGCTGGATCAAATTTCTAGCTATTTCCTTCTCATCCAGCAAGTCACTGGCAGTTTGTTTGTGCAAGTTTGTGGCATCAAAATGTGCACCTGATTTAATAAGAAGATTCATAATATCGGGATGGTTGTTCAGAGCAGCGATATGTAGGGGGCTGTTGTCATCGGAGTCTCTGACGTTCACATCAGCACCACATTCTATCAGTATCGCAGTAACTTGCAGAGATGGAAATTTACAAACAGGGTATCTCCCCACACATGTAGTATTCTTGTCCACAGCCAGATGAAGAGGGCTGAAGTTATTCTTTCCCCTTGGATGCAGCTTAAGAAACCTGTAGATAGTCTGCTTTTTGAAGTGGTCCTGTTCTAGAGTACAAGGAACTTTTTCTAACAAGCAAATTAAGTGCAAAATGATGGAAAGAGCCTTATTTAATTGTAATGGGTCAGCTGGACATTGAGTTTGTTTGATAGCTCGCTCTATTTCAAGGACGCTTTTGCACAGTATGCCCATAAGATCATCAAATGTAACAGTAGTACCCAGTAGGCCTTTAGCCCTATCCTGTAGCATAAAGGAGAAGAGTTCTGCAAAAGAAAGTAAACTGCTGGCAGTCATTGGGCTTAAGGGGTCCAAATTGTTCTGCTGCATATCCAAAGCATACTTCCATAGGTTGATGCATCGCTTGAAATTTCCAGAGTCTGCATAAACAGCGCCTCTGTATCTAATATAGTAAGAGGTATCAGGATGAGAAGGACCAAGAATACGTTCTCTAATTAATAATGCCTGCATCCTCATCTCATCAGGATCAGCAATAAGACCTTCTAGCTCTTCTGCACTATTTACCTCCTTGGCATAATCGTAAGCCATTATTAGTGTCTGTGGTACTGGTTTACTAATTATGTTAGTTCTATCACTGTACCTCATGTTCATTGCCTTTTTCCAGTATTTCAAAGCCCCAAGGAGATCTCTTTTTTTGTCTACAAATGTAGCTCCCAGAAGCTCTAGTGCATTGATACGTTCTGTCTTGCTGGTCTGTGCATGGTGTGTCAGAAAATCCACAATATTTGTGTGACCCGTCACACTTGCTGAGAGAAGGGGAGTCATTCCATAACCATCCTTTTCCATCTTGGCACAATACATAAGAAGCATCTTCATGATGTCCAAACTTCCAGATTCTGCACAATCATGCAAGGCAGTATTACCTTAAAGAGAGGATAACAAAAAGAAACAATTTGAGAGATGAGGATATAATGTACTACACATATGTACTTTAGAACTAAAGAAAAGAAGGCAACTCTAAGCTGTCTCTAAGTAACAGATACTTTAATTAGATTATGAAGGAGAAAACAATTATCCTCAGTACTTAAAACTAGAGTCTGATATACATACAGCAGCAGCTGAAGAAAATACTTGTTAACTATTGAAAACTTGATCCATGGTTTCTTGGTCTTTTTCATTTTAATGTTTTCACTATTGTATTCTATGTAATGTAATACAATGTAATGTATTCTATGACTAAAAACAGATGAAATAGAATTAACCAGTTATTCTTAGTTTTTATGAGTCACTTAATTTTCTGTATCAAATTTCACATTTGCAAATAATGAACCTATTTATTTATTTATTTATTTATTTATTTATTTATTTAGTGGTACTGGGATGGAACCCAGAGGCATTCTACCTCCAAGCTACTCTCCCAGCCCTATTTTTTATTCTTTATTTGAAACAGTATCTCAGAGTTGCAAAGGCCTCACTAAGTACCTGAGGCTATCTGCAAACTGATCCTCCTGTCTTTCAAATGCCGGTACCAGCACGCCCGGCTAGCTGAAATTCTTTATTAAAAAAAGATCCCATAAGAAAAATAAGTCCACTAAAATCTGAAAAATATGTGGGTGGTTCAGTATGAACTTTAAAAGGAGACATCTGAAGTGTCCTTTCATAATAGATTATTTCCATTGTAATTTAATTTTTAAACATTCTTTTTAGATGTACGAAATGTTCTAACTCTGTCCCATTCTTCCCACACATAAATTAAAACTGACAACAGGCACTGGCATGTTGGGGAAAGCCTGGATGAAGTATATTAAGACATTATAAACATCAGGCATTTTTAGCTAAATAAGTTTAATGATAAACATTTTCCTAATTATCAGAGGAAAAATTATCATTCAGACCTTTGATATTTACATAGAATCTTTACAGAAAATTTCAACAGTGAGTCACTTTAGCCTTGTCTGTATAAAAGAATTAACATAACAGGCAGAGACTTCCATTATTAGACTTACTTGCAAGGCTGGCTGGCATCTGAGAACTTGTAAACAGTTCTCTGCACTGATATAAAACTTTCACTAAATGATAAAGGTGGCTCACTACATCCTCTGTACCCATAATGCATGTTTAAAACTTGGTTTCCTTCCACAGCCTGAAATTTTGAGTGTTAGGCAAAGGTTGCCTATATGACCAGCCCTCAATAAAAGCCCAGTGGCTAAGTCTGTCATGGGTATCCCATGAGACTTCATGTGTGTTCTCATGGATGAGGAAGTATATGCTTCTTGTGACCCTTCTGAGAGGGAGAGTATAAGAAAGCCTATATACATAACCAAATTGTGATAATCCTACATATGAGTACAATTGTACAGCAAGTCACCTCCAAATATAAGAGATGGTCTGGGGGACCCCAGATATACAACATGCATACCAAGAAGTGGTTTAAACCTGAATACTTCAAATAACAAACCCACTTTTTATTTAAATTAGAAAAAAATTATACATTAGGACTTATCTTTTCATAAGTTTATCCTGTTTAGTCTACCATGATATCCACAAGAACTACTTAATTATTCTGGATTTGTTTATTTTTACCCAAAATTTCAACAAATTATTCTGGATTTGTTTATTCTTACCCAAAATTTCAACAATCAAAATGAAATAATTTCTGATAAAATGTTTTAATAATGTGGAAAGTAACCAAGCATTAAAAACTGACTAGTCCCTTGTTTAAAACAATTTATATAAAATATGACTACCACACCAAATAAAATTTTAAAACTATTTTGGGTTGAGAATCCCTACTATTTCCATGTTTCCAAGACATAGACAATATAAATAAAAAAAAATCTTAACAACAACAAAAAAAGGCTTAGTTGGCATTCTTCTCTATTTAGCATAACATAAAATAATGAGGAAGAATGCAGCAAGTCAGGGTTTTTTGTTTTTTGATTGTTTGTTTGTGTTTGATGGTACTGGGTATGGAACCCAGGGGCCTTCTACCTCTGGGCTACACTCCCAGACCTATTTTTTAAATATTTTATTTGGAAACAGGGTCTCACTTAGTTGCTGCGAGCCTTACTAAGTAGCTGAGGCTGGCTTTAAACCTGCACGATCCTCCTGTCTCAGCCTCCCAAGCAGATATGTGTGGGGGATTACAAGCATGTGTCACCACGCCTGGCTAAAGGTCAGTATTTATTTATTTATTTATTTATTTATTTATTTATTTATTTAGGTGGTACTGGGGTTCCTGGAAAGCCTTATACCTCTGGGCTACACTCCCAGACCTATTTTATATTTTTTATTTGGAAACAGGATCTCTTAAGCCAGCGAGGCTGGCTTCGAACCAGAGTGATCCTCCTGTCTCTGCCTCCCAAGCACGAGGATTACAAACGTGCACACCACACCCGGCTAAAAGTCAGTTTTTAAATTAACAAAATTTCTGTATTCCTGAATTTATTTAAAAAATGCAGAATCTTCAAATGTATACTTTGAATACGATATCATATAGAAAAATAATGTGACTAAAAAAAAGAGTGAGGAAGACTTTTACAGCCAGTAACGGTAAGGTAAACACTCTCCAATTAAGAACAAGATGAAAAAATGTAGCTTTAAGATTTTCACTGGTATAATTTAAGAGACAACAGAGGACAATACAGAGGGGAAGAAAACTATGAATTAAAAACAGACAAGCCATCACAGGAAATGAAATAGAAATTAATAAAATAACTCAGGATCACCAGTACATATAATCAAAATGTTGCAATATAAATACTACTTAGAGGAAGATGTTATAATAGGACTCAAATCACTTTTTACATTTATTTATGTAATGGTTGGTAAATCCAATCAAAAATAATAAAGCCGGGTGTGGTGGTGCATGCTTGTAATCCCAGCATTTGGAAGGCAAAGCTCAGCTACTTAGTGAGGCTCTTTGCAACTCAATGAGACCCTGTTTCAAAATAAAGAATAAAAAAAATAGGGCTGGGGGTGTAGTTTGGAGGTAGAATGCCCCTCGATTCCATCCCCAGTACCGCCAAAAACAAAACAAATCAAAACAGAAAACAAGAAGCCAGAACACACACACACACACACACACACACACACACACACACACACACACACGAAATAAAAAGCTGACAGAAAAGCCCATCAAGGCATCTGTTAATAAAGTTATCAACACAGATATTTAAATTAACTATGCTTAGCATGTTCAAAATTTTTTGAGAATTCAACAAAAAACTAGAAATTACAGAGTATAATCAAATGAACATCTAAAACTGAAAAACCCAATGGTGGCTTTAAAAGTGGATCATACACAGATGAATACAGAACTAATAAAATAGATAAGTCAGATAAAAATGTATAAAAAATAACGTATGAAAAAGCAGAAGGCTCTAAGAGACGAGGAAACAATTCCCAAAACATCAATATACTTAAAACTAGAATTCTACGGTAAGAAAAGAGACCAAAAATAATAGTTTAAGATGATAAAGTCTACAAATTCTTTTAGTTGATTAAAGATTATAATAGAAATTTAATAAAAGGTTTTACAAACACTAAGATAGATAATAAAAAGAAAAACACACTGAGGTACACCACAGCAAGTGTTGAAAACTAAGGTGATCAAAATATCATATTTTTTACCAGAGAATGGGGGAAATTGCTTGGAAAAGAACAACTAGACCATTAGATCAACAGCAAAGTTCTCATCAAGAACAACAGAAGCCAGGAGACATGGGATGATACTTAAAAGCTGCCAACTTGTAATTCTATACCCACATCATGAAAATTTGTTAAATAAGACCTGTGAGTTATAAAGAAATCTGGTGTGTGTGTGTGTGTGTGTGTGTGTGTGTGTGTGTATGTTACTGGGGGTGGAACCCAGGGGGGCTTTCTACCTCTGGGCTATACTTCCAGACCTATTTTATATTTTATTTGGAAACAGGGTCTAAGCTGCTGAGAGCCTCACTAAGTAGCTGAGGCTGGCTTTGAACCTGTGCAATCCTCCTGTCTCAGCCTCCCAAGTGTGAGGATTACAACTGTGGTCCACCACGCCCGGCCAGAAATCTGTAGTAGCATGGTTATGTGAAATAAAGCTTAGTCTTGGTTGCAAGGATACACGTGGGATATGCTATGAGATACGGATTTTAAATAACAGAAATGTTTCCCTGCCTACCTCGTTTCCCATTGTTTCTGATATGAACAATTCTCTGAATCTAACACAGGGAGTGGCAAAGGCCAGTGTTTTAGGATTTGCAGGTCATACAAGTTCTGTTGTAACCACTGAAACTCTGCCAAGTACAATGAAAGAATCCATACATAATATGTTAAACAAAGACCATGCCCAGCCATTCGAACTTTTTTTTAAACTACTAAAAAGAAAATGTAAAAAGCACTCAGGTGTTTTTCTAAATGAAGATGGTCCTGGGTCAGTGTGCCAACACCTGCTATAACCACCCAATGACATTATCAATACCTCCCTCTCACACACATTCTGTTTTAGCTTTACATGTTTCTCCCAGTGCCACTTCATTTCCACTTCCATGCCTCTGCACTTGATTTTACTATAATGCAACTTTTTCTTAACCTTTTCTTCCTTCAAGTTCCTAGAAATTTCAGCTACTCAAAGAGGCCTTCCTAGTTATATCAATCTGTCATTTTGAAAATGCCTGGTGAATAAATGTACCTTTCACCATGGTAGATATTCAATATTAAAATATACTATTGTAGCATTATAAATACCTTACAGCTTCACAAACAAGGTTCCTACCTAAACTGTGTGTTCCTGAAATGTAATACCTTTTATTATGTTTCTTTTATATCCTGAAAGCAAGTAGCACACTGCTAAAGCTAAGATAGATTCTAAATTTTTAACTCAATACCACAAAAAGTTACTAAAACTTAGCTTCTGAGTACAAAGTAAGTTCAAAACCAAAATCAGAAGTCGTTAATTAACAAGTATATATGTATAACCAGTATATTCCATTCCCTGGAAGGACATAAAGATAAGTTTTTAAGTTACAGCCTGGAGCATTTAAAGTTTGGGGAAAAGAGGCTTAAAATAAAGAAAAGCATAATTTAAAGTGACTGTAATTTTGTCATTTTTCCAACCCTTGTTATATATTATATACTTCTTTTATTTATCTTTTTGTGTGGTACTGGGGATTGAACCCAGGGGTGCTGTACCAGTGAGCTTCATCCCCAGCCCTTTCTAGCATTTTTAGTATTCTTTTTAGCAATGATGTTACATTTTACATTTATATATGGTATTTGTATTCCTAGATAAAGAAAATGTCTCAATGTCTGTTTACAAACTTTACTTTCTTTAATGGTATATCTATGTTTTAGTTTCTGGCGTTAATCTGACTTTCTATATATAAACACTTAATACGATAGCCAGGTGTCTGTTATATTTACTGTAAATATTTTGCTCTATCAGTTGTTTCATTCAAGAGTGTTAGATATTAGATACACTCTTATGTACTAAATATAATTTCCTTGTGAAAACTATTAACACCTAAATATAAAAAATGAGTTATAGCTGGGCAAGTTGGCGCACATTTGTAATCCCCACGCTTGAGAGACTGAGACAGGAGGATTGCACAGGTTTGAAGCCTGCCTCAGCTACTTAGTGAGGCTCTCAGCAACTTAGTGATACCATGTTTCCAAATAAAAAAATATAAAATAGGTCTGGGAGTATAGCCTGGAGGTAGAAAGCCCCTGGGTCCCACCCTCAGTACCTCCAAAAATAAATAAATAAATAGATATTGAGTTACTATATTTTTGTGACTGGTTTATGTCACAAGGAATTAGGACATTTAACTTCTGCTAAGTAACATCACTAATTTATTGGTACATATTGGTACATATACAACAAATGCTAAAGATACAGTACAGGCATTTCCCCTACATTTTAAACCCCTTAAAAAGTTCCCATAATACAGTAATTGCTCTTCCAGATTGATTTTCATCACCACATCATTATCCCTATTATATCTTCTTTTTGTATTCTTAAAGGATGATACAGAAAAATTGAACACAAAGTTCAAATATGTACACAATGGAATTTTGCTCAGCCATAAGGGAGAACAAAATTATAGCATTTACAGTGAAATATCACACAAAAAAATAAGAAATCAAGCCGGGCGTGGTGGCACACGCTTGTAATCCCAGCATTTGCTTGTAATCCCAGCATTCATTTGGGAGGCTGAGACAGGAGGATTGTGGTTCGAGGACAGCCTCAGCAACTTAGTGAGGCACTCTGCAACTCAGTGAGACCCAGTTTCAAAATAAAGAATAAAAAATAGGGCAAGGGGTGTAGCTCGAAGGTTGAATGACCCTGGGTTCCATCCCCAGACCCGCAAAAAAAAAAAAAAAAAAAAAGAAAGAAATCAGATGCTTTTCTTAATGTGCAAAATATTAGGGAGAAATAGGTAACAGGAGGAACTCTACATGAAGAAGGGATCCTAGGATCCTAGGGAGGAGCAATGAAGGTGACATATCTGAGGAGATAAGAGGGAGGATAAGGGAAACTCTTTAAAGCACATGATGTACTTAAACATATCAAAGTCAATCAGGAAGCCAAGCATGGGTAGGTGGGAGGGAAGGGAAGGAGCTAAAGAGTTTGGGTAGGGGCTGATTGGGTGATGTGTGCATGTTTTTCTCCACAAGTTTTTTTTCCCCATTGAGATGTATGACTACAATCCACCAATAAAAATTACTTATTTGGACTTCCGGGAAGATGGCAACCGAGAAAAGCGGGGCTTAAGAGCCCTGCTAACAACCAATCTCCATTACCACAAAATCAGCGCCTTTCATAGCCAGAAAACACCATCACCAGAGAAACAAAAAAATCACCAGGCTCCAGAGAGAAAGCGGACTGAGAAGAGCTCAGAGCCACACAGGAGATACACCGGCCTCACGCCCGAGGATGCGGCAGCAGCGCCATACTGCCGGCGGCAGCGGCAAATTCACCGGACGGCTACAGCAAGCCGAGGTGAGCCGCTGCGGAACAGAGAGGCGGGATTTCTCGCCGCAGGTAAAATCTAAAGCTCCCAGTGGCTGAGCTCAGCACACGCTGCAGGGATTCAGAGTGGAAATCAAAACCAAGAAGAAATAAGCCAGCCTCACGGCCGAGGGCGTGGCAGCGGCGCCATATTGCCACCGGCGACAGCAGCAGAGAATTCACTGAGTCCAGTACAGCTACATCTGCGTACTCAAGAACAGTGAGTCAAATTGCGGGCCACAGAGGAGAAATCCCAGTACTGTACTCCCTGAGACTTGACCCAGTGGGGGAGTGGTGGTGGCAGAGACATCACACCATAGGAGAATGCCCAACCTGGCACCCCCCACAGTCTAAAGCATCCTCTATCGACTCTCTGGGTCGGAGACTCTGTGATACAACCCAGTAAAGGAGTAGTGGGGTCTGAGATACTATAGACTCGAGATCCAGAACACATTAAGTGAAGTCATAGTGACCCAAGGGAAGAACCCAGAGAAGGCACAAACTTCCAAAATCATAGGAAAGAGGAATAATACTAGAGCAATGAATGCCCACAACCCCACAACATCAGAACCCAATAAAACAGAAAATCAGAGATTTCTAGAAGATCAAATCAGGAAAATAACTGTAGAAATAATAGAGGTGCTTCGAAAAGAACTCAGAGAGAGCCAAAAAGAGATAAAGGATGCAATTAATGAAGTAAAGGCCTCAATTCAAAGCACGAACAACCGATTAGACCACATGGAGAACAGAATCTCGCTCTTAGAAGATGATCATTTCAAAAATGAACGCATAGTTTCTAATCTAGGAAAAAATATCCGACAGCAGGAATCTGATATTGAAGAAATATAGGCCCATTTTAAGAGAGCTAACCTAAGAATAATTGGAATAGAGGAGGGAAAAGAAAGTGAAACCAAAGGGATCAACAATCTCTTCAAGGAAGTAATAGCAGAAAATTTTCCAAACATAGAGCAAGAGGTTGATACACAGGTCCAGGAAACTTATAGAACTCCCTTTAGACAGGATCAGAGAAGAGGTTACCCACGCCACATAATTGTCAAAATGACCAATGTGGAAGCCAAGCAGAGAATCTTAAAGGCAACAAAAACAAAGGGCCAAGTGACATTCAGAGGCAAACCAATTAGAATCACTCCAGACTTCCCAAACCAAGTCATGAGAGCCAGAAGGGCTTGGAGTAACATATTCCAAACTCTGAAAGAAAACAACTTCCAGCCAAAAATTTCCTACCCAGCAAAACTTTCTATCAAATTAGATGGGGAAATAAGAAGCTTTCATGACAAATTGAAACTGAAGGAATTTATGTCTTCAAAACCAGCACTAGAGAAAATACTCAAAGAGATCAACTACAAAGAAGAAATAGGTAACACACACCAGAACCAGAGAAATAAGATTTTCCATCCAACAGACAACTAAGATTGGTTATCTGTGGAGATTCATTATTTATGTTAGTCTTTTACCTATCTCTAAATGGTATTGTTTGCCTTTATTGTTAATTTTTAGGATGTCTAGTTGGAATATTAATATACTTTCAGATATAGCATTTGGAAATATTTTATCCCATTCTATTAGTAACTGTTAACTCTGTTTACATCTTCTTTGGATATACAATATTTTTTTTTTTATTTTTTAGGGAGTTTGTATACTCTTCTGTTGCCTGTGCCATTGAAATCATATCCAAGAAATCACTGCCAATTTCAATGTTGTGAGGTTTTATGACCCAGATTTTCTCCTAAAAGTTTATAGTCTTAAGATTTATATTTAGGTCTTTTATCTATTTTGAGTTAATATTTGTATATGGGATTAGGTATGGGTCCAATTTTATTCTTTTCCATGTAATTATTATTTTTCAACAATATTTAAAAGATTATTATTTCCACCACCAAATGTTCGTGGAAACCTTGTCAAAAAAGGGAAGAGTTTAGCTCTAGGCTTGTATTTAACTCCAATGGTTTATATATCTGCCTTTATAACAGTACTACACTGTTTCAATTATTGTAGCTTTATATGGTTTGAAATCAGAAAATATATATCTTCTAGCTTTGTTCTTTTTCAAGATTGTTGTGGGTATCTAGAGTCCATATTCCATATTAGGATAGATTTTTTTTCTGAAAAATAAATATATAAATATATGATAGTTTCACCCAAAAAAAAAAGAAAAGAAAAAAAATATTCTCTGGTAAGAAAGAAAGTAAAAAGAAATATTGAAATGTTATCTTTAAGTCATCAAAAGCTTGGTATCAGACAAATGAAACTTTTATGTGAGATTATCATTTTTAAGTTAGGATAAATTGCTATAATAATAGATGTCAACCACTAAGCCAAACATGGGAGAGAGGGATGGGGAGAGAATGGGGTGGGGATCAGGTGGGGGCTGACTGGGCGATGTGTGCATGTATGTCTACAAAAGTTTGTATCCCACTATGATGTATGAATACAGTGCACCAATAAAAAATTTTTTTAAAAAATTACTTATTTTAAAAAGGCCATCAGGCATCCAAGATCAGATTAGAGTAGAATATTTAGCATTGGGATTTAATAAATTTACCTTCAGCTAAGGTAAAAAGAAAGCAAAGCAGAAAATCTAATTGTATTATACCAGTCTCAAAAAGTTTATATAAATAAAAAAATATTCTGGCTGTAATTTATAAGAAAGAAGTATATGATTTCTCAAAAGACTTACTGATATATGGACATCTCTTTAAAATCAAGATAAGAAACAGCATCAATTATCAATTCAATTAAAGTATTTCTGTGGAAAGCTAAAATATTATGATATAAATATATTAATTTTCAACTATGTAACAATGCTAAAAATCTTGAAAGAATGAAAAGTAGCCATATTCCTTGTTATATATTTGGGATAGTTATCAACCATGGGTAATGCTCATGCACTAAAGCAAAACTATGTTCCTCAAGAAATATTTTAGTATAAATCTTCATTGGTATAAAAAAAAATTTTTTTGGCAGTACTGGGGATTGAACCAAGGGGTATTCTACCTCTGAGCTATACCCCCAGCCCAATTTTTACTTCTTTTTATTTTGAAACAGGGTCTCACTAAGTTGCAGAGGGCCTAAATAACTGAGGCTGTCCCTTAACCAGGATCCTCTAGTCTCAGCCTCCCAAATGCTAGGATTACAAGTATGTGCCATCATGCCTACCTGATGCTATTTTTTTTTTTTTCTTTTGGTGGTACTGGGGTTCCTGGAAACCCTTCTACCTCCGGGCTACACTCCCAGACCTATTTTACATTTTTATTTGGAAACAGGGTCTCTTAAGCCAGCGTGGCTGGCTTCGAACCTTCAGGACCCTCCTGTCTCCACCTCCCAAGCACGGGGATTACAAGCGTGTGCCACCACGCCCAGCAAGCTGATGTTAATTTTAAAGATACTTGTCTTTTTTATTCTTACTTATTTTCTATGTGTGAGGGGATACTAGGGCATTCTACTTCTGAGTTACATACCCAAGTTCTATTTCATTTTTTATTTTGAAACAGGTCTTGCTAAATTGTTTAGATTCGCCTCTCAAGGAATGGGATTATAGGAGTACACCATATGCAGCTAACACCTGTATTTTGATACATAAGAGAGAATCTATGTTCAACTAAATTTTTTTTTCTGGAAGCACAACTAAAACATAACATATTTTAGACAAGAAAGAGTTTTAAGCATAATAATGTTCTATATCCAAACCAGGTGTTTTGATTCTTACTGAATGATAAATAAGGGACTGCAACTGTTATACCAACTAAATCTTTATAAAAGAACTTTAACATTTATAAATATCTCAAGGTAAGATTACTAAAACTCACCAGGATCAGGATTAACTAAATTTCTAAACTACCCAAACATGGGTGACACATTTAAGTGATTTTTCAATAAAACAAAATGAACACAATTTACAAAATGTCTACTGTAATTTAAATTGCTTTTCTAACAGTAAAAACCCAACAGATTTTGTTGTTTGTAAAGTCCTCACACAGTTAACACTTGTATATATGGGTGTATTTAAGTCAAATAAAGCTGTTTTTAAAAGTTTAATGTACAAAAATCACCAAAAAATTACAGTAAAATTGGTAAAACAGACTCAATTGATCTTGGGTGGTTCCAAGTGACATCTACAGTGCTGGTCCATGAAAGTAAAAAATTAGAGGAGAAATCTTATTTTCTGGTGTGCCATAGATTTGCTACTTCAAATATATAAATTTAAGCCGGGCTTGGTGGTGCATGCTTATAAGCCCAGCACTTGGGAGGCTGAAACAGGAGTATCGCACAGGTTCGAAACCAGCCTAAGCTACTTGGTGATGCTCTCAGCAACTTAGTGGGACCCTACTTCCAAACAAAAATATAAAATAGGTTTGGGAGGATAGCCCGGAGTTATAAAGCCCCTGGGTTCCACCCCCAGTACTGCAAATAAATAAATAAATTAATTAATTAAAAAACAAATATATAAGTTTAAGGTTAGTTCACAGCCCTGTTTGACACCATAAAAAAATTAAATTCCATCATTCCTATTTACTCTAAATTTAAATATATGCTGAAACAAAAATAGTCTATTTTTACAACTAGGGTGCTTAAAAGTTGAATTGAAGTAACTCCGTGAACATATTGAAAAGCCTAATGAATAGTATACTTTAAATGGGTGAATAGTAGCCGGGGGTGGTGACACATGCTTGTAATCCCGGAGTATCACAGTTCATGGACAGCCTCAGCTACTTAGTGAGGCACTCCGCAATTTAGTGAGACCTTGTTTCAAAATAAATAATAAAAAAAAGGTGGGGGTGTAGCTCGGAGGTCCCAATGCCCCTGGGTTCCATCCCCAGACCCAACAACCCCCCCCCCAAAAAATGGGTTAATAGTCTGTGAATTATACTTTAAAAGCTTATTTATTTTTTCTTTATTTTTTATTTTTTATTATTTTTTGGGGTGGTGGTGGTACTGGGAGTAGAACCCAGGGGCTTTCTATCTCCAGGCTATACTCCCAGACCTATTTTATATTTTATTTGGAAACAGGGTCTAAGTTGATGAGAGCCTCATGAAGTAGCTGAGGCTGGCTTTGAACCTGTGCAATCCTCCAGGATCAGCCTCCCAAGAGTGGGGATTACAAGCATGCACCACCACGCCTGGCCTTAATTTTTTTTTTTTTTTTTTTTTAGTGCTGAAGACCAAACCTAGGACCCCAAGCTTGGCAAGCACTCTACCACTGACTGAACCACATCCGCAGCCCATTCAATAAGACTTAAAAGATCCACTTAATATCTAAATACTTGAATTTATTTATTTATTTATTTATTTATTTATTTATTTATTTATTTAGTGGTGATAGGGTAGAACCCAGGGGCTTTACTACCTCCGGGCTATATACTCCCAGACCTATTTTTTATACTTTATTTGGAAACAGGATCTCACTAAGTTGCTGAGAGCCTCACCAAGTAGCTGAGACTGGTTTCGAACCTGTGCAATCCTGCTGTATCACCCTCCCAAACACTGGGATTATAAGCATGAGCCACCACACCCGGCAATACTTGTGTTTTTAATAAAGGATATGTTTTGATTATAAGAAGCAGACATTGAAGGATCTTATAACAGATTTGTCTAGAAACACATAAAAATAATTATCTCTCCTCTTCAGCCTGCTTGGCACCAATCCACTTTTGCCTAATTTTGAAGCTGGGCTGAACTGAGTTTAAAAGAGGTGCGTTAGTAAAGATGGAGGCAGGAATATAGTTCAAATATACAACAATGCTGTTCCAAGTATTGTATTCCTGTATAAGTAATTTGTTATGGGTGGTGAGAGGAGTAGAAGGAAAAAATTTATATCAAAGGAGTACCACTCCACTCTGAATGTTTCCCATGTACAGTCTTGTCAAAGGAGATACTTGAGGACAAGAGTTTATAAAGAAGGAAAAAAGCCTAGTCTGGCATCTTGGAACAAAGAGCTGAGGAGGATGTTACTCAGTTTTAGAAGAACCTGGATTCAATCCCCAGTATTACAAAGAAAAAAGACAAATTACAAGATTATTTACCCTTTTTTCATTAATTCTTGTATGAGGCACTGAGATAGAAATATAAAGAAATTTAACAATACCGGTCCTTGAGCTCACAACAAAATTAAATGCTAAAAATATATGTATCCAAATAGCTTTTGAAATGCGTCTTGATATAAAGTAGAATTTTCAAAGTTAAAAGCATTGAAGCTAAGGGATAAGGCCTAAACAACTAGTATCTGTAAAGTGCATCTAAAGATTGAAAACAATATTACAATTCAGACTGCATTATGATTCCTTACCTAGCTATTCTAGTTCACAGACTCACTATTCAATCACAAATAGAGGGGGGAAAAAAAAGAGAGATGTTTTGTTCCAATTTCCATCCATAGAACTGCTTTATTTGTGCCTTTCATTACCTTTCCACCATCTGTAACTTCTACCACATACATGCCTGATATATCAAGAGCATCAATCTCTAGAATGCCAAAGGCTTCCTGAATTTTAAGCCATCAAATTTAATCAACAAAAATCTGATAAACATGAATCTGGTGAGAGGAATACATATACCTAATAGTGAGTGAGTGTGTGTGTGTGTGTGTGTGTGTGTGTGTGAATGCTGCTGCCACTAACTTGGAAAGAGTTTAAGTAACCAGGATTATTTACTCATTCTCACCAACCTCAGTTCAATTCAGCAAAGACTCACGATTCAAACTCTTATCTCCATGGATAGAGAATCACATGAATATTTCCCTGTGTAACTCAATTTATATATCATAGAGCTTAGCTTATCCAACTAGAGTTCCAAGTTTCCCTAAGATTATAGACAAATATGCCAAAAGGTAAAAGAAGTAAAAGAACTAACATGGAACAACTTGAGATTTAGGATCAAAATATTAATGGATTAAAAAATAAATTACTCAAGCATTATTAAATCAAAATAAAATTCCTCCCCTTTTTTACTTTCCTCTGCAAGTAGGTGTTGAGATAGCAAAAAGCTGAGAAGAGTTCTCAAGAAGAAATAGCCGGGCGTGGTGGTGCACACTTGGGAGGGTGAGACAGGAGAATCATAAAGGTTCAAAGCCAGCCTCAGCTACTTAGGGAGGCTCTCAGCAACTTAATGAGACCCTGTTTCCAAATAAAGTATAAAAAATAGGTCTGGGAGTATAGCCTGGAGGTGGAAAAGCCCCTGGATTCCACCCTCAGTACCACAAACACACACACACACACACACAAAAAAAAAAAAAAAAAAAAAAAAATTAGAAGAAACAGCCAGCCAGGCGTGGTGGCACATGCTTGTAATCCCAGTACTTGGGAAGCTGAAACAGGAGGATGGCAGGTTCAAAGCCAGCCTCAGAAACTTAGTGAGATTCTTAGCAACTTAGTAGAGACTGTTTCCAAATAAAATAGGTCTGAGAGTGTAGTCCAGAGGTAGAAGGCCAGCACCATCAAAAATAAATAAATACGTAAGTAAAAACAAAAAACAAAATAAATCACAGAGAACTTTAGTTTTCAGCACTATCAATTTTACTAAAGTACTAAAGTAACCAATCTACCATGGCAACAATCATTATCTTAGTCTAAGTACTCTCAAATAGTACTAAAATACTAAAACAACTTATAATAATAATCACTACCTTGTCCTAAGAATACCAACAGTTTTAATTTATGAGAGTTTATTGAAAATTCTTTTACATTTATAGTGGGGGAAAACAGAATTTTTTAAAAACATTTCCCTTGACTAAAATATATTCAGACCCTAAAAATGCTTAGACAGCTGATAATGTCTTGCCTTTGCTTTGAACCACTACTTCAGTAAGTGAAAGGAGGGGGTGAAACTTTTTTCCTTTAAGTACTGGAGATTCAACTCTGAGCTACACCCCTATTCTCCCCCCCCCCTTAATTTATTTCTTGCTTTGAAATACAATCTCGCTAGGTTGCTGCGAATCTTGCTATATTGCTGAGGCTGGCCTATAACCTGCAGTTCACCTGTCTCAGCCTCCTAAGCACTGGAATTACAGGCATAAGCCAACATGATAGCTGAAAAACATTTTTTTTTTTTTGGGTGGTACTGGAGGTGGTACCAGGGGCTTTTCTACTTCCGGGCTATACTCCCAGACCATAGTCTAAGTTCCTGAGAGCCTCACTAAGTAGCTGAGGCTGGCTTTGAACCTGTGTCATCTTCCTGTCTCAGCCTCCCAAGCACTGGGATTACAAGCATGCACCACCACGCCCAGCTGAATTTTTTTTTAAAAAACTGGCAAATATAGATAACTGTGCAAGTAAGGTGATAGGTATACATGTGGTCCAGTGCATTCTCTTTATTTGTATGTAAGCCCATACAAAAACAGACAAAACAAAACCCTTCCCAAATTAGCTCTTTCTCACATGTCTTTTAATACCATTTCTACTTGTTACATGCCTACACAGACTTCTCTTTTCTGATCCCCTACCAAATTCAACCCATTACCTCTCATGTTTTACGGTTACTATCTTATTTTGTTACTTCACATCTTTATGAATCTACTTATTTCTCAACAAAATGGACCATAAAAGTGCTTGCCATCAGAAGCTTATAATTTTTCCCCTCTGAAATCCAACTCATTTTATTCAACAAGCTCTTACCAATACCCACTATGGACCAGAGATAGTCTTCCTAACACATGGGACAGAAACACCAGCCTTAAACCTTAAAGCCTCACAATGTAGTAGAACTACAGGTAAATGACTCACAATGTAGTAAGTAGAATGCAGTTAAACCTTAGTTATTCCTATGCTTAGAAACTTTTGCTGGCTGTTGCTACATGAAAAATAAAATTAAACTCCTTTACCTATAGAATTCAATGTCCTTTTATAACCTAGCCAGGTGTACTTTGGTCCAGATATGCCTACTTTCCAATTCCTGGACCTTCCAATCATATTTCTTTTCTTTCTTTTTTATGCAGTACTAGGGATGGAACCCAGGGGCATTCTATCTCCAAACTACACCCCCAGCCCTATTTTTTATTCTTTATTTTGAAACAGGGTCTCACTGAGTTGCAAAGGGCCTCACTAAGTAGTTGAGGCTGGCTACGAACCGCAATTCTCCTGTCTCAGCCTCCCAAATGCCACCTCACCTAGCTCCAATCATAATGTACATTTCCTTAAACCTGGAAAATTGTATAAAAACCCCTGCAAATCTGAGCCCCAACAATCATTTTAAGAACCATTTTCTACTTTCTCCACGAAGAATTACAAAGTCCTACAACATATGCCTTTAGTAGTTAACAATTATGATACCCTTTCAACCTCATATCTTCCGAAATTTTCAACATAATGCCTTGCCTACAGAATGCCATGTTAACTGTCTTATTACCAATTTACTTAATTCCCTTGAGTATCTAAAATGATTTACCCATGAGTGAGGACAGAGTGTCTTCTAGACCCAATCTCCTACCCGACCTAGAGAACAAATGTTACTGGTCTGTAGTTCTAAATCAAGCACTTTCAATTCCTGGTAGAATTTGTATGTAAAGGCAGAAATGAAGGATTTAAATAATTAAATAACTTCACTTCAGATCTCCAAAAACCTATTACATATTGCTTATAAACCTCTTTCTCCAATCAAATCTCAAAAGCAGGGAATCAAGTACTGGACACATCTTGTCTTACTCATTGTTGTATATCCTATGTTTAAAGCCTGGCACACTGAGGAACTCAAGAAATGCTCTATCAATTAATGAATGAATTCCACATTAGGTTGAATTAAGTTTAAAATGCTAACAACCTGTTAAAAAGTAACAGAAAGAGGTTAATAATATTTTCATCAGTCAACTGCCTATTAAAAAGTAATGGAATGTAGAAGTCACTGTGTACTTTGTATTTAAGCAGACAAAAACCCAATCTATTGGCTTTTTTTTTCTTATCAGTATTTCCCATTTTCTGGATGGGGGTAAAAATGTGGAGGAAATTCTTCTTACTACTATATTATATAATTCAGTGTCTGTGCCTCATCTCCAAGTGCTCCCAGCTTTTTGATTAGCCTTAAACAAACTCCAAAGAATCAAGTAGAGAAAAATTATTAAAGAATCATATCATCAGATTCTGAGTGGAGGAGGGTGCATAGATACTTGAATTCATAAGTATATATTCATAAAGAATCACTCAGTATAGAAATTAAATGCACCTTGAAAAGATAAAAGTACTGCACATAAAGTGATAAAATCTACATATCAATCTATATAAAATTGAGGCTATCTGAAACAACCTTTGGTATGTAATTGTCTACTCATAGTATGTGTACTTGTTTTATTATTTATTTATTTATTTATTTTGGTGGTACTGGTGTTCCTGGAAGCCCTTCTACATCTGGGCTACACTCCCAGACCTATTTTATACTTTATTTTTGGAAACAGGGTCTCTTAAGCCAGCACGGCTGGCTTCGAACCTCTGCATTCCTCCTGTCTCCGCCTCCCAAGGGCGGGGGGATTACAAGCGTGCCCCACCATGCCCAGCCGTGTACTTGTGTACTTGTTTTAAAAGGTGTACATATTAGATATTGATACTGACTTAAAAATGACTAAATTATCAAATCACTTACCATAGGGGAGCATACATGCACTCATGTATAAAGTTGTATGATGGTGGTAATAAGGGAACATTCTTCTGATATCACTCAAAGGTAACCAAATATTGTTCACACTTTGTCACTTAAAATACAGTTCTCTCATACACTATTTCTTCAGAAATATATACAGCAACTTTGACGAAGGGAATAGTACTCAGTCTCATCTCTCCAATGACATAAGTTTAAAACATACTCCAAATTTGTTTATTAATAATCTAAAATGATGAAACCATCTGATAAAGACCCGAAACAAAAAAATCCTACAAGCCTAAACATGCAGCCATCCCTCTGAACCCTTCTGCTTCTCCTTATTTCAAAGTATTCCTTATTTCAAAGTATTAACATGGCTAAACAGTAGTTTGTTCTCTTAAAACAGCCATTTTTGAAAAGTATAGTGTTAAAAAAATAAGTCATGCTGTCTTTTGATCTAACAACCTACCTCTAAAGATAATTAAGAACAAAAACATCTGTAAGAAAAAATGTTCACAAACATTTTTTATCATATTGAAAAAACAGAAGCAACATAAAACTGTTTAAAGAGCTGTAATTGGCCGGGCGTGGTAGGCAAGTTTGTAATCCCAGGATTCGGGAGGCTGAGATTGGAGGATCGTGGTTAGCGGACAGCCTCAGCTACTTAGTGAGGCCCACCGCAACTTAGTGAGACCCTGTTTCAAAATAAAGAATGAAAAATAGGGCAGGGGGTGTAGCTCGGAGGTCGAATGCCCCTGGGTCCCATCCCCAGACCCGAAAAAAGAAAAAAAAAAAAAAAAAGAGAGCTGTAACTGATAGTAAAAATAACATCAAGGTAAAAAACAGGTTATAAAATAAAACTGCATACATATGTCTGTATGCAAAATTCAGAAATACCTTTGGAATGATTATCGCTGAGAGGGGATTTTATGAGATTTTTACATTTGCTCTAACAAATTTGAGAAAAATCACAATGATCTTGTTTCACTTTTATAATGAACATACTATATTCAGTAAATAATACTCGAAATTAATGTAGTACCCAATAAATGTGTGGTTTAACCTCGCTGAAAGGCAACCCAACACCAAAACAATTATAAACACACATCACTTTAGTTCAGCAATTCCAAACACAGGTATTTATACTGTAGCTATTCTCACACAACCCTACAGACATTTTGTTCCAGAATGTTAACTGCAGCACTGTTAGCACAGTGCAGGATATAAAGCCTAACTGTCCATTAATGGAGAACAGAAAAATTATATGAAATACTGTATAGCCATAAAATACAAATAAGGTGGCTATGTGTGTTGGAGTTGAATAAGATCCAAGATAAATGATAGTTTAAAAATAGAAAAAGTATGTATCAACCAAGAATGAGTTGGAAAGAGGGTAAGTATGCTTACTTACTGTAAAAAACTGTAAAAATAAAAAAGGTTTCCCATGGTTATGGTCTAAAAATCAGGGATAACAAGCCTTATTTTTCATTGTAAACACTGTAAATTTGTATTGTTTGAAAATGTTTTAACATGTACGTATGCTACTTTCACGTTTTAATACCTTTTTAAAATTAGGTAGCAAATTACTTTCTCAGAAATTTAGATTTATTTAAGGAAAACAGATTTAAGACTCAAAATTACATTATCTAAATTGTTGCTTTTAAGTGTTTAAAAAACTCTATAAACTATCGCTTGCTGCTTTTAGCTTACTTCAATAAATAAAAATTGCACACAATTTTAAACCTATGGTCTCCCAAACAAAATCTTTACATTGTTGTTAGTCAACAAATTCTTATTTAACACAGTCCTTGTTTTGCTAAGTATTGAAACAGTTTTTAAAAATCTGTTTGCTATATCTAATAATATTCTACAAAAAAGGATTTTCTACTGACCACAAATAAATGTGGAATCAGGGAACAGATATTCTCCTTTTCCAGTGATATTAATCCTTTCAGGTCAGTTTGGCCTAGACCTCCCTGATAAAAATAACAAATGAAATGCCCATGTAGAACAAACAAGATGATGACTCAGTAAATATATAGTTTCTACTTCGAGTGTGTTCAAAAGAAAAAAAAAAGCTCAAGAAAAAAGTATTACTTCTATAACTACACTCCTAAATAGAGTACATTGGAAATCTACTCAGATCAACTATCACTAACATGCTCTGTACCTTTGGGGAACCAAAATCTCTGAAATTGGTACTCCAAATACAAAAGAGAACATGCTGCTTACCACAGAGGTCTTTTTTTAAAATCACATTTGTTCAATGTATTATCAAATATTAGAGAAACACTCAACAAGGGAACACCGGATTACTTAAAACAGGCCTGTCGATGTTAACTTACACAACACCAATGCTTATAATTATGTATCAAATTTCCTCAAGTGGTAGACACTTAAAAAATTAAAACAAGTTGAACTCACCTTTAACACTTTTTCTATTAACATCTGCCCCCTTTTCAAGTAAATACTGAGCAATCTCTTTATGTCCTTTGTAACACGAAATCATCAAGCATGTATGCCCATGCCGGTTTGACACTTCCAAATCAGCTTTGTGTTCTACAAGGTACTTCACTATTTCCAAATGGCCATCAAAACATGCAGCTCGTAGAGGAGTCGAATTGGTTAGGGTAGTGTTGTTGACAGATGCTCCATGATTTAACAAAGACTGGACCACCTTCAGATGTCCTGCTGCTGAAGCGGCCCATAGAGGGGGGGCCCCCTCAATGGTTTCGCCATCAAAATTGACGGAGCCTCCGACTTCTATGGAAGCACTGCACTGCTCTAGGAGGAATTCCACCATGTCCAGATGCCCATACCTGGCAGCCATCAAGAGTGGTGTGGCCCCATTTGTTTTTTCTGAGATCAAGGAGGAAACCTCCTCTTTGGACTTGCTTGCCAACAACTTGGTGAGAAGCCTGAGTTTCCCATCCCGCGCTGCATTAAACACTGCTGTCTTCAGATCCATTTAGGTCCAGTTGAGAGGCTGTGCTTTATCCTTCAAAGCAAAGCTCCAGCTTAACACTATCGATGTAGGAGAGTTACAGGAATCAAAGTTCAGTGTTAGTCACTGCACCCCAGAACGGATATAAAACCTCGGATAGTATGTTCTGTCCTATTTCCTTCCAACATCTGACCACCAGACCACCACACTAGGGGAAGAAAAAAAAAAAAAAAAAAACAGTAGTTTAGGTTTTCTTAATTTCTATCTGTGAGAAGAAATGGAAAGAAAAGGCCATAATCATAATTTAGGGACTATTCTGTTGCCGCCCAACACCATTAGGTGGGTGAGGAATATACAAAATGGTTTACACAGAACCCAGATGTTTTGGTGGGAGGCCATCTCTAATCCATGTGCAAAAAATTTAAACACTTCACAGGCAACTCGTTTTCTCGCCCCCACCTCTAACCAGCCAAGCTTTGTTCTACTTTGCTTTGCACACGCCCAGGGAGAGTACAACCAAGAGACTGAGGCCGCGCGGGGTGGGGGGTGTCAGAAATGTTCCTGTTTCTTGATCTGCGCAGGAGAGTGGGCCAAGGGCGCGAGGCGGGGAGGCCTCAGAGAGGCAGAAAGCGTTTCGGGCACGAACAAAAAGGTAGGAGACACCAATCCTGGGCCAGCTAACACCAAAACCTTACCCGAAAGGTTCTCTATCCTTTAAAACTACCCAAGGCTCTCGGGAAATCTGGTAGCCACGGACTTCGCCCGCCCCATTTTGCCCCCCCCCCAACCGCGAGTTCCCCAAACCACATCGTCCACGTAACCTCGCGCGAACTCCCAGCCCCGCGGCCGCCGGCGCTACCTGCCCGGCGAGGCCTCCCCGCCGCCGCTCGGGCTCCGCCGCGCCTTCAGCTGGAAGCCGGCGTCCCCGCCGCCCGGGCCGCCCTGCTCCGCCAGCGGCCGTACAGCTCCCCCATGCCCCGCGCCCGGGACTGAGCCGGGCCGCGCCGCTCGCCCCGCCCGCCCTCCAGTCGGCTCGGGCTGCAGCGGCTGCCGCGGCGGAAGGTGTAATGGGCTGCGGGCCGGGGGCCGGACCAGCAGATCACGGCTTCACATCACTGACGCGGCCGCGGCGCCATTGGGCCGGGGGAGGGCGCGGCCGCCGTGAGCAACCGCCTAGAGGCGGGGCGGGCGCCGCGGCCGGGCGGGGGCGGGGCGGGGCTCCGCGGAGGGCGCGCCTGCGCGCGGCGGTGGGGCGGGGCGCCGCCAGAGGGCGGGGCGAGGCCGCGCCAGACTCAGAAGTTACCAAAATCTCGCGGACTCTCGGCCTCTCCTATTTTCTCGCGATGTCTTTGGGAATGATGGGTGGGGGATGGTGGATAAGCGACATGGCTGAGGAGTGCTTGCGGGTTTACTATCCCAAGCGCTAGGGTGCTCCCAGTCTCTTTTCTTTCTTTCTTTCTTTCTTTCTTTCTTTCTTTCTTTCTTTCTTTCTTTCTTTCTTTCTCTTTCTTTCTTTTTTTTCCAGTACCTGGGATGATACCCAGAGGCATTCTACCCCCGAACTACACCTCCAGCTTTATTTTTTAGTCCTTTTTTTATGTTTTTTTTTTTTAAGTTGAAACTTTATTACAAAATTATAAAGCAGAGCTCTGTAACAAAAAAAAAAAATACATATTCGGGCTTAACACCCAAGTCAATCTGAGAATCTTAATATAAGCCACTTGAAGTAACACATTCACATCCAAGAGATTTCAATAAATTTATACAATACATACTGAGCACTAATTTCTGTACAGCAAATTCTTACTAGTTTGGATCCAACTATTCCAACTTACTATGAACCAGTCAGCTGTCTTGAGTCTTCTAAAACAAGTCTCAAATGAAATCTCAGCAATCCCAGCAAAAGCCACGGAATAATTGGAAGAATTAGAAGTTTCCATGATAATTAAGATCAAGGATCCATGAGGGACAAAAGGGAAGATTCAAGGATGAAACAGGTTTTTTACCTGGGTTAAATATTAAGTGGGATGAGATCTTGGAACTCCCAACTCTTATTTGGTGTAATAATAAATATGATAGAAAACAAACCAACCTTGTTTGACACATTCTTTCCCAAGTGGAAACCTTCAAGAGATTTAAAGGCAAGTTCTTCCTTCAAGTAAGTAGATGCCATCAGTTCTGATTCTTAACAGGTTGCTAACCAGGAGTTCGTATACATTTTCAATTCCTGTCTAGAAGGAAGGTGGGAGGTAGGGGAGGTAAGGCCTCAGCAGGGAAAGCAAGTTGTAAAGAGGAAGAGAGCCAACTTCTGCCATGAAGTTATTGCAAGATCTTCACTGAGTTGTATATATACAGATACATCTCAGAATAGGGGCGTAGCTCAACATACCTTGCTAAACTGGTAGGCATTGTAAACTACAGTACTTACTGTTCAGGTCAAAGGTGGAGTCTGCAGGAAAATCTCTGGATTCTCCAACTCCTACAAAGGCTGTGGCCCAGATTAGATCTGGACTTTGTATAATTGAGGTAAGTGGCCCAGGGTTCCACTGACAACTACTTTATGGAAATATGTAATTCCCCTGAAGGTGTTTAGTGGTTATGATGGAGAGGAAGTGTAAGTATGTGTGTACCAACTTAATAGGTCCCCTTAGAGCAGATTCCCAAACTGCAATACCACCTTTGGAGGAAGGGGGGATGCCAGGCTGATCCAGAGGGGTGATAGTAGGTTCAGGTTCAACTGGGGGCATTGAATGAAAATAAAGGGGCAGTGTGAAAGCACCCATGGGGATGCTGAGTAATTTTTTTATGAAAAGGGGGTTCCATCCACCCTCCAGAATCATAATTGTTTCTTCTAGCCTCAGATCTCAGCGGCACAGTGTATATGTGGAGAAGGGCTGTTGAGACCCTCAGGTGTTTAGGATTTGTGCATTTTGTCCATTTGGTAACAGGCACACAGCTTTTCTGATAGCATGTGTATTTTGTTCTTTGTTGGGCTTCTCCAGTGAATTTAAACCTTTCAGCTCCAGTGGTGTAAAGATCCTAAAAAGGCTCAAAAGCATCACCTACTCATTACGTGGGCCCTTGTAAAGGACTTAGAAAATGCTGCTCCCTGACCTGCCCCCAAATCAATAGGGAAAGGAAGTGGAAGTAGGAACTTCCACCTGTCTGTTCATAGGCAGACCCCAGCCTCATTTAATATCTCCCAGCACCTCTTAGTGATCTTACACATATTCTCCAGGAACTTTATGAGAAGTTCTGGCTAGAGCAGGGCAAGGTCCTTTATCTGTCTTGGGTGAGACCAAATTTAAAACCTCAGTGGGAGTGTGGAAAATCCTACCACTGAATGCCTGTAACCCCAGAACTTGGGAGGCTGAGACAGAAGGCTTGTAGGTTCAAGACTAGCCTCAGCAATATAGTGAGACCCTGTTTCAAAACAAAATACAGAGGGCTGGATGTAGCCTAGAGGTAGAACACCTCTGGTTCAATCCCCAGTACGATCTGCCGCTCCCCACGCCCTAGAAAAATCCTCAATGGGAACGAGAGAGTTCCGACCATTGGAAAAGGATCAGAAGCCACACTTTGCAAAAACCACTGCCTCCACCTAGTGCTTCTGCTCTCGTAATCTGGAGGATGCTGCAAGTCAAGCCCCAGCAACAGCAGCAAAGGTGCCTGTGCACAGAGACTGGAGCCTCGAAGCAGCTTAGGAGCCAGATGCTTGGTTTGGTCAGGAGACAGCTTCAAGTCCCAACACGTAAAGGATGTGACTCTTATCAACCTTGAAACTTTTCTGTAGCTTTGTGCTTCATTTCTCACTAGAGCTAAATTTGCCCACCCAAATTCAGCCCTAAAGACAACTATTGGTCTGATAAACATATTTTTGGTCCAAAGAAATAAATGGATTTTAGGCAGTATAGCAAGAGACTTTAAAGGTATTGTTAAAGCACAGAACAGAAACCCTAAGAGACCATAAGTTTAAATTCAAATGTGCTAGGGAGGAAGGGAACCATTTCTAGCAGGACTTCTGATTGATGAAACAGAAGCAACATGTCCAGGGGATGAACAAAGAACAAGAAAAAAGATGAATATGTGTCTAGGTTCTCAGAGGAAGGGAGATATTTCCAAGTTCTGGAAGGTCCTCTGTTCATAGAATACCATCCACACCAAGATTACGGAAACAAGCACTCATCCATCTGATTTGTGCCAGGTCCGGCTGGCCTCAGGGGCTCTGCCAAACAAGAGGCACGCCCCTGCAGCAAGACAGGCATGGCCCAAGATGACACGGGAGCTTTGCTTGCCCTTGTCTTGGGAACACTACAAAATTTCCTGTTAGCCTGCCTTTCTGCAAGCTGACCAACCCTGAGCCCAGACACCCTGGGTAGTATCCCCATAAGGCACTGAAGAAGCTGGTATAAGCCCTCAGGACCGGAAGACGTGCACAGCTCGGATCACATACTGCCGGCAGATGGGACATTCATTCATGCGCTTGCCACACTTGGTACAGGTCACCATGTGGCCACACTCCAGCAGGACACAGTCAATGGGTGAGTCCATGCAGATCTTACACAGGTTCTCCTCTAGGCCAGATGGTGCTGCTCCCCCGTTTTGGTCTTCAGCACCACACACCAGGTGCTGCAGTCCTTTCTGATCCTTGTACAGCCGCGTCACCCTCTCCATCAGCTCCCACTTCTCACAGCAGCCCTTGTAGTTGACGAAGTTGCGAGCTAGAATCTCTTTCAGCTGCCGCACTGTCAGGCCTTCAATGTCCTCCAGGTGGGTCAGGTCGGACAGAGAGGCCCTCCGGCCCGGGACAAAGCTGTCCTCAGAGTCGATGGACTGGGTCTCGTCCTCAGCGGGCACCCTGGCTGTGCTCTCCAGGTGGACAGGCTCCTCCTGCTCCGGAGACACATGGCCATTGGCCTGCTGACTTTCCTGAGCCTGGGCTGCAGGGGCCCGGGGTGCTCGTGCAGGTGAAGCAGGGAGGCTGGCTGAGGTAGGAGGTGCTGTGCTGGTGTGAGGCTGGGTCTGGAAGGCCTGAGGCTCAGGGAAGTCCAGGGACAAGGTGGGGCCACGAGTCCTGTCCTCTGTAGAGATTGCAGGCTGCTGGCCAAGCACCAAAAACACCAGCTCTTCTTTCTCCCGGCACATTTCGGTAGAGATGTCATGGAGGCTGAGGTAGTCCCTCAGGTCCTTCACCTTCATCTTCATGAGCTCCTCCCGCTGAAAGGCAGTGGCCCGGAACCATTGGCAGAGAAGGCAGAGGCGGGGCCCATTCCCCTCTTGGCTCGAACAGGTCATGCAGAAATTTTTCTTACAGTCCAAGCAGGTCTGCTTCCTGGCTGTGTTTGCAAAGTGGGCACCACAGGCCTTGCAGCTTGGTTCCAAGCCTGTTGGAGAAGGGAAGGAGCTGTACCCAGGGTTGGCATAGGCTTGGGTCCTGGCTCCCTGGGCTGGTGGGACTTCCTCAGGCTGTCCATCCAAGCAGAACCAGTTGCAGCAGGTTGCCCACATGATAAAATCTGCCGCGGCCGGCCTGCACCTGGGCGGGCGGGGAGAGCGGATCCGGGCTGCGGGCGCCTTAGGCGGGGACGCCGCGGGCTCCGCCGCGAAGGCGTCTGGGGGGCTGAGGGGCGCCGGGGGTCGGCCGCGACATCCTCACCGGCGGCCCCAGGAAGTCTGCCCCCCACCCATCCTCGGGCGGCCCGGCGCGGCGCTCCCGCCCCTCGCGCGGCCACGCCCCCCGCTCCCTTTTTTTATGTTTGAAACATAAGTTAGCTCAGGCTGTCCTCGAACCGCGATCCTCCAGTCTCTTCCTTCAGAATGCTGGAATTACAAACGTGTGCCACCACACCCGGCCTCAGTCTCTTCCTTTTTCCTCTGGTGGGCCCTGAATATACTGAGCTCTTCATTACACATCAAAGCAGAACTCACACGAAATTTCAAAACAGATTAATTTGAGAGGCTACCAGACATGACTGAATTTTTAAAAGAAATATAGTTTCTGAATATCAAGACTAAGGGGAATGGTAAAACCTAAGAGCAGTATAAAGTTAACAAGATCGAGTTCTTGAATTTTAAATAATAGAACCAAGAAGTGAAAGAAAGCTATAAAGTTCATATGAAGCCAGGCTCTGTGACAAAGCCCTGTAATGCTAGTACTTGAGAGGCTGAGACAGGAGGACTGCAGGTTTGAGACCAACCTCAGCAATTTAACCAGACTTTTAGCAATTTAAGACCCTGTTTCAAAATAAAAAAATTAAACAGAGCTGGGGGTGTGACTCAAAGGTAAAATGCTCCTGGGTTTAATCCCTCTCGCTTCTCCCCCCCACACACACACACACCAAAAAAAGTTCACATGCATGAAAGAAATGGCTACTTCATACAGAGGGAAGTAAACTTCTAGAATTCATGACATTAAGACGTGAAATGCACAGTTTTAAAGTAGTTTTGTAAAACCCTAGTAACAAGAGAGACTCCATGTTTGACCCAGCTGTATTAAAAATTGACCAACATCCTGCCTACCCTATGTTAAATGTACCAAGCATCCTGCTTACCTTATGGTCAACATCCTGGAACACCAAGCCCCACTCCAGACAAAGTAGCAGTTTTGTCAGACAATAACAATGTGCCTCCTCCCTAATTCTGTGCTTGGCTTTCGCCTTCAAAAACCCGCTGGATTGGTGCCTCATGCTTGTAATCCCTGTGCTTGGGAGGCGAAGACAGGAGGATCATGCAGGTTCACATATTTGAAGCCAGGCTCTCTGGCTTAAGAGACCCTGTTTCCAAATAAAAATATAAAGTAGGTCTGGGAGTGTAGCCTGGAGGTAGAAGGGTTCCATCCCCAGTACACCAAAACAAAACAAAACAAAACAAAAAACAAAAAAAAACCTTGTAAATTAAGCTTCTGGTTGCAGCTCTGGACTGAGTAGGTAGCCTGGCTAGTCTGTGCAGCTGCCCCCCCCCCTCCCTCCGGCACGCAGTTATATAAACTGATCTTCAAGTTTGGTTGGTGCTCTTTTTCTCCTTTCCTGCGACATTGGCCTGGGCACAACAGGTTTAAGTAGAGTTCATGTTTAGGGAGTTACACTCAATGAGTTATGAGAAAACAGCTTTTGAAAACAGACCTTCAATTTCTTGAACTCTTTATTGGGGGAAATTTAAACTCATTTAATTCCTCCGTACCACTGGGAAACAGAATATTAGACAGTCTAACCTTCAACAATAGCAGTGTAATCGTTATTCTTATGTTACAAGCCATGCAACACTAAAGACATTTTATTAAAACAACTTCATTTTTGCAATTTGTGTAAGTATTATTCAGGAGTTTATGTGGCTTTACATAATTGAATCATGATTTTCATACAAATAAATATTTTGCTTTTTACCCTTGCCATAATCAACATTTCTCATGTTTTTACAGTCTAATAATCATTTTAAGTGAAGAATAGTTTTTCCCGTAAGTAGTCATTATATACACTCAACAACAGATCCATAAAACTGAAGTTTATGTTGCGGGAATATGTTGCGGGTGGAAATGTGTGCGTGGTGTGTGTGTGGAGAAGTAATCCCCACCACCACCACCACACAGACAGACAAACAGAAAAACCCTGGATTCTTGTCCTAAGCTAAGAATAAGTATTCATCGCTTGGACAGCTGCTGAAGATTTAAAGAAGTTTATTTAAAAAGATAGAAATATAGAGATAGTTACAGCCCTGTGCAGCAGAGGGGAACAGGGGGGCAATTCGAATGAAAATGCCAAAGAACTCCAATTTACTGAGTTTTTATCCTAAGTCCATCAGGTCCCTCTGATTTTTGGAGATCATGTTGCCCCTTATCTCCAACCCCAGCTCTGCTTCTGTTATCTCTCCAGCTGAATTTATGGCCTAAAGGGGGAGGCATCTCTGTCTCCAAACACAGGCTCAGATTTATGGCCTGAGAGGGGGAGGCATCTTTGTCTCCAGACACAGGCTTTTACCTTTCTCCCCCAAAATGTGTTAAATTGTTCTTAGGAATGCAAGGACATGTTAGCTAACCCTGGCTTTCTTAGTAAAGAAGATATATTTTAAAATTGAAAATCTTTCCCAGTACTGACACATTAATATATTTTAAACCCTCTTCCCAATACCAGTACAGTTTAGGTTACTATCACTAAGAAGACATAAAAGAACTGAGTAGCCAAACATGGTGGTACATGCCTGTAATCCCACTACTTGTAAAACTGAGACAAGAGAATCTCAGGTTCTAGGAGAGCCTCAGCAACTTAGGTTCTCAGCAACCTAAGGAGACACTATTTCAAAACAAATAATAAAAAGGAAGGGTTGGGTATATAGCTCAGAGGTATAATGTTCCTGGGTTCATTCCCTAGTTAAAAGATGAGAGAGAGAGAGAGAGAGAGAGAGAGAGAGAGAGAGAGAGAGAGAGAGAGAGAGAGAGAGAGAGAGAGAGAGAGAGAGATAAAGGTATAAAGAACACAATCAGCCATCAATAGAAATTAGAGTGCTGACTGGCTGTTTTATCCCCAGTATATAAGTCACAGTTGTATACTGGTAGGGTATACCTATCAGTGTACAGTGTTCCAACCAAGGCCTATCCTGTGCTGACCTATCTCTTATCTAATTTAGTAAGATGATATCAAAATTTATATCAATTTTAAAACTAAGGTACATATCCTCCATGGGATTGGGGGGGGGCACTTTGGGGATGGAACCCAGGGCTCTCTACCTCTGACTTACACCCCCAGCCCTATTTTATTCTTTTATTTTGAAATAGTACCTCCCTAAATTGTAGAGAACCTCACAAAGTTGAAAAGGCTCTCCTTGAACCTCCAATCCTCCTGTCTCAGCCTCCCAAATATTGGGGTTACAAGTGTGTGCCACCACAACTAGCTTCCATAGGATTTTTAAGGAGTAGGTGGGCATCTAATTTTAAGCCCACCAGTTTCTTAATCTTCATCTTGAACCTATATTCTTTCCTAAAATCCGTTTGCTGATGAAGGAATGCAGAAAAGAAGTCTTGCTGGTTAATTTCCTAACTCTTTCACATAAGCTGTATCTTTCCCAGTTTACAAAAAGAAAGGCAATACCTTTCACTCATTGAGAATCTTAAAATGATGCATTACTTTGGCATGAGGTTTTTACCTCAGGTATTTACCAATTTAAAATGTTGAGTGTATTGAGAAAGTGTATACATTTAATAGCTGAGTAACAAATTCTCTTGCAGGTGAGATGATTTCCAAATAATTGCTTTCAACAAAATATGACCTAAAGATCACTGAGTTTGTAAATTGGAAGGAGTTTGAAGAATTGAGTAACAATGATAGAAAAACAAAATTCTTATAGACCTAGCTACATATTAATGTGAAACATTTTCTCAGAATCTATAAAAATGAAAAATTAAGAAAATAAGACATTGTTTCTTAATACTGACATATTCTAATAAGAAGTAGAACTTAGCAATAAATTCACTAGTTGTAAAAAATCACATTTGATAATTATAAAAATTTGTAATATATTTTGTGTTATTTTGAATGCTTGGTTACTACTAAGAAATATAATGAAGCCTCAACCTAGAAAAAATATTTCAAGTACCTATGTTATTTCAGTCATAGGAAATTTAAATTTCTTAAATTTTAATTTGAGTGTATTTATTGCAGAGAGATACAATAGTATAATTAATAAAGAACATTCAAGCATAAAAATATATTAACTAGGATATGCTCCTGAGCTGGGGATATGGAATGAAATTATAAGTATGGAGAGAAAAATAAATTATGTAAAATATCCTATAAGTAGAGCTTACTCATGTTTTTACATGGTTGATGGAAGGCACGAATGGTTTGGATTCATTTATGGGTGTACCTGTTTTACTTCGAAAATGTTAATTTTTACAGTATATGGGAAATTAGATTATTTTTAATTAATTGAAAGTTGTTTTTAAAATATAACAGCTTTTTTAATGATTAAACAGAAGGCTTCAGAAACCTGGTTTTAATTTCTTTTACATCTGTTTTATTCTTTTCATTTTTTGCCTTGGAATATGTCTTTAGAAGCTGGATTATAAAACATCTCTCTGGATTCGTGTGTGTGTGTGTGTGTGTGTGTGTGTGTGTGTGTGTGTGTGTTGTCATATTCCTGGAGACCAATCTGCTGTAGCCCAAGGAAGGGAGTGTCAATTCACCAAAATCTCTCCCCACTTGATGGTAGATTTTTAAAAGATTCTTACTAGCTTATTATGTGTAAAATGGTGCAACAATTTCACAAATTCGCCTAGCCACTCTTGATTTTTTTGATCCATGTAGTCTCCCATAATTGGTAAGGTATTTCTTCTATACTTTTCCTTCTTAGGACTTCCAAATGTTTAGTTCTTATCAGTCTATGTTTAACCCAGAAACCTCAGTGAAATAGTCTGTTTGAATTGTTTTGGCAAATTTTGTTAACTTGTTCTAATTATAATTGAGAAAAGCCAGAATTAATTTAAAAACTACTAAAGTTTATAGTAATTGCCTGGGAAACAGTTAAATTTAGGAAAGTATGGAAGGAACCAACTTTTCTGCTTTCAAGAAATTGACAATCTGTGAGAGATTTGTAGCTATAAACAACTTAGAGCAAAATATACATATGAATAACAGTGAGATCTAGAGGCTAACTCTGCTAAACTCTGCTTGGGTAAGTTTGGGAAGGAGGTGCTGGTTAAACTGAATCTTAAGAAGTAGTGTGAAGAGCTGGGCATGGTGGCACATGCATATAATCCCAACATTTGGGAAGCTGAGACAAATGGGGCTGGGGGTGTAGCTCAGAGATAGCATGTCCCTGGATTCCATCCCCAGTACAGCAAAGAAAGAAAAAGAGAAAGAAAGAGAGAAAGGAAGAAAGAAAGAAAGAAAGAAAGAAAGAAAGAAAGAAAGAAAGAAAGAAAGAAAGAAAGAAAGAAAGAGGAAAGAAAAAAAAAAAAGGAAAAAAGAAGTAATGGGAGTCACCCAGACAAGAGGCAGCATGAAAGGGGGAAACAGTGTTCAGGGAGCTGAGAGAAGCCATAAAATGGCTGCTTATTCTTACCAGCTTCCTCTTCACTGAGTAGAGAGAGTGGTACCCTAAACTACCTTTTGAATATACAAAAGAGCCCATTCTCCTCCTTCGAAGTGCATCCTAAGACACCATTTCTCATTTCCGCAGCTTGACCATAATTCACATCATCTCAATGCTCTCTCACAGGTTTCAGGAGAGCAATTAAATGAAAGTTATCTACTTACAGCAAGAATACTTTCCTGGGGCACTAGCCCTTTTAAAAGGAAACTTGTGGCCTAAAGGAAACTTGTGGCCCTAAAGGAAACTTTTTTTTTTTTTTTTTTTTTTTGCAAATGGAAACCCAGATGCATACTACCTCTGAGCTATGCCCCCAGCCCTGTCCTTTTTTGTGTTTTTTTTTTTAAACAGGGTCTCACTGAATTGCAAAGGGCCTCACTAAGTAGCTGAGGTTGTCTGCACACCAGGATCCTCCTGTCTCAGCCTCCCGAATGCTGGGATTATAAGCGTGAGCCACCATACCTGGCTCCCAAATGAATCTTAAAATTGTAGAAATGTGCAGAGCAGCATTCTTTCAGCAAGGAGATTCCCAGGTTCCCTGATATATTTTGTTGTAATCTCTACTTCCCTGAATAATGCAAGATAAAGAACAGAATTTCAGCCAGGCGTGGGATTGCACACTTATAATCCCAACATTCGGGAGGCTGAGACAAAAATCGTTGTTCGGACAGCCTCAGCTACTTAGTGAGGCCCTTTGCAACGTAGTGAGAACCTGTTTCAAAATAAAGAATAAAAATAGGGCAGGGGGTGTAGCCCAGAGGTCAAATGTCCCTGGGTTCCATCCCTAGACTCACCAAAAAAAGAAAAGAACAGCAATTTGGTCAGCAAATCCTGATAAAATTCTATAGGCACAGTTTCCTCCTTTGGCAGGATCATGTCATTTTACTCACTACCTTAGTACAAGCAGAAATCTTGCATAGTGGTAAATGTATCTGTTTCTTTCCTTTGTTATCTTGTTTCTTGAATTTCTCAGGACTCTGGCTCTAGATCTCTAGGAGTAATAGATGAGAAAGAATCCCACCCAGTCCTTCTAAAGTTTGTCCAGGCTTTCTAGCATAGAAGCTCAAGTTTCCTGGAGAGATGAGGATACTGTTGGTAACTTGGTAGGCAAGCATCTCTTGTAAGGATTCTTTATAGCCTAAAGGAGTCTCCTGAGAGTGAGACAGATGAAGGATACCAGAGTCATCCCAGGTCTGAGCCTACTCTCAGTGGTGGGCTCTGCTCAGCACTGAGCAGCTGAGGATGATCCCTGGGTGTTGATGACCTCAGCTGCAGCTTCAGTTTCAATCCTTCCTCCTGACCTAATCTCTTTCATGACCGTGACTGGCTGCTAATGCCTGCATGAGCCCATCCAGGTAGCCAGGAATAGATCCAGCCTCACCAGTAATTTCTTGCCATTAGCTCCAGGCTGCCTAATAAGTTGAGAAATTATCCATCCTCAATATTGGCTCATCCTATCTCATTTTAATAATTTATTGTATAGTATGACTGATCATTTTTCTTCCAAATTCTTTAAAAATCACATCTAGGTCATCATGAACAAACCTAATCAGTTTTACCTGGCCCTCATAAAATAAAAAATCTGCCTCCACTTGCTGCACCAGAGCAGAATGGGCGTTTTCATTATCATTACTTAGAATAAGGTCCACAGATCTTAAGTATAGAAAATATTTAGGAAATATTTTAAAAATGAAGATTCCTGGGATAAACTCTCAGAAATTTACATTTACTAATATAATGCCTAGTATAATGTACATTTTTAACAAATCCTACAGATGATTCCTATGTCTTCTAAATTTGAGACCCATGATATTCTAGGTCCTTGTCCTCCAACTTTCTAAAGAGAAGATGCCATCAAATGTGTGATCCCTGTCACTTGTCTGGCTGCTGTGGGTCCTGGCCATGTTTTCTCATCATTAAAGTAGTACCTGAAGCCAGGCGTGGTGACACACGCTTGTAATCCCAGCATTAGGGAGGCTGAGACTAGAGGATCGTGGTTCACAGACAGCCTCAGCTGCTTAGTGAGGCCCTCTGCAACTTAGTGAGATACTGTTTCAAAAATAAAGAATAAAAAATAAGGTACGGGCTGTAGCTCGGAGGTCAAATGCCCCTGGGTTTCATCCCCAAACCTGCAAAAAAATAAAATTAAAATAAAGTAATACTTGCTCAGTAGGACATGTTGGACAGAAGCCCAGGACTGCTATAGACCTCATTATCCCAGGCCTTGGGATATATGTCTTTATGACTAATGGACTGCTTTACCCACGTGAATGCTTATCAATGAGTTTATTAACCTGAGTTTATTATCAATGAGTTTATTAACATGAGTTTATTTACCTGATTTACAGCCTGAGGGGCCACACCCTAAGTGAGACAGTTTGGTCTTGAGTTCTCTATCATTGGTCAGACTGATGTCAGATGGAGCCTGGTTGTCATCACCCAGCCCAAAGTTGCCAAAGACCAGCTCTGGCCAATTCAGGGGTTCTGAAAGGTGGGTGAGAAGTTGGTGACTTGAGGAAATGAGAGACAGCTGTTTTCAAATGGCGTGACTGCCATTCGGAGTCAATGCTTTACTTTTATATGCTTTTACATGGAAGTATTTGGTATTAACTCTTAGCAAAACATGTTTTCATTGCACCTGGGTACAAACAACTTCTGGCAAAACATATATTGGTGGTGGTACTGGGGTTCCTGGAAGCCCTTCTACCTCCGGGCTACACTCCCAGACCTATTTTATATTTTTGAAACAGGGTCTCTTACGCCAGCGCGGCTAGCTTCGAACCTGTGCGATCCTCCTGTCTCTGCCTCCCAAGCGCGGGGATTATAAGCATGCACCACCACGCCTGGCCAAAACATATTTTTATACAAATTTCTCAACAGACACCTGCCCCGATGAGCTCATAATATCATGGTTGGAAAAACACCCAAAACTATCCAAACTAATGTCATACAATTCATTCTGGTTGTCTAGCCCCCCAAATCAATTCTATTTAATATTAACCTAAATACAATGTAATTCTGCATAGCTGCAGAGCACGTTCACACCCAAGGTTAAACTGAAAGTACAAGTGGCTTTTCCATTAAAAAGAACACAAAGATTATAAAAGATCTTTAAAGGGCATAAGGCATTTTACTTTTATATTTTATATCTTAAAATACAAAGCGTACAATTTATTTTCTTGAGTTATTTTTATCTTTGGTCAAAAAACACCAAAAATGGTGGCCTTGTCTGGCCAATCTCTTCGTCACTCATAATAAACTTTAAACTTACTCTTAACTACTAAATGCTATACTTGCTATTTTTACTTCTAAAACTACTCATTTTATCTGCTATTTTAACCACTAGATATTCTATTACCTTATTCTAACCTAACCACCAAATCCACACTAAACTTACTCTAACATACAATGTCTACACCTATTTTTTTATACCTATTATATTATTAACTAAGAAAATTCTTTTGTGCTTTAGTGAGCATGCACCAAGGAGGTCCCTGCCTGCCCAGCCTTTCCATAAGTCGATTTTCATGCTAAAACCCATTTTCCTTTAACCCTTACTATCCATACTCCATCCTATATTATTCCTATAAAGGGTGAGGGGGGGGGGTATGTACTGATTAGCTCTGGCTCCCTGAAGTGGCAACCATGGACGCTCTTCAATCATATAAGCTGGCCTAATTAATTTTGCAGGCATCACATCAGGCTTTTCCTCAAAAGACTCAGCATCTATAAAAAACTAATTGTTTCAGTTTCTACTAGCCAGATTCTTATTATTTGGGACTTTATAAATTTCTAAGAAATTCCCAGGTTTCTTAATACCCTTTTCCCTTCAGATGCAAAGAATAGCATGTCTCATTGAGACCACCCAGATCATTTGGCTTGATTAATAATCCAATTAGAACACAGAATACAAAACAGGGTCAATGTGAGTGTATTTGTCGTCCTCCTGCTTTGCAGGAGTCCTCCTCTTACTGAGACCTTGTCAAACAGCTTGAGGGACCCAGGTCTCATCACACAGTCATAGAAACCACTCTCTGTGGAGGAGGAATAGTCAGGTCACTTCTAACCCAGTGTGATCTATCTAGTTTCTGCCTAGAATAGGGAGTCCCTGTTGCCTCCTTTTCCTAGGTCTAGGGCCCTTCCAGATCCTTTCCCAGCTTTGGAGAGAACACTCCAGACACCCAGCAAAGCCCCTATTTTCCAGGCCCTAACCACTTGAATGATCTTCTGATGCATTACTTCTTTTTTTTTTTTTTTCCAGTACTTGGGATGGGACCCAGGGGCATTCTACCTCTGAGCTACACCCTCAGCCCTATTTTTTCATCCTTTATTTTGAAACAGGGTCTTACAGAGTTGCAAAGAGCCTGACTAAGTAGCTGAGGCTGGCCACAAATCATGATCCTCCTGTCTCAGCCTCCCAAATGCTGGGATTACAAGCGTGCGCCACCACACCAGGCTCGCTTTACTTCTTTAATAACTTGCAAAATGAACTTTTCTTTCACAACTTTGCCCCAATTCCAGATTCTAATTCAGAGCTACATATCCACCAATACTAGTCCCACACAGGAGCTCCCTGCCACCTCCTGGGACAATCAGCTTGAAAGCCCTCTTCTCACGATGAGATTGGGATGAATCATGACTACTGACAATTGATTTTCTACCAAGTCATTTTGAAATTCCAGAGCTTCTTCAGAACTCTCCAAGCACTCACAGCTCAGATGCCATCTATCTTCCCAGTCGAACTTCCTCGGCTGCTGGGAATTTGGTGTGATGACTCTACCATGGGGTCACCCTCCTCACTCCCTGCCCCTCTGGGCACCTGAGGGAGGTTAGCTGACTCTGCCTCTCACTTGCCAGGCCCCATTTCACTGCTGACCTCTCTGAAGAGCCCAGAGCTTCAGCACAGGGTCATCACCTCAGACTTTAGCCCCACCTGTTTCTGCTTTCTTTTTCCTGTCATAAACTGGCAGTTCCAACATACTTTATCTCTACTTTAGCACTGAGTTTGATCCTAATGGTATGGACCTTCTTCAGGATTCTTTTTTGTTGTAGCTAACCAAAAATACACCTTCAAATTTCCAGTAACCTGTACAACCATTGGTGGGAGGGGGGAAGGGAAAACGGGGGTGGGGGGGAGAGGGCACCAAGTATAGTTTAAATGTAAACTATTTATGTTCAATAAAAAATGTTAAAAAAACGAAATTAAAAAAAATTTTAATAGTGAAAAAAAATTTTTTTCAGTACTTCTGACTGATAACCTCCTAGCCAACTGTGGCCTGATCATGACTGAGGGTCTTGTGCCTCTTATTCGTTTTCTATCTGTTACGTTTTTAAGGTGGGGTCTCACTATTTTTCTCAGGCTGGTTTCAAACTCATGATTCATCTGCCTCAGCCTCCTGAGCAGTTGGGACTATAGGCCCATACTACCAGGCCTGGATGCAGCTGTGCCTCTGGATAAAGGTGGTTTCCTTCTTGTTTTTCAAATAGTATTATTTTCTGCCACTTGGTTATTAAGTTGGCCTTATGCCAAGTCTTGGTCTCTCTTCCTGCCACATATGTCCAGAGACATCTACTATACTTGCAATCAAATCTTTTCTGTGTATATGTGTGGTACTGGGGATGGAATCAAGGGGTACTGTACCACTGAGCTGCATCCCCAGCCCTATTTTTTTTTTGAGACAGGGTCTCACTAATTTGTTGAGCTGTCCTCAAATTTGTTATCCTCCTACCTTGGCCTCCTGAGTCACTAAAACTATAGGTGTGTACCACCTTCCCAGAACAATCAAATCTTGAGTTATGATCCTAGTAAGAACAGGATGAGCCCCTTAGTGTCAGCTCTGTGAGTTCAGTACTCTTGTGGAATACCTAGAGGAACCATCTTAAGACTGACATTAGTAGTAGCTTTGTGCTGTAGATTCAAGTTTCTCCCCTCAAGATCTATTGAATCCTCAGGAGCAGGTTGGCAGGGGTGTCCTGCATCTGTCCCATTTCAGTACAATTAATTTGTTTGCCATGGTTTGTTTTACTTTAGCTAAACCAGTTTATTATAATTTGTATTTTAACTAATAAGTGTTTTCCCATATCCTTCAGTCAAGCTTCAATTCCTTAGTTGGAGGCACCCAGTCCAAGGACCAAAAACACTTTTCATATTCTAAGTCTCTATTAGTTCCCCTGGTCATTGATCGAGGACAAGCATCTTTTATCCACACATCTATTCATTCAGTGCATATTTATTCCTGATTCTCTTATCCAGTGATGAGCCTGGGAATAGCGTGTATATGAGCAGACCATGTTGTATATGCCCTCCTGGAGCACTGGAAGCACTGTATCTGAGCTGGGTGTCGGATAGGGGAAGAAGGCCTTCCAGAGGCAGTGATGACTGAACAGATGCCTGAAAGGTAAGTAGGTGTATTTCAGAGTTGAAGAGAAAGTATGAAAAAAGTTCCATGGAGAGAGAAATGCTCAGAATCAAAAGAGGGACTGGAAGCTGAAAAACTGAAGGAAATTCCATGTAAATGGAAAGTATCCTGCAAGAGGAGAGTGGTGATAAAGAAAGAGAGTTTTGAAGGAGGCAAACCTTGGAGCATCTTAGGAAGTCATGTTGAATCATATGAACTTGATACTATGGCAATGAAACTTTACTCAGGTAGAAACTAAACCTGAACAAATGGGGCAAGGCTAAGCCTAGCTTCTGCTAACCATGAGGGTGCCAAGTAAAAATCAATTTCTGACTTTATGGATAGCAGGCTAGAAATGAGGCTGAAATCTGGCAAGGTGTCCATAGCTAAGGAGCCCCAAAGGACCAATCTTTTATAGAGCTCAAGATCTGCCTTTTGATTAGTGAGTAAAAAAATAATTAGCCTGTGTTTTATCTCCCTCTCAAAAAGAAAAACAAGCCAGGCATGGTGGCATATGCCTCTAATCCCAGTACTTGGGAGGCTGAGACAGGAGGATCACAGGTTCAGAGCCAGCCTGTACAACTTAGTGAAACCCTCACAACTTAGATACCCTGTTTCAAAATGAAAAACTAAAGTATATCTGGGGGTGTAGCTCAGAGTTTGAATGTTCCTGGGTTCAATATCCAGTACCACAAATTAAATAAAAATTAAAAACAAGACACAAGAACAACAAAGCACACATCCTAAATAATCTACTCAATAGGTTCCCGGCACTACAATCCTGTATTTCTCCTCACTAGTAAAGTACTACCTGATACAATGCTGCTTTATCTAGACATCAAAATAAACCAAAATATTCAGGGTGTGTTTGTTTCAGTGAAATCACTAACCTGAGTCCTTAAGTTAAAACAATGTGAAGTCCCCACTCACTAGTTCTGGGGAAACAGGAAGTTGCTAAAACTTGGATGCAAATTCTAGATCTATAGGGAAAGTAAAATGTTTGAGCAGTGCCTTAGTTCTGTGGCTAGAGAATAGAGAAAAAAGAGACTTCATTTCCAAAGCCTTTTTTTCTGGAAAAATAGGTTAATGGAAATTTGACATTATTTAAAATGTTCTTTGTTCCCAATTTGATTTTGATTTTGTTGGCATATTACTATTGTTTTTGGACTAGTTTATAAGGCTTGGTAGAATTACAGAAGATGAAGGCCTTGCTTTGGTAAAAGATTTGGTAAATCTTCGTTCTCATGAGAATATTAGTCTGAGAGCTAGTCTTCTCAATTCTTTGCACTCTCTCTCTAAGTTGTTCACCTTCCTCTGTGTCCTGGGAAAGCAAGATGGTTAAAACATGCTTTTTATATCTTCCTTTGGTTAACACAATCTTCAGACCCAACTCCATTCTTATCACCAACAGGAAGCTGATGGTGAGGATAATGATGCCATCTTTATTTGTGTATATGGTACTAAGGATGAAACCCAGGGACATCCTACCTCCAAGCTACACCCTCAGCCCGATTTTTTATTCTTTATTTTGAAACAGGGACTCACTGAGTTGCAGAGGGCCTCACTAAGTAGCTGAGGCTGGCTACAAACCTTTGATCTTCCCATGCAGCCTCTTGAGTGCTGGCAATACAAGTATGCACCACCACTCCCAATTACAACATCTTTAACAACTCACCCAAGAAATCCCAACCTATGAGCCCTATCCCCTATGACAGGACTCCATAAGGATGTCCATGTGATATGGCCCAGATGTCAGGACTTAGTCTCTGGTCAGGGTAAATCTGGAATATCTTTGTGCTCACTTGACAGAAGATCTTACAAAGGATCTAAAGATGGCCTTAGTAAGACACATGGGCTGGCTGGCCTGAGCCACACAGGCTCTACTCTGTTATAGTAGAGGTACTTGACCCAATATGTACTTTGTTACCCATTCAGTGAGTTTATTGACCATTTTCTTACATCTCAAGCAAGTGCTGGACTTTAGAGATTTAGTCTTTGCTCACATAGAGGATAATGGACATTCATCGTTTAATGAATTCTAGTATTTCTTCTTTCCCTCTCTACTCTATAAAGTCACCCAGACTTTCCTCTGAGGAGTGCGCCTTTCCTCATTTTGCTTTAGCCTTGGAATTTCAGTGGGGCACATACTATTCCTACCTCTTGGAAGTTGGAGAATAGTAAAGGCCCAAATAGTCTATGCCACTAAGGGTGGTCACGTGACACAGGCCTTCTGGTATGCAATAGTATGTGGATATGAAGTCCAGAAATGCTTCTACAGCCAGACATGGTGGCTCATGCTTGTAATCCCCACCCTTGGGAGGCTGAGACAGGAGGATTGCACAGGTTCAATGCTAGCCTCAGCTACTTAGTGAGGCTCTCAGCAATTTAGTGAATCCCTGTTTCCAAATAAAATATCAAATGGTCTGGAAGTATAGCCCAGAGGTAGAAGTCCTCTGGGATCCACCCCCAGTTCCACCAAAAAAAGAAAAAAAAAGAAAAAAAAAGAAATGCTTCTACAACTTTTTAGTGATGAAGGAACCCCAAGAGAAATAAGCTTCCATAAAAGGTAAACCTAGTTAATAAATTACAGAGACTAAATCAACTACTTCTGAGGTTTACTTTACCTTTGGACTTTTTGGTGACACAATCCAGTAAGTTCCCTTTAGGTTGTAAGAAAATTTGGATTACTCTACCTCTGGACTTTTTGATAACACAATTTAATAAGTTTCCCTTTAGGTTGTAAGAAAATTTAAGTTGAATTTTTCATTTCTTGGAACCTAACTAATTCATGGATTTAAATGTGAAGGCTCAGTAACATTTCTCTTTCTCTAGATAATACGTTCCATGTTCTTTTGAGAGACACTCAGCCTCACTAGACCACAAGTCATCTGCTAATTTATGGACAAGGCCTACATGCCAGAGTTGTTAGTTGTCATCCAATATCCATTCCTTTGTAACATCACCCCCAAGTTTAGCTGGCATACCCTATCTTGCAGGTAGATGTGGCCATGTGGTTAAATTTTAACCAGTGGTATATAAGCAGTCTTGTGTTCAACTTTAGAGAAATGACTTTAAAGGTAGATGTTGTGCCTTTCTCTCTTCCATATATGGCTGAAATATAGACTGATGGCTGGAACTGGAGCAACCATATTGGGATATAAAGTATAATTCATGAACTGAGAAGGAACTAAAGGAGCATGGGTTCCTGGCACTGAGGAGTAACATATGAACTAAAGACTACTTAATTCTGGATTTCTTTACCTAACAGAAATTTTTTTCTACACCTCATTTTTATTTTTGGAAGCAATTTGAGGGCTTTCTGTGCATCTGAAAATAAAAGGAACCTTTCTGCACTTGATTTAAACATAATACATACAAAGATACAAAAAGTAAAATAAATGTTAGAGCCCTCTTTCTTCGAGACTTGGATGTAGTTTAGTGATAAAGCACTTGCCTTATATGTGCCAAGCTCTGGATTTCTAGTACCAAAAGAAAAAAGAAAAGAAAAGAAACATATGCAGTGAATTAAGCACTGGGATGGAGACACTCACTTTTGAGGGCAACAGCTGGAGGCCTGACCTGTTTTTAGGGATCAAGTGGCTGCTATGAGGAAATGACATTTGATGAGAAAGCTAGAGGAGAAACAGTAACTAGGATATGATTGATCAGGGAGGCAGAGTGGTCCTGCTGGAAGTAAATTCTGTTTAAAAGGACTTGTCATGAGGTGATCAAATAACTGAGTGCACTTCTGAAAGTAAAAAAAAAATCAATGTGTATAGAATGTGGAGATACAAAGAGAGATACAGCAAGAGAGAGAGGGAGGAAGAGAGAGAGAGAGAGAGAAGAGAGAGAGAGAGAGAGAGAGAGAGAGAGAGAGAGAGAGAGAGAGAGAGAGAAAATAGAGAGTTGGACCCCAAAAGCCACAGGGTAGAAGTCCATAGCTCTCTATTCTCATGGCATATGCAGACCAGTGATGGGTACAAAGCATGTTTCACATGACAAATAACTCAGAAGGGAATGTAACTGTGATGGTGCCAGGGATGGGAAAGTTTTTTTTTTTTTGGGGGGGGGTCTGGGGATGGAACCTGGGGACATTCGACCTCTGAGCTATACCCCCTGCCCTATTTTTAATCTTTATTTTTAAACTGGGTCTCACTAAGTTGCAGAGGGCCTCACTAAGTAGCTGAGGTTATCTGCAAACCGTGATGCTCCAGTCTCAGCCTCCCAAATGAATGCTGGGATTACAAGCATGCACCACCATGCCCAGCTGGGATGGGAAAGTTTGAAGACCATCCTGGCAACCCTTCTCATGTGAGCACTGACCTCCCAACTGTCCTTTTCTCACTGATCTTGCCTTTCCCTACCTGATTCTCCACTGAGCCATTGAGAGAAAGGTATATATGCCATGCTACTCTTCTAAGTTCAACAGCTTCTCACTATTCCTAGGAAAAAGTTACAAATTTTAATAAGGATCCCAAGGCCCTCCAGGATCTGGCCTTCCTCTGCCACACATCTTTAATTATTACCAATCTTTTCCTTTGTGTTGCTCCATCTGCCATATTGGTATCATGTTCTGCCTCTGTGTCAGCAGCTTGGCTCACATACAACCTGTTCCTGGCCAATGCCTAATTAGCTGCACTGCCTTCAGGATCCCACTTAAAGGGTCTTTGCATCTGCCCCGGCCCCTGAAGACTTAGTTGGACCCCTAGTTTATCATTTTATTCCTGTGTTCCCCAGCATTACCATACCTTCTTTACTGTCTTCAATTCTGTGAGCAACATGGACCTTTTTCTATAACCCAGTGCTGAACCATAGTTGCAGAAACATAGAAAGGAGGCAATAACTATTCATTGAATTTCTTTTATTGTCCTGTGAGCTCTTGGGTAGAGGGAAGAAAAAGTTAGAGAAGCAAGAATTTTTACAACAGCTTCTATGTGCTATTCATGGAGTAAGTTTCTAATCATTGAGAAGAATTGCATGGAGGACTTCCAGGAAGATGGCAACTGAGAAAAGCAGCATTTACGAGTACTGTTAACACTCAATTTCTATCACCACAAAATCAGCACTTTTCATAGCCAGAAAACACTATCAGCAGAGATATAAAAAAATATAAACACAAGGGACAGAGAAAAGGAAGTCTAGAAGAACAACCAGAGGCCAGAAAAGAAACCAGCCTGCATTGTGGAGCCACACTGGCGCCATCATGCCTCACAGCACCAGGCTCCAGAGAGGAAAGGTAAACAAGGAGCTGAAGTGAGCAGCTGTGGATTATTCGGGTATAAGTCAGCAGTTCTTTCAGTGCAAAGAATGTCTAAAACTCTCAGTGGCCAAGCTCATCACACATTCCAGGGACTCAGAATGGAGCTCAAAACCAGAAAAGAAATATGCCAGCCTCACGGCCTATGGCGTGGCAGCAGTGCCATAATGTCAGCAGCAGCAGTGAGTTTGCCACGCCCGCGACAGCCCCAGACCAGCGCGCACAATAACTGTAAGTGAAATTGCGGCCCCGCAGGAGAAATCCCAGCAATGCACCCCCAGGGATTTGCACAGCTTTGATAATATCTCTGGGTCTGAGATTTTGCAGTCCAACCCAGTGAAGGAGTAGTGGTGGCAGAGATATCACACTCTAGTCACAGCTCCCCATGGGAAAACACCCAGCTGGGCACCTCCACTGTCTAATGCAGCCTCGACTAACTCTCTGGGTCTGAGACTTTGCAGTACAACCCAGTACAGGAGTAGTAGCAGCTGAGATTACCACAAACTCCAGATCCAGACACCCTAAGTGAAGTTGTAGTGACCAGGGGAAGAACCCAGAGAAGGCACAAACTTCTGAAATCATGGGAAAGAGGAAAAACAATAGAGCAATGAATGCCCACAACCCCATAATATCAGAACCTGATAGCACAGAAATTCAGAGATCTCCAGAAGATCAAATCAGGAATATAACTGTAGAAATAATACAGAACTTTCTAAAAGAATTTAGAGAGAGTCTAAAAGAACTAAAGGATGAGATCATTGAAGTAAAGGCATCAATTCAAACTATAAACAATCGATCAGACCACATGGAGAATAGAATCTCACTCCTAGAAGATGATCACTCTGAAAACAAATGCATAATTTATAACATAGAAAAATAAATCAGACGGTAGGAATCTGACATTGAAAAAATATGGGCCCATTTTAAGAGAGCTAACCTAAGACTAATCAAAATAGAGGAGGGAAAAGAAGGTGAAAACAAAGGGATCAATAATCTCTTCAAGGAAGTAATAGCAGAACATTTTCCAAACAGAGCAAGAGGTCGATACACAGGTCCAGGAAACTTATAGCACCCCCTTTAGACAGGATCTGAGAAAAGGTTCCCTATGCCATATAATTGTCTGCCAGGGCCCACTCGGCTGGACCGAGATGGCACCCAGGCTTGTTGCCAGCGTAGACTCAAGATGGCGCCTAGGCTTGCAGCCAAGTCACGAGGCTCACGAGGCTGGCGGTGCCCTGAGCCTGCGCAGTGAGCCCTATCAGGCACCCTACGGATGATCAGTGACGCAGCGCCTCGTGCTACCACCAGCCCGCCTATGAGAGGGTTAGAAATGCACATGCCCTAGCTGTGGGAAGCTTGGGGTTGGTGGAGTGATGAGGGAGGGGTTATGAGACTGATATATATTTGCCTGCTGTGTGCAGCAGCAACAGCAGCAGCAGCATTATTATTGAGAAGGAGCATTAAAAGAGGAAGTAGCTTCATCAACAGAGTCGGCATTCATTTGTTTCTTCCCTAGGCTCTGCTGGTCAGAGCCTTAGGGATGCGATAAGTGGCACCGAAACCTGGGAGAGAGAAGAAAAAAAACAACAACAACAAAAAAAAAAACGTAGCAAAAAATTCGCAGGTAAGTGATAAAATAAGATAAGGCTCGCGGATAAGCGAGGGACAGCGCTGTGTAGGTTCGCAGGAATTTGCGACGATAGGTTCGCAGGAATTTGAGACGATATGTTCGCAGGAATTTGCGACAATAGGTTCGCAGGAATTTGCGACGATAGGTTCGCAGAAATTTGCTACGATAGGTTTGTAGGAGTTTGCAACGAAGTAAAATTTATCATGGGGTCTAAGGTTGCTACCATGAAGGTTAAAGAGGCTCTTCGTAACATTTTGTCTAAGGGGGGAGTGAAAGTGAAAGCAGCCACTTTAGAAAATTTTCTTAGCACAGTTAAAACTGTAGCTCCGTGGTTTTTAGAGGAAGGATATGTTAACACTCCTCAGTGGAAATGTCTTGGTCAGGATCTTCTTAAGGCCGATGCCGAAGGGGCTCTCCCACCTGGAACATTGGCTATCTGAAGCTTAATTAAATCATGCCTGACAGACAAAACAGGGAGGTATCATCAAGTTCTGGCTGAAGGCTCTAATGTTTTAGAGGAAGCAAAAGAAGAGATTTCAGGGCAAGGTCAGCAGGCAGACTCTCAGAGGGATGAGGAGTCCTCTGAAAGTGACTCCTCCTATTCCTCCAAGGAGGAACAAGAGATATGGCCTGTTCCACCAGAAAGAGATAAGGAGGAAGAAGCTTTGTTAGAATCTTGGCGTAGATTCCAAATGTCTTATAACAGAAAAAAGAAACATCCTGAACCTTCCGCTCCTCCCCCTCCCTTTCCTAGTCCGCCGCCATATCTTACTGAGAAAGGAAAGTCTGATAGGCAGAAGAGACCTGAGGTTAGTCCGTGGGCGGAGATTTTGCCTACACCAGGAGCATTTCCTGTGTTTCTTGACCAGAATCAGCAAAGGTATCATGAACCATTAGATTGGAAGATTGTTCAAAGATTAAAAGAAGCTGTGTCTACATATGGAGTGCAGGCCTCATTTACCTTGTCACTGGTAGAATCCTTTGAAAGATACTCCGTGACTCCAAATGATTGGATGAATTTGTGCAGGGCTGTACTGTCTGGTGGAGCCTATCTTAATGGGAAGTCAGCCTATATAGAATATTGCTCTGATCAAGCTCGTGTTAATGCTCAGACAGGGCAACCTGCTTGGAATTTGGATATGTTAATGGGACAGGGACCATTTGCTAATAATCAAAATGGGTACCCACAGCAGGTGTATGGGCAAATTAATCAAGCAGCATTAAGGGCATGGAAGATGTTATCAGGGACAGGTAATTTAGGAGCCAGTTTGTCAAAAGTTACTCAAGGACCCAATGAGCCTTTTGTTGATTTTTTATCACGGCTTGTGGAAACAGCTTCTTGGGTTTTCCCTGATGTGGACGCTGCCATGCCATTGATTAAACAGCTAGCTTATGAGCAAGCCAATAAGCCTTGTCAGGATGCAATACGTCCCTATAAAAATAAGGGCCTAGAAATATGGCTCAAGGTATGCAGAGACATAACTGACTCTGTCATACAAGGACAAACCATAGCTGCTGCCATTGTTGCTGGGTTGCAGGGCAAGCCCTACAGTCAAAAGCAGAGAGGCAGTTCAGGGAATTGTTTCTGATGTGGTCAACCAGGACACTTTAAAAGAGATTGTATACAGATTAATTCTGGAGCATCTTCTAGACCAGCCCAGAGGATTCCCAATCTGTGTCCTCGGTGTAGAAAAGGCAATCATTGGGCTGTAGAGTGCAGATCTCGATGGGATGTAGATGGAAAGCCTCTTCCCCCACCACAATCAAGTGCTAGGCCAAAAAACGGGCACAGGGGCCCTGTGCCTCAGGGCCCTCAAATGTATGGGGCAATTCAACAGGAGACAGGGAATGCAGGACCACAGATGAGGCAGGTGCCTCGATTTCAGCAGCCTCTCCCACCATATGGAGAGCAACCCCAGGGAGTGCAGGATTGGACGTCTGTGCCACCGCCCGACTCATATTAACCCCTGAAATGGGAGTTCAAAAGGTAGATTCAGATTTTCATGGACCCCTTCCTTCTAATACTGTAGGACTGCTTCTAGGCCGAAGTTCCACTACCTTATCGGGTCTAGTGGTGCAGCCAGGAGTTATTGACCAGGACTATACAGGCAATGTGAAAATATTAGTTTCTTCCCCTCGTGGGATTTCTGTTATAAATGATGGGGACCGCATTGCTCAGATAATTCTGTTGCCTAGTAAATATTCTCTTTTTCCTAGTCAAAGACAGGCAAGAAAAGATAAGGGCTTTGGTTCTACAGGTCCTCCTGGAGCATGGCTCACTATGGATATGGGGTCATGTCCCATGTGTCAACTCACTATACAGGGAGTCTCTTTTTGGGGTCTCTTGGACTCAGGTGCAGACCGTAGTATCATTAGATTATCTGAATGGCCAAAAGATTGGGGATTACAACAGACAGATCAATTACTTAAGGGGTTAGGATATGCAAATAGTCCAAGCTGCAGTGCTGTTCACCTTAATTGGACAGATCAAGAAGGTCATTCAGGGACATTCCAACCTTTGTTCTGGAGCTTCCTGTATCCTTGTGGGGTTGGGATGTGTTACAACAAATGGGAGTAAAATTGACTACTGAATCTGTATATAGCCCTCAAAGTCAACAACTTATGCATGATGCAGGCTATTCAGGGACAGGTGGGCTTGGCCAATTTGAACAAGGTCTAAAGTCCCCTGTTCCCATGATGGGAAGAAACAATTTTTTTTTTTTTGGTGGTGGTACTGGGGTTCCTGGAAGCCCTTCTACCTCCGGGCTATACTCCCAGACCTATTTTTACATTTTCATTTGGAAACAGGGTCTCCTAAGCCAGCGCGCGCGGCTGGCTTCGAACCTGCGCGATCCTCCTGTCTCTGCCTCCCAAGCGCGGGGATTACAAGCGTGCGCCACCACGCCCGGCAGAAACAATCTTAAAGATAAAAGAGGACTGGGTTTTTCTATGGGGCCACTGAACAATTAAAGATTAAATGGAAAACAGATGTGCCAGTGTGGGTCTCTCAGTGGCCCCTTCCTAAAGAAAAAGTTACAGCAGCCCACGAGCTGGTACAGGAGCAGTTATCGGCAGGACATTTACAGTCCTCCACATCTCCATGGAATACCCCTATTTTTGTTATCAAAAAGAAATCAGGTAAATGGAGATTGTTACATGATCTCCAAGCAGTAAATAATACTATGGAGATCATGGGACCAGTGCAATTGGGGCTACCAGTCATATCAGCCCTCCCTGCCAATTGGCCCACTGTTGTGTTGGACATCAAGGACTGTTTCTTCTCTATCCCACTGCATCCTGCAGATTCCCCTCGATTTGCTTTTACAATACTGTCCATTAACCATCAGCAGGTGGATCAAAGATATGAATGGACAGTGCTACCACAGGGTATGGCTAATAGTCCCATGTTGTGCCAAATATATGTAGATAAAGCCCTACAATTTATTAGGAGAGAATTTGCCTCTTCCATGATTTGTCATTATATGGATGATATTTTATTATGTGCTAAAACCCCAGAAATTTTGGATGAAATGCTTATAAAAACTATACTATGTCTTAAACAATGGAACTTAATTATAGCTCCAGAAAAAATACAACAGGGAAATGTTAAACAATACCTTGGCACCAAATTAGAAGATACTATTATTCGTCCTCTTAAGGTTAGCTTGAGGGTGGACAATTTACAAACTTTAAATGATTTTCAAAAACTTTTAGGGGATATAAATTGGATTCGACCATATTGCAGACTTAGTAATGCTGACCTAAAACCTTTGTTTGAATTGCTAAAAGGGGATTCAGATTTACTTTCTTCGCGATCTTTAACACCTGAGGCGCGAACATGTATTCAACTTGTAGAGGAAAGATTATCTGAAGCACAAGTGGATCGTATAGATTATCAGAAAAAACTACTCTTATGTATTCTTACCACAGATCTCACACCCACTGGAGTGTTGTGGCAAGAGGGTCCCATAATGTGGGTACACCTCCCTCATTCTCCCAAAAAAGTGTTGCCATGGTATCCAGCCTGTGTTGCACAAATAATTATTAAGGCACTAAAGGCAACTCTGACTGCATTTGGGATGCAGCCTGATCTTATCATCACTCCAAATACTAAAGAACAGCTTGCCACTCTAGCTGCCACCAATTCTGACTGGGCTATTGTCCATGTAATGGCCACAGGACAATTCGATAATCATTATCCACAACATCCATGGCTCAGGTTTGTTTTGGCTCATCCTATTATTTTTCCTAAAATCACTCGATCTGCACCGATTGCTGGAGCACCAAATATTTTTACAGATGGATCCAAAGGAGGTGTGGGAGTGATATTCAAAGAGGGCTCAGATCCACAAACTTTTCTTTTTCCCCATTCATCAGCACAGGCAGTAGAGATTTTGACAGTGATTCAAGTATTTATGCTCTATGATTCCACTCCATTCAATTTAATTTCAGATAGCTTATATGTAGTACAGGCACTTAATAGCCTTGAATGTGTAGGACATATTAAGGGACAATCTACTATTCTTTTATTATTGGCTAAGTTACAACAATATATTTGGAACCGAAAATGTTCCTTCTATGCAACTCACATATGAGCTCATTCAGGACTTCCTGGACCGCTTGCTGAAGGCAATGCTATTGCAGATTTTTATACTATAACTGTACTTATTTTTTCAAATGAGGACAAAGTGTTACAGGCTCAAGAATTTCACAATAAATTTCATGTAAATTCCCAAACGCTGAGACTAAAATTTAAAATCACTAAAGAACAAGCTCGACGCATTGTATTGCAATGCAAAAATTGTTTGACATTATTGCCACAGCCTACTACAGGGGTAAATCCTCAAGGTCTGCGACCTCTTCACCTATGGCAAATGGATGTCACGCATGTTCTTGAATTTGGCTTTCTTAAATATGTACATGTTTCCGTGGATACATGTTCGGAAGTCATCTTTGCCTCTGCTCATACTGGAGAAAAGGCCCAACATGTAATTTCCCATTGTTTGCAGGCTTTTGCTGCCTGGGGCATCCCTCACCAAATTAAAACTGATAATGGTCCTGCTTATGTTTCTCAGAGATTTTCTCATTTTTGTGCCCAAATGGCTATACACTTAAATCATGGATTACCATATAATCCACAGGGCCAAGGCATAGTAGAACGAGCCCATGCCACTATTAAGTCTGCTTTAATAAAACAAAAAGGGGGAATAGGGGCTCAATGGAGCACAGCAAAAGATAAACTATATCTTATATTATTTATTCTAAATTTTTTAACGTTGGATGCCAATGGACGAATGGCAGCGGAAAGACATTACAGGCCTCATGAGCGCTATGCAGGGCAAGCAATGTGGAAAGATATTCTTACAGGAGCATGGAATGGTCCGGATCCAGTGCTAACGTGGGGTCGAGGGTCGGTGTGTGTTTTCCCACAGGACAAAGACTCGCCGATTTGGGTTCCTGAAAGATTGGTGCACCATGTACAGGAGCCAATGGAAGATGCCAAGCAACAAATGGATATTGCTAACTCTGTTGGTAATGTTTTACATTGGAATGGGTGAAAAAGATCTTTAGGGAATTATTTCTGCTTTCCCTCTTCCTTTACCTGTGTCCACCATTGCCACCTTTCTAATAGTTCTTTGGTTAATGATAGTCTAGGTTGTTTTATTGATACCTGTTTTCTAACTTTCTCCTGGAATGCTTCTATGCACGCTTGGGCAGTAGCAATGCGAGTGAATGTAAATTCCCTTCCAGTTTTGCTGAAACGAGAAAAGAGAGACTTTGGAATTTCTGCTCTTATTGCTGTAATTGTGGCCTCTGTGGCCACGGCAGTTACAGCTGCTGCCGCTTTGGCGACATCTATAAATACTGCAGCCACTATGAATGCTCTATCTTCACATGTGGCTACTGCCATGGCTCAGCAAGCTCAAATAAATGGACAACTTAAAGCTGGCATATTAATGATAAAGAGTAGACCTGTTACAAGAACAGGTTGACATTCTGGGGCAAATGGCCATGGTACCATGTATTCATAAATTATCTGGGTTATGTATAACGTATGTGCAGTATCAAAATTTCTCCCATGCAGGCAATTTGTCTCATCAATTAAGCAAGATGCTTCTAGTAACTTGGAGCCATGAATTTGAACACACCATGATTGAGCTTCGAGCATCTATCGTTGCAATTAATTCTACCCGCGTAGAAGTCGCCACAGTACAACAATGGATGGACTTGATACATGGAACATTGGGTTTCTTAAAAGATTGGGGTGGCATGGCATTCTGGGCATTCTTGCTGATGGTAGCATGCTGTTTCCTGGTTGGATATATCAGGCAAACTCGACAACACACACTGCAACAACAGCGCATATTGGTGCAAGCTATGGCAGCCCTTGATGTTGGCTCATCTCCTCAGGTTTGTCTCAATATGCTGAATCGGTAGTCAAAGACGGGTAAGATCGTCCCCGGGATCATATCAACCTAAGACAGGGAAACAATCATGCTATTGTTCTCCCAAAGACGGGTAAGAATGATCCTTGAGGGTCGACAACCTAAGACAGGCACGATCCCGAGCCCTATTTTTAATAAAACAAAAAGAGGGAGATGTTGGGGCCCACTTGGCTGGACTGAGATGGCACCCAGGCTTGTTGCCAGCGTGGACTCAAGATGGCGCCTAGGCTTGCAGCCAAGTCACGAGGCTCACGAGGCTGGCGGTGCCCTGAGCCTGCGCAGTGAGCCCTATCAGGCGCCCTACGGATGATCAGTGACGCAGCGCCTCATGCTACCACCAGCCTGCCTATGAGAGGGTTAGAAATGCGCATGCCCTAGCTGTGGGAAGCTTGGGGTTGGTGGAGTGATGAGGGAGGGGTTATGAGACTGATATATATTTGCCTGCTGTGCGCAGCAGCAGCAGCAGCAGCAGCAGCAGCATTATTGAGAAGGAGCATTAAAAGAGGAAGTAGCTTCATCAACAGAGTCGGCGTTCATTTGTTTCTTCCCTAGGCTCTGCTGGTCAGAGCCTTAGGGATGCAATAATTGTCAAAATTACCAATGTAGAAGCCAAGCAGAGAATCTTAAAGGCAACAAAAACAAAAGGCCAAATGACATTCAGAGGCAAACCAATTAGAATCACTCCAGACATCCCAACCAAGTCATGAAAGCCAGAAGGGCTTGGAGTAACATATTCCAAACTCTGAAAGAAAACAACTTTCAGCCAAAAATTTCCTACCCAGCAAAATGATCAAATTAGATGGGGAAAAAAGAAGCTTCCATGACAAACAGAAACTGAAGGATTTTATGTCTTCAAACCCAGCGCTAGAGAAAATGCTCAAAGAGATTAACTACAAAGAAGAAATAGGTAATACACACCAGAACCAGAGAAATAAGATTTTCCATCTAGCGGACAACTAAGCAAAGAAGAATAAACAGTAAGTATTTCAATCAGAAATAAAATCTTAACATGTTAGGAATTAAAAATTACCTCTCAGTAATCACACTGAATGTAAATAGCTTCAATTCCTCAATAAAAAGACATAACGTGGCAAACTAGATTTAAAACCAGAATCCATCCATCTGCTGCTTACAAGAAACACACCTTACAAGTAAAAATAGTAACAAACTCAAGGTAAAGGGCTGGAGCAAGGTAATTCATGTTAAGTAGCCATCCTAACAAAAGTAAAGTAGTATGTCACTATAGTTTTTGTTTGTATTTCCTTAATGATTAGTTATATTATGATAATGATGACTGATATTCATGTGTTTATTGTTCATATAAAAATCTTTGGAGATTCATTATCTATTTTAGTCTTTTACCTATTTCTAAATTGTATTGTTTGCTTTTATTGTTGCTAATTTTTAGGATATCTATTTGGAATATTAATATGCCTTCAGATATAGCATTTGGAAATATATTATCCCATTCTATCAGTAACTTTTAATTCTGTTTACATTGTTTTTGGATGTACAATATTTTTCTATTTTTTATGAAGTTTGTTTAATTTGTTGCTGTGCCTTTGGGATCATATCCAAGAAATCACTGCCAATTTTAATGTTGTGAAGTTTTATGACCCTGGTTTTTTTCTAAAAGTTTATAGCCTTAAGATTTACATTTAGATCTTTTATCTATTTTGAGTTAATATTTGTATATGGTGTTAGGTAAGGGCCCAATTTTATTCTTTTTTATGTAGTTATATTTTTCAACAATATTTAGTGAAAAGATTATTATGTTCTTCACCAAATGTTCTTGGAAACCTTGTCAAAAATAACATGACTATATATGGAAGAAAAAAAAACATATCAAAGTTAATCAGGAAACCAAGCATGGGAAGGTGGGAGGGAGAGGGAAGGGTTGGGGTTTGGGCAGGGGCTGATTGGGTGATGTGTGCATGTATATCTCCACAAGGTTTTAATCCCATTAAGATGTATGACTACAATGCCTCAATACAAATTTATTAAGAAAAAAAAAGAAAAAACAAGAATTGCATGAGAAAAGAATTTTGAGAATAAATTCTTCTGAAAAGAAGACGTAGAAAATCTCTAGAAGGCCTTCCAATAGTAAAATCTTGCCTTCTCCTTATCTCCAGGCTTGTGTACCTGCAACATTGTTATAATTTTATGAATACTTCGTTTACATAATTAGCACATCAAAGCAGGGCAGGTGGTTTGAATTCCCAGTATTTTGGAAATTGAGGAGGATCACAGTTTATAGATAGCCTCAGCTACTTAGTGAAGGCTTTTTTTTTTTTTTTTTTTTTGCGGGTTTGGGGCTGGAACTCAGGGGCATTTGACCTCCAAGCTACACCCCCTGCCCTATTTTTTATTCTTTTTTTTTTTTTGAAATAGGGTCTCACTAAGTTGCACAGGGCCTCACTAAGTAGCTGAGGCTGTCCATGAAACGCAATTCTTCAGTCTCAGCCTCCAGAATTCTGGGATTACAAGCATGTGCCATCACGCTGGGCTTTAGTGAGGCCTTTTGGAACTCAGTGAGACCCTGTTTCAAAATAAAGAATAAAAAAATACAGCTGGGGGTGGAGCTCAGAGATAGAATGCCCCTGGGTTCCATCCTCGGTACTGCAAAAAATAATAATTATTATTATTATATAACTATTATTATTGTTATTATTAGCACAGTCTGGTTGGGCAACAGACATCAACAGGCCATCTTAAATAATGAGTAAACTGTGAGAATGTATCCAGAGTGCTACAAGCACCTCTTACTAATCGTCCTTGGAAAATAACAACCTCTCAGTCTCTTTGACTTTAAAATGGGGCTGAAAGTTCCTACTACCAGAGAAATAAATGAGATAATGTTAATAAAGCACACAGCACAGTGTCTTACACACTCTAGGCACTTATTAAATTATCTAAAAGTTAGTGATTATCCATTAAATTATCTAGTAAAACCAGAATCCAGAGTTCTTGCTCTCTCTCTCTCTCTCTCTCTCTCTCTCTCTCTCTCTCTCTTTCTCTCTCTCTCTCAGCTGGCTAAATCTGTGTGGTTTTTCTGCCACATACTGAATTTTCACATAGCTCTATTCACTATGGTAATTGTAACAATAACCCATTATAATCTTTGCCCTTTTTCACAGGAGACATTGAACAAGAAATGATGACTATATCAGCACAAACCCATGACTGCCACTCAGAAAATGCATCAGAGAACACTCTGTGCTGGCAGTATGCCAGGACCATTTTTTTTATATGTGACTAACAAAAATGTCCACATTATCACCATAATTTCTTCCCTATACGTTTCTCACTTCTATCCACTAGTCCATTTTCTATTCTATTGCAAATGTTATCTCTGGTGTGCTGTTCCAACAATATTAACCCCTATTTAGAAACCTCAAAGCTTCCTTCTGAATCAGAATCAAATGCATAATCATGTTCTAGGCATTAAGTCCTAGGTGGTCTCATTTTTGTTTCTTTTTTCTTTTCTTTCTCTCTTTCTCTCTCTCTCTCTTTCTTTCTTTCTTTCTTTTTTTGGTACTGGAGATGGAATCTAGGGATATTCTATCTCTGAGCTACCTCCCAGCTCCCCCCTTTTGTTTGTTTGTTTCTTTTTCTTTTGCAACAAGGTCTTGCTAAATTGCTGAAGCTAACCTCAAACCTATAATCCTCCTGTCTCAATCTCCCAAGTACTTGGGTTACAGGTAATCTCCTTCTTTCTTAATCCTTTGCTTTCTTCATATTTCATCATCATGATAATTAGCTATCAGATCATCATTACCAATGAATGCTCCTTACTTCTAGCAATCATCATTTATAAGACTTTTGCTAGCTGGGTGTGGTGACATATGCTTGTAATCCTAGCACTTGGGAGGCTGAGATGGCAAGATTGCAGGTTTGTGGCCAGCTTCAGCTACTTAGTGAGGGCTGTTACAACTTAGTGAGAACCTTTTTCAAAATAAAGAATATAAAATAGGGCTGGAGGTGAAGCTTGGAGGTAGAATGCCTCCAAGGCCCAATCCCCTATACCAAAAAAAAAAGAAAGAAAGAAAGAAAGAAAGAAAGAAAGAAAGAAAGAAAGAAAGAAGAAAGAAAGAAAGAAAAAAAAAACCTCTGCTAAGGAGATGGTAAGGGACTTTATAGACATTTGAGTTATATTGTGTTTATCACTATTTCATGTGCCCCTATGTATCTATTATGAATTCCTTAAGATTTCTAAAATGTATATACATTTTAGAAATCTTATACATTTGCTATACAAAAAGTCAAATCTTTTCTATAATAGACAGAATTCTAAGAATGACCTTTTGTAGCCCCCACCCACAGAGTGTAACCAAGAACCTATGTGGGAAAAGCAAAAAGAATTAAGCAGAGAATTAAGGAGAATTACTGTATTCCCAAGCTTTGAAGCCTGATGGAGTTGCCCAGCTAGATGTTCAAACTGCTTTGGATAGCTAACTTCCCTGTACATTCTTTCTGAACTGAAATGCCTGCCACTAATCCTATTCCTGCCCCACCACTGTTTCTTGGGGGGGGGGTGGCAGGCAACTTGTCTGTATATTTTCATAGGTCCATGAATAGAGGCAAATCTTGGCCACAATGAATTATACCCAAAAGCCTAATTAGTACCTGATTTAGATGATATCATTTTGGACATTTGAGTTGATACTTAGATAAGATTTTGGACTTTTAAGTATGATATAAAGGGAAAAGACTTGTGAACCTTTGGTGAAGGAGCATGTTATTTTACATGTGGGATAGATGTGGATCTTTGGGGCTAGGGGATAGACAATAGTAGTCGAAATTATACCCCAGTAACTCTCAAATTTTATAAAATTGTCTCCCCTTCAAGTGTGGGTGGTACCTGTGAATATGATATTGCTTCTATGATTATTTTATATTATATGTCAAAAGGAAAATTATCAACTAGACCTACCTAGTCTAACTGAATGAGCCCTTTAAAACCAGAGTTTCCTCTGGCTGATGACAACAGAAGTCAGAGGGATTCAAGGCATAAGGAGGAGATTCTTCTGCTGGCTAGGGGGTCCACAGTCATAAATTTACATATTTACTTTTTCATAGAGTAATATTTGTTTTGTTTTTGTGTTGTTGGGTATTGAACCCAGGGGCATTCTACAAGCAAGATACATCCCCAGTCCTATTTTATTTTGTTTTGGAAATAGGGTCTTGATAAGTTGCTGAGGCTGATCTCAAATCTGTGATCTTCCTGTCTCAGCCTCCCAAGTATTACAGGCATATGCTAGCACAACCAGCTCACAGATTAATAGCTTTTAAAGTGTGATTCCCATATCAGCTGTATGAGCTGCACCTGGGAACTTGTAAATGCAAATTCTTGAGCTTCATTTGAGACCTAAAAAGTCAGAAACTCTTGGAGTTAATACTTATAAATTTGTTTAATGCACCATCTTCGTCATTTAGATGTATAATAAAGTTTGAGAATCACAGTGATAGTATTTTCACACTTAACTCACTGATGAGCATCTTGAGATCTACAGAATCACACTGTTAGCAGAGACCCAGCTTCCTCTTTTGCCACACAAAAGCTTCTCCAGCAGGACATGTGGCCTCTAAATGCCTGTCTTGCCCATCCTGGGCATGTCAAAAAGCAGGTTACTGCTGAGCTGCATGTATGCATATAAAGTCAAGACTATAAATTAAATTATAAATTCAAGACTATAAATTAAAAATATATCACAGATTATTACTAAAGGAACAAGTTCAAGTGGAATATGATCCTGATCCTGAACAGAAAGGGGAAAAATCCATAATAATTTAGAAAGGGAAAAAATCCATAATACTTTAGAATGTACTATAGTCAGGTACAAACAAAGAAAAGCCAAAAAAGGGAAAGAGCGCTACGATGACACATGTGAACTCTTTTACAGGAAAGACAAACCAGTTCTAGAACACAGATATTTCTACAGATTTTCTGAATAAGAAAATGTTCCTTCTATAAAAATGAAATAAAATATTCTAAGGTGGAGTTACAAATATTAGGGGTATTGTGTGAGAGAGATAAAGAGTTTTGTACCTATTAGGGTCAGTTCTTGAACACCTAGTCCTTTTATCCTTCAAGTACTTACAGTCCTTAATTATTTTTTCAGAAATGGTATTCACTAAAATGTTTTTGTTAAATGTCTCTGACTTTTTCTATATGGCTTATTTTCCAGTTTGTATTCTAGCATCTAATTGTAGCTTTTATCACTATTCCTATACCTGTATTTATGGTTAAAATATTTTTTGAACTGATGCTCATTTATGACTTTTTTTTCTTTGCTTGAGGTTTTTTTAATTTAATTTTTATTTTTTTTAAAGTGGAACATATTGAGAGTGTTGTACATTTACATTGTGCTTCATGCCCTTCCCCCTCCCTTTTCCTCCCCCCAAATAGAGAGTGTCCAGGTTAATTGTGTTGTATTTATGCTATTACAAATATTTGTATGTAGCTCCTCCATTGAACAACCTCAGCTTTCTTCATCTCCTATCCTTCCGCTCAAGCTTTGCTGAGATTTCCCCTTCATCATCTGGAATCCCTCTGGTATTACCACTACTCCCTAGCTTGAACATATTAGAAAAAACATATGTCCCTTCTCTTTATGTGCTTGACTAGTATCACTTAACATAATGTTCTCTAGTTCCTTCCATCTTCTTGCAAATGCTATTATTTTATTTTTCTTTAGAGCTGAATCAAATTCCATTGTGTGTATTTCCCATAATTTTGCAATCCACTCATCTCTTGATGGAGATATAGGTTGGTTCCATATTTTGGCTATTACAAACTGTGCTGCTATGAACATGGGTATACATATGTTAACATAGTTCTCTGATTTCAACCCCTTTGGAAAGATACCCAGGAGTGGTATAGCCAGATCAAATGGTGGATCTATTCCCAGTTTTCTAAGGAATCTCCATACTGATTTCCATAGTGGCTGAACTACTTTGCACTCCCACCAACAGTGTAAAAGAGTTCCTCTTTCCCCACATCCTTGCAAGCAATTGTTGTTGTTTGATTTCTTTATGTTTGCCACTCTGATTGGGGTTAGATGAAATCTCAGTGTAGTTTTGATTTGCATCTCCCTGATAGCTAGTGATGTTGAACATTTTTTCATGTATCTATTGGCCATTTGTATCTCTTCTTTTGTGAAATGTCTATTCATTTCAGTTGCCCATTTCTTGTTTGGATTGTTTGTTTTGCTAGTGTAGAGTCTTTTGAGCTCTTTGTATATTCTGGATATTGGCCCCCTATCAAAGTGGTGGCTGGTAAAGAATCTTCTCCCATTCTGTAGGCTTCCTCTTTAGGTTCCTGATGGTTTCCTTTGATGAGAAGAAACTTTTTAGTTTGAAGAGATCCCACTTATTAATTCTTGCTTTAATTTCCTGCGCTTTGGAAGACTTATTGAGAAAGTTACTCCCTGTACCTATATGTTGAAGTGTAGATCCTATGCCTTTCTCTAATAACTTCACAGTCTCTGGTCTAATTTCTAAGTCTTTGATCCATTTCAAGTTGATTCCTGTGCATGGTGAGAAGTAAGGATTCAGTTCCAACTTTCTACAAATGGATAGCCATTTGTTGAAAAGGCTGTCTTTTCTCCAGATTATGAGTTTGGGCCCTTTGTCAAAGATTAGTTGACTATAGATGTGTGGGTTTGTTTCTGTGTCTTCTATTCTGCTCCACTGGTCAGTCTGCCTATTGTTGTGCCAATACCATGCTGTTTTTTTACTACTATTGCTCTATAGTATAATTTGAAATCTGGGATTGGGATGCCTCCTGCCTGGTTCTTGTTGCTGATAATTGCTTTGGATATTCTGGATCTTTTCTTCCTCCTTACAAAATTCATAACTGATTTTTCCAGGTCTATGAGAAATGTTGTTGGTATTTTAATGGGGATTGCATTGAATCTGTAGATCACTTTTGGCAGAACGGCCATTTTGATGATATTAATTCTGCCTATCCATGAGCAAGGGAGATCTTTCCATCTTCAAAGGTCTTCTTCAGTTTCTTTCTTTAATGTTTTGTAGTTTTCTCTGTAGAGATATTTTACATCTTTGGTTAGGTTTATTCCTAGGTATTTTATTGGTCTAGAGGTTATAGTAAGTGGAATAGGTTTCTTTATTTCTTTCATTGTGGATTCATTATTGGCATAAAGAAAAGCAACTTCTTTCTTTAGTTTGATTTTTTTTTCCTGCAACTTTGCTGAATTGGTTAATTAGCTCCAGAAGTCTTTTGGTTGAGTTCATTGGATTTTCTAGATAAAAAATCATATCATCTGCAAATAAGGATAGTTTAAGCTCCTCTCTTTCTATTTGAATTTCTTTGACTTCCTTTTCTTGTCTTATTGCTGTGGCAAGAATCTCAAGGACTATATTGAAAGGGAGAGGTGATAATGGGCATCCTTGTCTTGTGCCTGCTTTTAAAGGGAATTTTGCAGTTTTTCTCCATTCAATATATTGGCTTTGGGTTTCTTGTATATAGCCTTAATGATATTGAAATATGTTCCTTCTATTCCAATTTTCTGCAGTGTTTTTAACATAAATGGGTGTTGGATTTTGTCAAATTCTTTTTCAGCATTTATTGAAATGATCATGTGGTTTTTGTTCTTAGTTCTATATATGTGGTGAATAACATGTATTGATTTGCATATGTTGAACCAGCCTTGATTTTCTGGGATAAAACCAACTTGGTGTACAATTCTCTTGATATGGTTTTGAATGCATATAGCTAGTTCATTTATGACTTCTAATATCCTTGTACATTAGTCAATAAGTTATTACCACCTTCTTAGTTCTAAAATCTGGTTTTGATATATAAGTGAGAATAGAAACCAAAAGAAACCCAGGACAAGAAACTTAAAAAAAAAAAAAACAATGTTTTTCTTTTCTTTTTTTTTAAATTTTTATTGGTGCACTGTATTCATACATCATAGTGGGATACAAAAAACTTTTGTAGACATACATACACACATCGCCCAGTCAGCCCCCACCTGATCCCCACCCCATTGCCTCCCCATCCCTCCTTCCCATGCTTGGCTTAGTGGTTGACATCTAGTATTATAGCAATTTATCCAAACTTAAAAATGATAATCTCACATAACAGTTTCATTTGTCTGATACCAAGCTTTTGATAACTTAAAGATAACATTTTAATATTTCTTTTTGCTTTCTTTCTTACCAGATAATTTTTTTTCTGTTTTTTTTTTTTAGGTGAAACTAAGGATTGTATGTTGGGTTTTATTGCCAAAGGATAATTATGGAGTGACCAAGTGATAAAATAGAAATTTATTTTCTCCTAGATGAATGGTCAGCCTGAGGCTACACCCTTTTGAGGGAATATTTTTCTGCTATTGTTAAAGAAGTCTGTAATTTCTTTAACTCAGCCAAAGAGAACTGTAGAACTTCCTCAGTGTGGACTATTAATAGAAACAAGAGTTATTCTCCCTTTACTGTAAAGTATTATCACTTTATTGATTCTCATTCTGAATTTTGAGTATACCACTACACAGAAAAAGTTATGTATCTTATATTGTTGTACATTGCACTGAAAAACAAATAAGTAAACAAACCTGGCATTTAGAAGCTCACCTTACACTGACCATGCTATTCTACTTTTAGACATAAATTATTTTAGGTATTATCAACCTTATACAAAATCACTTTAAGACTATGACAAAGTGAGACAAAAAATTCATAATTCTGTCTATGCATAGAAAAAAAGTATCACACACAAAATATTAAACATCCCTTCTGTTGACCAAAATGATTGACTGCTACTTATTAATCAACTGCAACCTTATCTTCCTCCTAATCTGCCCCCATTGTAGATAAGATTTATTGAGAAACTCAGTCATAGAAATGGCCCAAGATATCATACAGCATCCAATAGAGGACAAACCTTCACCAACTTAGACACCCAACCAAAGTCCAGATCTTCTGAGGTTCTAACACCCTTTCACTGAATGCCTCAGAGTCTTTTTTAGTACATGTTCTTTCTCTCTGCCAAGAGTAATAAACTCACCTTGTTCCACTACAAGTCGAACTGACAGTCTGTTACATATTATCTTAATTTTAAAAAAAAGAAAAAATACAATGGGCATGGTGGCACACAATTGTAATCCCAGAATTCAGGAGGTGGAGACATGAGGATCATGGTTCACAGATAGCCTTAGCTACTTAGCGAGGCCCTTCACAACTCAGTGAGATCCTGTTTAAAAGATAAAAAGACTAAAAACTAGGACTGGGAGTGCAGTTCGGAGGTACAATGCCCCTGGGTTCCATCCCTAATACCGCAAAAAATAAATATAAGTAAATAAATAAATAAATACATAAGACAACTAAAAAATAGGGCTAGGGGTGTAGTTCAGAGGTACAATGCCCCTGGGTCCCGTCCTCAGTACAAAAACAAAAACAAAAAAATACATTTCTGGGAAGATGGCAACCTAGGGAAGAAGCACATATCAGTCCTGCTGATACTCAATCTCTATGGCTATGAAAACAACATCTTGACAAAAGAAAGTAACCAGTATAAATTTGAACAAAGCATTGAGAATTAAAGGATAGAATAAACAAAGCTAGAAGGTGGAAGACAAAGTAGAAAAGCACTCTGCCTACCTCCAGCTTCAACTGGGGCAGCCACAGTGATGCCATCTTGCCTAACTGTGATGGGACTGTCTCCAGAAGCCCCCAGGAAAAAAAAGAGCAGCTGCACCTCAATAGAATTTTAAGTGGTTGGCCCCACCTGGCCAAACCCTGGGAACAACTTGCAGCAGTAGCAGCCAAGTTCACTGTGCCCTCCAGAGATTCAGAGTGGTGGTGCTCAACAACACCATAAGTGACTCAGCCATCCTCATGGGAGACTGCCCAGTGCAGCTGCAGGGACTCACACAGCAAGCAATAGACTTGCAGAGTCCAAGACTGCAGTTACGCTGGCAAAAGTAGGGAAGTCTTCTGTCTGACATTGCAGAGGTGCAGATTAGAGGACAATCCCCAGGGCCAACCAGGCAAAAAGGCCTATCTATGGTCCCCAGGTCTCAGAACCCTAGCAAGGCATCTGAAGATTGCCACAGATCACCCAATCATGGTGACCAGAGAGAAGTTAGACCAACCCAGACCTAGCTGTGAAGAATGCAGACTCCTGCATATACAATGGGTTCTGTCCCAGTGGCACCTACCACCTATGCAGGCAGAGAGAGACTCAGATTCAATGTCAGTGGAAAGAGTGGAAACCTATGGGTTGTTGTTGTCGCTGTTGTTGTTTTGGTGGTACTGGGGTTCCTGGAAACCTTTCTACCTCTGGGCTACACTCCCAGACCTACTTTTATACTTTTTTCTTTGGAAACAGGGTCTCTTAAGCCAGCATGGCTGGCTTCAAACCTACATGATCCTCCTGTCTCTGCCTCCCAAGTGGGGGATTACAAGTGTGCACCACGATGCCCAGCTTGGAAACCTATGTTTAACATGAGATTCAGCCCCAGTAATACTGGCTGCCTGCATAAATGAAGAGAATCTCAGAGGTCTCATTGAAGGAGACCAAAAAGTGGGGCTCTAAACTGACATTATTACTATAGGTTAGAGAACAAATTAGAGTGCTTGGAACATGCTTGAGAACCTACTATAGAATGTGAACCTTAAACAGCTGAAAATATCCAAACAGACCCAGGAGGACTTCAGGGGCCAAGACTTCTCAGTATTAATCTATTTGTGGGGTTGTATTATTTTGTTGTTATTTTTTTGTGTGTGTATCTGTGCTTGTTTGCTATCTTCCCCCGCCCTTTTACAAGCTTCTTCCCTTATACATATCTACTTCCTTCTCTCTGTCCTTACCAATTTTTTAAAATTTATTCTTTCCTTTTCTTTGTCTTGTATTTTTTTTTTTTTTTTGGTGGTACTGGGGTTCCTGGAAGCCCTTCTACCTCCGGGCTACACTCCCAGACCTATTTTTACATTTTTATTTGGAAACAGGGTCTCCTAAGCCAGCGCATGCGCGGCTGGCTTTGAACCTGCGCGATCCTCCTGTCTCTGCCTCCCAAGCGCGGGGATTACAAGCGTGCGCCACCACGCCCGGCTTCTTTCTCTTGTATTAAATCCACTTCATATCACTATACTAAATACTCTACATTGGTTACTAGAATCCTACTACATATTCACTATCTCTAATCTCTGCTATATACTACCTTCCCAAACTCTCATTCTATTTGATCCTATCTGTAGCTTTACCCTATTCTTGCATTTACAACTTTACTTTCTTCCTCCTCAATCTTCTATATTGAATACAACACAACTTGCCCTTGTGTATACCAGCTGACCCCTACAGACAGAGAAATCTATAAAATTCAACAAAGATACAAACTTCTGAAATCATGAGGAGGATTAACAAGGAAGAAATGAACTCTCACAACCCCACAATAACAGAACCTAATAACAAAGAATTGCAGAGATCTCCAGAAGGACAAATCAGAAATTTAACAGTAGAAATGATACCAGGTTTCTGAAAAGAATTTAGAGAGAGCCTGAAAGAAATAAAGGATGCAATCATTGAAGTGAAGTCATCATTACAAACTATAAAAAAAACAGACTAAACCACATAGATAATAGAATCTCGTTCTTAGAAAATGGTCACTCCAAAAATGAATCTATACTATATAATTAAAAAAAATTCAACAGCATAAATTTGACATCAAAGAGATATGAGCCCATCTTAAAAGAGCTAACCTAAGAATAATAGCCATAGAATAGGGAATACAAGGTGAAACCAAAGGGATCAACAACCTTTTCCATGAAGTAATATCAGAAAAACTTCCAAACATAATAAGAGAGATAGATACACAGGTACAAGAAACTTATAGAACCCCCTTTAGATAAGATCAGAGAAAAGGTTCACAATGCCATACAATAGTCAGATTGACGAACATAGAAGCCAAGAAGAAAATCTTAAGGGCAACAAAAGCAAAAAATCAAGTGACATTCAGAGGCAAACTGCCAAGACTGCCTGCTGCCTCGGCATCTATGTGTTGAGACCCCACTCCACATAGTTAATCGGCAACAAGCCCCGAGAAGGAGGTGTCGTCTCTGGCCAAAGTACCCCCCACTTTTAGATACCCTTCATGACTATTATTTTCTTGGTAATGATTCCTTTTAACTCTCTACGCGAATTGCTCCGGTGATGTGAGACCAGGACTATGAAAGAGATTGAGTCCGTGAAAATAAATTCTCTAAAAATTTGTCTAAACGCCCTTGGCTTTGCTCAATAATAATGAAAAACTGGCCAGAACTCAGATGCTGTGATAAGCATTCCAGCTGCAGCAATCACAAAGGGTCTCCGACCCTCACTCCTATCACTATTTTAGGTTAAGCCATTAACTCCCCCTCATTCCTATCACTAACTTAGGTTAAGCCATTAACTCCGGTAAGCTAACTCTGTTTACCCTTGAGATCCTGCCTAGAGACAGAGAAGATAAACAACTTAGTTGCCCAAATACAATAGACCCAAGGAAAAAGATTGTTGACTTTTACGCCCAGTGTGAACACTCCTGGAGACAGAGAGACTGGCCGCATGGTTAGGAATGAATATGACAAAATAAAGGACAGACGTTCTAAATATATATGTATGAAGGAAAGGAAATACCGTAAGAGTAAGAAAAGCATTTTTGCATGAAAAAGAGCTTATCATAAGAAAGTCCCAACTGGGAAAGAAAGGAATTAGATGGTTAGAAGCAGGTTGCAGAGGGTTTGTGACAGGGAAATAGATTATTAAAGATGAGTAGGCTTTTAATAGGCTTGTCGTCTAAAGAAGAGTGTTCAGCAGTTAAGGAAATACATCTGACAATTAAAACCAAGAACTTTGTGGTGTTGTTTGTGGTATTTTGTCTGCCAAACTGTGTTGTGAGTATGCTTAAGCTTTCAGATTTAGAAGATAAGATGCCAACACCTGAAGAAACTCTATTGCATCCATCTGAATCACCACATCTCCCCACACTTGCTATATGAACTGAGCCCAAAAGATGGAAAGTTCCAAGAAAGTTAAAGAAGATTCCCCGAGAAGCCCCCAAGCCTTGGGCATGCCTGTTTCTCCTGGGAGGTCGCCCCCTGGAACTGCTTATCTGCAAGACCTTGGAGAGGATCAGGAGTTAATCTCTCGAAGATCAACAGCCAGCTGAAGGACTAGTTTTATTACCTTTGTTTACATGTCATTCATTATTATTTCATAGTGATTGCATTCACCCCCTCTTCTCTTTATCATTAACTTTACTGGTGAAGGGTATAAATTTTTGGGTTTTTTGTAATAAAGTGTCATTGGCTCAAGAAGCCTTTGTCCACCTCAGGTTCTTTCCAAAGCGTCGTACCTAAAAACTTAAGGAATTCATAGAGGGGAAAGAATCGCTGCAGATAAGTTTCTGCAGAACTTCACCTGCCTTTTGCCCCATCTTTCTGAGGATTTGACCGGGAGTGGACAATAACGACCCGACTGAGTTTAGTCTGCAACAGCAAACCAATTAGAATCACTCAAGACTTCTTAAATGAAATCATAAAAGCCAGAAAGGCCTGGAGTAATATATCCAAACACTGAATGAAAAAAAACTTACAGCCAAACTTTTTCTACCCAGCAAAACTATCTCTCAAATTAGACAGATAATTAAAAATCTTCTACAACAAACAGAAGCTGAAAGAATTTATTTCTTCCAAACCAGCACTAAATAAAATACTCAAGGAAATTAACCATGAAGAAGAAATAAGGAATACATGCTAGAACCAGAGAAACAATAATTTCCATCAAGCAAATAACTAAGCAAAGAAGAACAAACACTACTTCAAACAGAAGTTAAAACTCAGAATGTTAGGAATTAAAAATCATCTCTCAATAATCACGTTGACCATAAATGGCCTAAACTTCCCAATAAAAAGACATAATGTGACAAAATAGAATAAAAACAGAATCCATTTATCAGCTGCCTGTAAAAAACACACCTTACAAGTAAAAACTGACAAACTAAAGGTGAAGGACTGGAGCAAGGTAATCCATACAAATGGAACTTGAAAATAAGCAAGAGTAGCAACTATGATATCAGACAAGTTAGACTTCAAGCCAAAGCTTAGTAGAAGAGACAAAGCAGGCCATTTTTTCTTTTACTGGTAAAAGGAACAATCCAGCAAGAGGAAATAACTATAGTCAACATTTATGGCCCAAATATAGGTACAACCACTTTTATAAAACAAACTCTTTGTGACATTAAGTAACATATAAATCCCAATACAATAATATTGGGAGATTTTAAGACTCCTCTCACACCACTAGACTTGATCTTCTAGTCAAAAAGTTAATAAAGATGCCTCAGACCTAAAGAACACCATAAATCAAATGGACCGATTAGACACATACAAAATATTCCACTCAACTACAGCAGAGTTCACATTTTTCTCAGCTGCTCATGGAAAAATAGATCACGTACTGGGCCACAAAGTGAGCACTAGCAAATTTAAAAATAATGTGATATACTTCCCTTTTCTTTTCAGACCACAATGGAATAAAACTAGAAGTCAACTATAAGAAGATCCAGAGTACACATAAACATGTGGAAACTGAACACCACACTGCTGATTGAGGACTGAGTCATAGAATAAGTAAGAGGTGAAATCAAGAAATTTCTAGAAACAAATGAAAATAGAGAAACAACATATTAAAACCTCTGGGACACCTTGAAAACAGTGTTAAGAGGAAAATTCATAGCATTGAGTGCCCAAAGAAGAACAGAAAACCAACAAATAAATAACTTAATGACATACCTCAAGGCACTTGAAAAGCAGAAACAATCTAATCCCAAAGTCAGCAGAAGACAGAATATTATTAAAATCGAAGCAGAAATAAATGAAGCAGAGAACTAAAAAATACAGAAAAGAAACAAAATCAAAACCTGGTTTCTCAAAAAAGAAAAACAAGATAGATAAAGCACTAGAGAGAAAACAAATTACAAAAATAAGAGATGAAAAAGGAGATATCACCACTGATAGTGTATAAATCCAGAGGATTATCAGAAACTACTTGGAAAAACTATACTCAAACAAAATGGAAAATCTGGAAGAAACTGACACCTTTTTAGATAAATACAACCTGCCTAAACTAAGTCAAGAAGATAGAGAAAATTTAAACCAACCAACAGCTATCAAAGAGATTAAAATAGCAATAAAGAGCCTACCATCAAAGAAAAGCCTAGGGCCAGATGACTCTCAGATGAATATTATTATATTTTATACAAGAGCTTATTCCAATACTCCTCAATCTATTCTGTGAAATAGAAAAAAAAAAGGACTCTTGCAAATACATTCTATGAAGCCAACATTAAATCCATACCAAAACCAAATAAAGACAGCTCAAGGAAAGAAAACTATAGGCCTATATTACTGATAAATGTAGGTGCAAAAATGCTAAACAAAATACTAGCAACACCCTTTCAAAACCACATCAAGAAAATCATACATGATGACCAAGGAGGGTTCATCCTAGGGATGCAAGACTGGATAAACATATGAAAACCAATCCTTGTAATTCATCACATAAACAAAACCAAAGATAAAATCACATGATCATTTTAATAGATGCAGAAAAAGAATTCAACAAAATCCTACACCCATTTATGCTAAAAAGCACTGTAGAGAATTGGAATAGAAGAAACATACCTCAACATCATAAAGGCAATCTGCAATAGTCCCACAGCCAACATCATATTAAATGGGGCAAAACTGTGAGAATTCCACCTAAAAACAGGAACAAGACAAGGATGTCCATTATCACCACTTCTCTTTCATATAGTACTTGAGACTCTAGCCAGAGCAATAAGGGAAGAAAAGAAAATCAAAGGAGTACAAATAGAACTCAAACTTTCACTATTTGCAGATGACATGGTACTGTACTTGGAAGATCTAACAAACTCAACCAAAGGTTTTTAACTGATCAACAAATTCAGCATGGTGTCTGAATACAAAATCACTTTGAAAAAATTAGAAGCTTTGCTGTATGCCAACCGTAAGTCCACTGAAAAAGAAATTCAGAAAACACTTCCACTCAGGATATTTCACACAAAAAATAAAATACTTAGAAATACACCTAACCAAGGAGGTAAAAGACCTCTACAAAGAAAATTATGAAACATTAAAAAGGAAATTGAAAAAGACCTTAGAATATGGAAATATCTTTCATGTTCATGAATTGGCAGAATAAATATCAAAATGGCCATTCTTCCAAAAGTGACCTACAGATTCAATGCATTACTGATTAAACCTCCAAGGTCATTCCTCAGAGACATAGGAAAATCAGTCCTTGAATTTATTTGGAAGCCAAGCATAGTTGTACACACTTGTAATACCAGTACTTGGGAGGCTGAGTCTGGATAATTTCAGGTTCCCGGCCAAACTCATTTACTTAGGCCCTCTGCAACTTAGTGAGACCCTGGTTTCAAAATAAAGAATAAATATAAGGCTGGAGAGTAGAGCTCAGAGGTAGACTGCTCCTAGGTTCAATCCCCAATACCACACACACACACACACACACACACACACACACACACACACAGATTATTTGGAACAACAAAAAACCCAGAATAGCCAACATAGTTCTAAGGCACAAAAACTATGCAGGAGTTATCTCAACACCTGACTTCAAACTATACTACAAATCTATAGTAATAAAAACAGCATGGTCCTGGGACAAAAACAGATACATAGAACAATGGAGCAGAATAGAAGACTCAGAAAGAAATCTGTACACTTACTGCCAATTGAGTTTTTTTATTAATTAATTAATTAAAATTTTTTGGTTGTACTGGGAGTAGAACCCAGGGGCTTTTCTACCTCTGGGCTATACTCCCAGACTTATTTTATATTTTATTTGGAAATAGGGTCTCACTAAATTGCTGAGAGCCTCACTAAGTAGCTGAGGCTGGCTTCAAACTGTGTTATCCTCCTGTCTCAGCCTCCCAAGCTTCAAACTGTGTTATCCTCCTGTCTCAGCCTCCCAAGCATTGGGATTACAAGTGTGTGCCACCATGCCTGGCTGGCCAATTGATTTTTGACAAAGGAGCCAACAACATACACTGGAAAAAGAGATAGCCTGTTCAACAAATGGTATTGGCAAAACTGGTTAATCATAGGCAGAAAAATAAAAATAATCCCACTTTCTCATCCTGCACAAGTCAGTTCAAGATGTATTAAAGACTTGGAAATCAGACCAGGGACCTTGCAGCCTTTTTTTTTTTTTCCTAATGTGGCATAGGGATTGAACCCAGGGGCATTCTACCTCCAAGCTATACCTGCATCCTAATTGTTTTTTGTTTTTTTTGTTTTGTTTTGTTGCAGTACTGGGGATGGAACCCAGGGGCATTCTACCTTCAAGCTACACCCCCAGCCCTAATTTTTATTCTTAATTTGAAATAGAATCTCACTAAGTTGCAGAAGGCCTCACAAAGTAGCTGAGGCTGTCAGTGAATCACGATCCTCCTATCTCAGCCTCCCAAATGCTGGGATTATAAGTGTGTGCCACCATGCCCAGCTCTGATTTTTTATTATTTACTTTGAAACAGGGTCTCACTAAGTTGAGGGAGAGCCTCACTAAGTAGCTGAGGCTAGCCGAGAACCCAGATCCTCCTGTCTCAACCTTCCAAGTCCTGTGATTACAAGTGTGCACTACCATGTGTGGCACCTTGCAGCACCTTGAAGAGGTCATAAGTCCAACACTTGAACACATAGGCACAGGTAAAACTTTCTTATCAAGACCCCAAAGGCATAAGAAGTTAAAAGTAGGATAAATACATGAGACTACATTAAACTAAAGAGCTTATATACAGCAAAGGGGAAACAATCAAGAACTTCAACAGAGAGAAGACATAATTGGAGAACAATTTTGCCAACTTCTCTGATAGAGGACTAATATCTAGAATATACAGAGAAATCAAGAAACTCAGTACTAAGAAAACAAATAACCCAATCAAAAAATGGGCAAATGAACTAAATAGATACTTCACAAAAGAAAAAGTTTAAAAGGCCAATAAAATGCATGAAAAAAATGCTCAACATCATTGGCAATCAGAGAGATGCAAATCAAAACTACCCTGAGATTTCACCTAACTCCAATTAGAATGACAATTATTCAAAACACAAACAACAACAAATGCTGGCAAGGATGTAGAGAAGTGGGAAGTCTAATAAATTGTTGATGAAACTGTAAATTAGTGCAATCACTTTGGAAAACAGTATGGAGGATCCTCAGAAGAATAAGAACAAACCTACCATATGATCCAGCAATACCACTTCTAGGTAACTACTCAAAAGAATGGAAAGCAAATTACCAAACTAATGCATGCATATCTATGTGAACCAGCCAAGATGTCCATCAAGAGATATATTATATATTTATAGATTATAAAACTATGGGATATGTACACAATGAAATTTTACTCAGCCATATAAAAGAACAAAATTATGTCATTTACGGGGACATGGATGGAACTGGAGAAAATTATGCTAAGTGAGACTAGTCTCACTTAGCATAAAAACTAAAAAATCGGATGCTCTCCATAATATGCAGTTGCTAGGGAGAAAAAGTGTCATAGGAGGAACTCCAGATGAGGAAGGAGAAACCATAGATGTACAAATGAGATGACTTAACTAAGGAGGATGGGAGGGGGAAAGGGTAATTTTCTAATGTACATGATGTACATTCAAACATATCACAGTCAGTCACAAAGCCAAACAGAGAAGGAATGGGGGGAGAGGGAATGCGGTGGGAACTGGGGAACTGGGGAAGGGCTAAATAAGTGATGTGTGCATATATGCCTCTACCATCTTGTACCCTAGTGTATAACTACTATGAACCAATAAAAAATTAAAAATGGATTTTGGTTCTTGGGATTGAACCCAGGGGCATTCTACCTGCAAGCCATACCCCAGCCTTGTTTTTTTTTTTTTTTTTTTTAATTTGAAGCAATGTCTCACTAAGTTTCTGAGGCTGGCTTTGAACCTACAATCCTCTTGTCTCAGCCCCCCAAGTACTGGGACTACAAGCAGATACCACCATACCCAGCTCTGGAAATCTATTTTAATGTGAATAAAGCTTGAATAATGAATGGATCTGGAAGACAAATTAATTATTGACTGGCAGCTAGTTGTTTAATTCTTTGTGCTATCTCAGTTGGTGCTTTATGATACATCAAATTTCTTGAGAAGTCACACAGCATTAGTGGTTTATTTTATACATTACAGTCACAAATCACTTAATGATAGGAGTTTATTTTGAGCAGGGCATCATTAGGTGACTTTGTCATTGTACAGATACTGTGCAGTGATGGCCTGCACCACATCATACAGTAAAGGCCTGTACCACAAACCTAGGAGGTACAGGCCAGTAATTGGACATGGTCTCTCCATACAATCAAGACACATTAAACATGAGGTATAAGAGACTCCTGTCAGCATACCATGGCATATTGCTTGACACCTTGCTAAAGATCAAATGCTACAAAATAAAAGCCATGCTTAGGTAACTTTAACCAAGAATATAATAATCTCTATTATTGAGCACTTACTCTGTGCCAATGTCATACTAAGTGCTTTATGCAATTCAGCTTATCTAAAACTTAATAAACTTGGTATATCTCTGGGTAACAGAACATCCAATTAAAAGTGGTTTAAATAAGCCAAAAGTGGCAGCCCATACCTCTAATCTCTGTACTTGGGAGGCTGAGACATAAGAAACACTGATTTGAAGCCAGCCTAGGTAAAGCAGCAAATCTCTCAGAAACTTAGTAAGACTCTGTTTCCAAATAAAGAATAAAATAGGACTGAGGGTGTATTTGAGAGGTAGAATTCCCCAGTTGATTCCTCAGTGCTCAAGAATAAATAAATAAATAAATAAATAAATAAAGTTTAAATAATGAAAATTTGCCATCAATGCCCATCACTGCCTCATTTTAGATTGCAAATTAGCTAGAGTAGTATCAGGTTTCAGTCAAGTAAAAGTAATGAAAGCAGATTCCCAGGACTCTTACTGTGGAGGAAATGTTCCTCTGACTTCCCCCTTGCATTCCCCCATTGAATTCTACTGGTCAAGACTAGGTCCTGTGTTGCTGAGGGCCAGCAGAGGGCCTAAGGATGTGGCATTTTTAGCAGCAGTTATTGGAGGTGAGTTATATGTGCAAGTAAGAAGGGGTAACTATCAGGGAGGAAGCAGACGGCATCTTTCACAGTTGTTGCCATTTTTCTCCTTTTACAAAGGAGAAAACTGCAGCTTATAAAGGTTAAGTAAGTTACCAACAATTAGCTAGAACATATGGTGCTAGAATTAAAATCCAGCTCTGCAGAATTCCAAAGCCTTAGACTCTTAAGTCAGATAGGCCTGGATTTATGTCTCAACTCTGCCTGTTTTTATTGGTGACCTCGTTTCCCTGTTTGCAAAAAGAACATTTTGTACCACCTGTTTCATTCTATTATGGTAAAGATTAGACAGATAATGTACATGAAAAGTGCTAAGCACAGTGCCTGCTTTGATTATAACTGTAGTCATCCTTATTCATCCACAGCAGCAACTTCACTACTCCACTCTGCTGAGGGAGCCACCACTGTGTAAAATTTCTAAGTGGTCTCTTCTGTTTTTCATGACACCTGGTCTATGGAGTTTTCTCCATTCTATAGCTATACTTTTTTTTTTTTTTTTTTTTTGCAGGGCTGGGGATGGAACCCAAGGGCATTCCACCTCTGAGCTATACTCCCCCTGCCTTATTTTTTAATTCTTTATTTTGAAATGAGGTCCTAAGTTGCAGAGGGCCTTACCAAATAGCTGAGGCTGTCCGCGAACCATGATCCTCCAGTCTCAGCCTCCCGGCTCAATAAAATATTTTGAATAAAGATAGGTGAGGGTAGAAATAGCTCTATGTTGTACAATTAGAAAACCACAAAGCCGGGGGTGGTGATGCACACTTGTAATCCCCACACTTGGTAGGTGGAGAAAGGAGAATCAATCAGGTTCTTAAGAGACCCTGTTTCCAAATAAAATATAAAAAATAGGTCTGGAAGTGTAGCCTGGAGGTAGAAGGGTTCCATCCCCAATACCACCAAAAAAAAAAAAAAAAAAAGAAAAGAAAGAAAAGAAAAGAAAAGAAAAAAGAAAGAAAGAAAGAAAGAAAAAAAGAAAGAAAGAAAGAGAGATAACCATAGAAAATTATCACTTTCTAGAAAAGCATTTGGTTACAAATATCTTATACAGGATAGTCTAATCAAAGGGCTTAGCATTATTAGAAAATACAGGGATAGCTGGGCATGGTGGCACTGCTTGTAATCCCCGCGCTTGGGAGGTGGAGACAGGAGGATTGCGCTGGTTCAAAGCCAGCCTCACTGGCTTAAGAGACCCTGTTTCCAAATAAAAATATAAAAAATAGGTCTGGGAGTGTAGCCTGGAGGTAGAAGGGTTTCCAGGAACCCCAATACCACCAAAAAAAAATGAAAGAAAAGAAAAGAAAAAAAGAAAAGAAAATACAGGGATAAAGGAAAAACACAGCTCTACAGATCAGAATAAACTCTTTAATTGGAGTAAAGCCTGGGAGGGAGACTGTCCAGGAGAGTCAGAAGCCTCCTTACAGACTAGGCATTAGGAGGGAGGAAGGATGAGGCAGTTGTGTATCTCCCTGATCAGTGCTTTAACAGCAGGCCACGGCAGGTAAATTTATGGGGCTGGGGCAGGGGGATAGCTAGAAACATTTTCCTGCCCTTCCAGAAGTCCTTTGTTCTCAACCTCCTCCAGCAGGTGTCATAGTCAGACCTCACAGTGTCCATAAACATTAACCAAAAACTCATGCAATTGCAAAGAAAAAATTTTATTCTCCCCATACCCTCTAAATAGAGGGCTGCATTATATAAATATTCCTCTTTTGTTTCTTTTATTTTTTTTTTCAGTACTGGGGATTGAATGCAGGGGCATCTTACCTCCAAGCTACAACCCCAGACCTATTTTTTATTCTCTATTTTGAAACAGGGTCTCACTAAGTTGCCAAGAGTCTAAGTAGCTGAGGCTGTCCACGAACCTCAATCCTCCTGTCTCAGCCTCCCAAGTACTGGGATTACAAGTGTGTGCCACCAAGCCCAACTCTTTTTTGTTTTAAACATTGTGCTTTTCATTGATAATAATTTATAGTAAGATGTCAATTAATGTTCAGTCCAAAGTTGTTCATTGTCCAAGACTCCAGAAAAATCCATGTGTGCTATAAATTGTAGTGCTTAGAAAATTCAAGAAAAACATTAAAAAACTCAGCAATGTAATACTTTTTAAAATAAGAGGAAATATATTCTAGAAACAATTTGAATAAAAACAAAATTAAGACAGATGTTCATTCTTTATAGTTGATTTGAAATTCTGGAGTGCCCATGAGTCTGAGGGTAGAAAAATAAGTTCCAGGACAGGCTTAATAACATGATTTATGACACTTACCTTGATAGCATATAAACAAAGCAGATGCTATTACACATAAAATTCATGTTTCAGTGGAAGTAAAAACAGGGCAGACATATTGTCATCCTTACCTCTTTCATATCACAATCATCGAATTAGATATCACACAGAAAAGGAAATTCCCAAAACTCTTAACCATATGAAAAGTTGTTCACCCTCACCTTCTAAAATTTTCAATTAATAGCTGGGTATAGTAGCACATGACTGAAATACCAGTAACTTGGGAGGCTGAAGTAGGAGGATTGCAAGTTGAAGTCCAATCTGGGCAACTTAGCTAGCCCTTGTCTCAAAATAAAAAAAGTAAAAAGGGCTTGGAATATAGCTCAATGATAGAACACCCCTGAATTTAATTCTTCATATCACATGCACACACAAAAAATTCCAATTAAAACCTTAATGATACATGTTTTGAGACATTATTTTTTTTTGCCTATTAGACTAGCAAAGACTGAAAAGTTTGGCAACCAATTTTTGGAAAGACCTGTGAAAACAGGCACTCATCTGCTGGTAGAGATGTAATTAATATAATTTTGTGGATTATCTATAAATATTTCATGTGTACATCCTTATTAACCCAGCAAGTCCTCTTCTAGATTTTATTTTTATAGCTACATTACTTCATCTCTAAATTACTACATAGTTATATTTAGATATGCCCTGCAAATAGTTGTTAAACTGTATTACTTAAGAAATAATGACAGGAAAAAATAAGTCTGTTCATTTTGAGTATAGGCTCAAGAGTTTTTTTTTAATGTTTTAAATATGTAGCAGGTTAAATCCAGAGATGTGGAACCCATGGATATGAAGTACATAAAGTATCTTTGGAAGGACTCACAAGAAGCTAGAAATATTAATTGGCTTTGAGAATGTAAAGTGGATTGCATCATTATACCCTTTAAATTTTGAAGCATTTTATCCATTTAAAAAATTTAATAGAGCTGGGTACAGTGACACACACTTGTAATCCTAATACTTGAGAGGCTGAGACGGGAGGATCACAGATTCATATCCAGCCTCAGCCATTTAGTGAGACCCTACTTAGTGAGAACCTGTTTCAAAATAAAGAATAAAATATAGGGCTGAGAGTGTAGCTCAGATGTATAATGAGCTACCCTAGGTAGAAAGGTAAAACCCAGGGTTCAGTTCTCAGCAACACACACACATACATGCGCGCGCGTGCACACACACACACACACACACACACAAATACATACATACATAATAAAAATTAAATAGAACTAAATTAAGTGTTTTGAGTAGGTTCCTAAAACCACATACACACACAAACAAAATAGATTGACCATAATAAAGCAGTCCAAAGACGAATGAAAGAAATAACTCAGCAAAATGTTAATAACCAGGACCTATTATTGTTCCCCTAAGTCCCCAATTGTTTGGTAGTCTGAATTACCTACTCCCCATGCCAGTCATGTAGCAGAGCACTAACCAGTGTCAGAATTTGCCTGGCAGCAGGGATCAGGCCTAGAACCACCCCCACTGCTGCCCTTGCTTGCCAGCAATAGGACCAATGAATGAATGAATGGCTGGGAGCCTCCTAGGTCTTTAGCAAATACAAAACTCATTGAAATGAAAGTTTTGGAGCTGCTGGGTCAGTGATTACAGATTTTTATGTCACCTCCTCTTTAGAGCATCCATCTCTCAGTTCTCTGCCTCTGCTGCGCACCAGTTGCTGGATGACTGACTGCATCAACCACTGGCCAGGACCAGGAGGAGGCAGTAGAGATGAGGCCCAGCATCAAGTGGGGCTGCTCTGTACAAAACTCTTTTCTTTCTTCCTTTTTTTTAAAGTTAAAGGAAGCCATGAGTGGTGGTGCACACCTGTAATCCTAGTGGAGGCTAAGACAGAAAGATCATAAGTTCTAGGTGAGCCTCAGCAAGTTAGTGAGATCCTGTTTCAAAATAAAATATAAACAGGGCTGGGGTGTAGCTCAAGGTAGAATTGTCCCCTTCAGTCAATTCCCAGTATCATAACAACAATAATAACCACCACCACAAAAACAATAATAATTTTAAAGCAATAGATTTACTTTGGTTAAGTGGACAGACCATTTCTTGGCTTTAGGCAAACTTACTTAGAGAAAAGTAACCCATTGGAGGAAAATAGAGCAACTGTCAAGATTAGATCTAATTACTTAGCAGTCAGCTCTGTGTAATAAGGTGACTTCTGAGATGGCCTTCCTTCCCTTGTCTTAGTGCTTGACCTGGATTAACTCCCTCTTCACCCTCTAAAAGGCAGTAATTACTATGATTTTCATCTTACAAACAAGGCAACTGAAGTATGGACAGGTCAACTAACTTGTCCAAAGTTATCCAACACATAAATGGCAGAACTAAGATTGAATCTAGATAATGAGACTACACAAGTTGTGCTCTCTTTAAGACATAAGACATTTCAACACAGGCATGTGGTGCAAGCCTGTAATCTCAATACTTGGGAAGTGACCTGTCATGGTTAGAGTCCCCCCTAAAGAGCTCAGGTATTAAGCTCAAAGTTGATATGATTAAATCATGAGAACTATAATCTGATCAGTGGATAAATTCATTGCAATGGATTTATCTGGGTGGAAACCCAGAGTGGTAGGGAATGCTGGGGAAGGAGGATCCTTGGGTGTGTGGCCCTGGGGACTGTGCTCCTTTCTTTGAGTCTTCTGGCTTGTTTGTTCTCTCTTGCCTCTGGCCTCCTTGATGTGAAAACAAGGCCTTATGCTCCATCTCCCTGATTTTTACCACCATGCCCTGAGATCTGCAGTCCCCACCCTCACAAGGATGGAACCTCTAAGTCCTCAAAGAAACTGTGAGCAAACAAATATTTCTTCCTCAGTTACATGGTCAAGTGTTTGGGTTATAGCAGTGGGAATTCTAAGATATGACCCTTGACCATGAAGAGACGCTGTGTTTCTGGCCAGTGTAGACAGCGACAACTCACAGTAGCACAGTCCTGGCCATAGCACCTCAGAAGGCCAGGGACCCCATCCAGTCATGCAGCACCAGGCTCCACCTGAAGCAGGAAATAGCCATACTCCAACAGTGTGGCCTATAATTTCTTTGTGTGGTTTCTTTACCTGCAGAGAGCTTTGAGTTACCTGCAAACTGCACAGGTAAAAAACTGGAATCACCATACATCTGCTGATACTTAGCCTTCAACTTGGATTTCTCCCACAAGAAGTGTATAAAGATCATTGTCATCTCTTTCTTGCAGGGTCCTCTGCTGGGCAGAGACATGGCTTGGCAAAATATCATGTATGTTTAATTTTGTAACTGCTCCATGGAGATGAAACTTTTGGGCTTTTTCAGGCTCTGGAGCAGTACCCACATTCAGTGACCAGGCCTGGAGCTTAGGATGGACCTGCAGTGGAGAAAGGACACCAAGAATTTGCTCCTATAACTTGTGTAGACATTAAGGATGGTTCAGGTCCACCTGAAGCCCAACCAATGCTCTGGGGTTTGCAAAGGTGAAGGACAAGAAGCTCAGGCAGAAAACAGCCCTGACTTTCCAAAGAAATGGTTAGCTAAAACAAACAAAAACAACCTGTTGAATTCAGAGTAGAAATCAAGTTAGCTGGGGAAGGAAGAAGTAAAGCAGATCCAGACTTCTTCTACTTCACCCACCACCCATCCCCAGGGGAAGAGCACAAACTTCAGCCTAAATCCAAAGAAGACAATGTCATCTGGGAGTGCTGAGCCCATAAAAGGGCTACATTACATGGCTTCTGTTCCTCTGCCCGAACTCAAATGAATGCAGAATGAATCCACTCCACAGAGGCAGCACTCCTAGGTCCCATTTTCCTGCCTTTCAATTTATGTTCCTGCTTTTTGAACCCTGTGAGGCACAGGGCCACACTCTTGCATCCTGCCTGCCACTAGCTTCCTCCACACCCACACCCACACCCACACCCACACTAACCGCCCACACATCTACTGCTGAGTGGCTCCTCTCTCTCCAGCCTGGTGGTAAACACACTGCATTTGGAAACCAGTTCAGCATCTTTCCTGAAATCTGTGCCCCACGACTTACAGGGCTATGGGTAGGGATACACTCATACTGGTCCTTTTCCCCACCTCATTTGCAGATTAAGATGCATTTAGGCAACAGTGATAGCTCTAGTGGATTAGATACAGTAGCTATGTGTGAGGCACTCTCAATCCTCAAAATAACATTTTCTGAGAGGTTTTATTATCTTTATTTTTATTTTTTAATTTTTCTTTGGTACTGGGAATGAAACCCAGGGGCATTCTACCTCTGAGCTACACCCCAGCCCTAATTTTTATTCTTTATTTTGAAACAGGTTCTCACTGAGTTGCAAAGAGCCTCACTAAGTAGCTGAGGCTGTCCGAGAACCTGTAATTCTCCTGTCTTAGCCTCCCAAGTGCTGGGATTACAAGCGTGTGCCACCATGCTTTATCTTCATTTTTAGATGAGAACAAAGAGATCCAGAAAGGTTAGGTTCCTCTTAAGAGCATAATTTGCAGCAGGCCATGGTGAGATTCAAATCCAGGCAGTCTGACACCAACAGTAGTATGGTGGATAGGGCAGGTAGAGGGAGGAGCCAACCCCAGAACAAGTGGAGAGAATTTTAAAATGATAATAAACCAACCAGAAGTCAGGTGGCTCTGTATTATTACCATGAATTATCAATTTCTTTTTTTTCTAATTGTGAAACAAGGCCTCACTAAGTTGGTGAGGGTCTCACTAAGTTGCTCAGGTTGGCCTTGAACCTGTGATCTTCCTGTCTCAGCTTCCCAAGCACCAAGTTACAGGTATGCATTACCACATCTGGCAGCAATTATCAATAGTGCAGTGATAAAATATTCTTGCCTTTGGGTAGATTATTACCATCATTCCATTACGTTGGACACTGCCATGTCTTATGTTGTATCTGAGGAGTATCCCTGACAGGACTCCAACTCCTATGGAAACTTAGCTGCAGCAACTGAGAACAGCAGACCCAGGGACAGGGAGAACCTCGACTTGTTCTTTTTATCATTTTTAAATTAATATTGTGGCTATATATGTATACATGTATATGTATATATAATTGTATAATAAAATTTACCATCTTAACTATTTTTAAGTTTACAATCAGTGGCACTAAGTGCATTTATAATATTGCAACCATAATATTTCCAGAGTTTATTATCACTCTATACCCAAACACTATCTGGAATACAATAACCCCATTTCTCCTTCCCCAGACCCTGGCAACTTATATTCTTTCTGTATGTATGAGTTTAGCTTATATAAGTACAATCATACAATATGTGTCTTTTTTGTCTGGTTTATTTGACTCATCATAATGTTTTCAAGGTAACTTCATGTTGTAGAACATATCCAAATTTTATTCTTTTTGAAGTATGTATAATATGCCACTGCATGTTAGGGCCTAGGTTTGAATAACATGTTTAAGTCACCATTACCTGGCTTATTAAGTGGGACCATAACTGTATCTATGGTTTAAGCCATGAGGCACTGGGTGTTCCTAATTGACCCAGAAAGCACAGCTCAGATCCTCCTGGGAAGATCCAGGGTAGAGAAATGTAAGCTTCCTAGCATGTGCCAGACCTTCTCTGTGTGTGTACCTAGATCCATGTATGTGCACATACACACTAAATGAAGCCCACACCTTTACCTCTTTCTTCCTCAGTTTAGCTTTCTGATAATTTCTTCCTATAGTTGTTAATTTTTTTTTCAGTATTGGGGATTGAACCCCAGGGATAGGCACTCTACCACTAAGCTGCATGCCCAGCCTTTCCTTCTTTTTTTTTTTTAATTTTGAGACAGGCTCTTGCTAAGTTGCCCAGGCTGGCCTCTAACTTCTCCTGCCTCAGCCTCTGGAGTGGCTGGGATAATAGGCATGAACTGCCACACTCAGAACAATTGTCAATTTCAACACATTTAGCACTTAACATTTTCCTTGATCATGAAAAAATACTGAACTCTAAATTGGCTGAGATGTCATGCCTGCTGCTTTCTGGAGGAGTATGGATTGATGCTTCTTTTCAAAACACATTTCCAGTCTTCGTTGGAGTTAGAAATGATCAAGTTTAGTCAAAGATAAAGAATAAAAACATTTATTTAAAAAATACCACCCAGCATCCAGCCTAGTTTAGCAGGCATGAAGGGTGGGTGGTTAATATTTTATTATTATATGAAATTTGAGATACAGGGAGCATTTTGGCAAAAAGTAAAAACTTATTTAAAGTCTGAAAGGGAAAAGTGAGTAGGAAGTTACTTTGACAAAAGGGAAGGTTAAGGTTAAGAAAATGTCACCATGCAATGAGAAGGATTTCCTCTAGAAGGTGCTCATGGGAGGTCTACTCACTTGCATGTTCCTCAGGGACATTCTGGTTTCTAACTATGAAGCAGTGAACTGCAAAAAGATGGGAGCAGACCCCTGAACTAGCAGGGGATACAAGAAGTGAGGATAAGGGGGGGGGGAAAGTACAAATATCTCTTTGCTTAAGGGTTCCTATGAAAAAATGTATTTTTAGGCCGGACACAGTGGTGCATACCTGTAATCCCAGTACTTGGGAGGCTGAAACAGGAGGTCTACAGTTTTGAGACCAGCCTTAGTAACATAGTGTGACCCTCAGCAAATTAGCAAGACTCTGTTTCATAATGAAAAAAAGATTCAGGCAGACTTCCAGGAAGATGGCGACCGAGAAAAGCGGGGCTTAAGAGCCCCGCTAACAACCAATCTCTATTACTACAAAATCAGTGCCTTTCATAGCCAGAAAACACCATCACAAGAAAAACAAAAAAATCACCAGCCCCAGAGAGGAGGGGGTCTCAGAACGGAGCTCAGAGCCATAGAGGAGATACACCGGCCTCACGGCCAAGGACGCAGCAGCAGCGCCTTACTGCCGGTGGCAGCAGCGAGTTCACTGGACGGTTACGGCTACAAACCAATGCACTCAACAGCCCACCAGGCTCCAGAGAGAAGCGGCGGACAGCGAGCCGAGGCACTCAGAGCGGAGCTCAAAACCAGAGAAGAAATACACCAGCCTCAAGGCAGAGGGCGTAGCAGCGGCGCCATATTGCCAACGGCGGCAGCAGCAGCGAATCCACCGAGTCCACTACAGCTCCATCTGCATACTCAAAAATAGTGAGTCAAAATGCGGGCCCCAGAGGAGAAATCCCAGTACTGACTCCCAGGGACTTGACCCAGTGGGGGAGTGGTGGTGGCAGAGATATCACACCATAGGAGAACGCCCAACCTGGCATCCCCCAGAGTCTAAAGCAGCCTCTATTAACTCCCTGGGTCTGAGACTCTGCGATACAACCCAGTAAAGGAGTACTGGGAACTGAGATACCACAGACTCGAGATCCAGAGCACCTTAGTGAAGTCGTACTGACCCAAGGGAAGAACCTAGAGAAGGCACAAACTCCCGAAATCATGAGAAAGAGGAATAACAATGGAGCAATGAATGCCCACAACCCCACAACATCAGAACCCGATAAAACAGAAATTCAGAGATTTCTAGAAGATCAAATCAGAAAAATAACTGTAGAAATAATAGAGGTGCTTCGAAAAGAATTCAGAGAGAGCCAAAAAGAAATAAAGGATGCAAGTAATGAAGTAAAGGCCTCAATTCAAAGTACAAACAACCGATTAGACCACATGGAGAATAGAATCTCGCTCTTAGAAGATGAGCAATCCAAAAATGAATGCATAGTTTCTAATCTAGAAAAAAATTTCCGACAGCAAGAATCTGACATTGAAGAAATATGGGCCCATTTTAAGAGAGCTAACCTAAGAATAATTGGAATAGAGGAGGGAAAAGAAGGCGAAACCAAAGGGATCAACAATCTCTTCAAGGAAGTAATAGCAGGTAATTTTCCAAACATAGAGCAAGAGGTCGATACACAGGTCCAGGAAACTTATAGAACTCCCTTTAGACAGGATCGGAGAAGAGGATCCCTACGCCACATAATTGTCAAAATGACCAACGTGGAAGCCAAGCAGAGAATCTTAAAGGCAACAAAAACAAAGGGCCAAGTGACATTCAGAGGCAAACCAATTAGAATCACTCCAGACTTCCCAAACCAAGTCCTGAGAGCCAGAAGGGCTTGGAGTAACATATTCCAAACTCTGAAAGAAAACAACTTCCAGCCAAAAATTTCCTACCCAGCAAAACTTTCTATCAAATTAGATGGAGAAATAAGAAGCTTCCATGACAAACAGAAACTGAAGGAATTTATGTCTTCAAAACCAGCACTAGAGAAAATACTCAAAGAGATTAACTACAAAGAAGAAATAGGTAACACACACTAGAAACAGAGAAACAAGATTTTCCATCCAACAGACAACTAAGACTGGTTATCTGTGGAGATTCATTATTTATGTTAGTCTTATACCTATCTCTAAATTGGATTGTTTGCTTTTATTGTTGTTAATTTTTAGGATTTCTAGTTGGAATATTAATATACCTTCAGATATAGCATTTGGAAATATTTTATCCCATGCTATCAGTAACTTTTAACTCTGTTTACATTGTCTTTGGCTATAAAATATTTTATTTTTAGGGAGTTTGTTTACCCTTCTGTTGCCTGTGCCATTTAAATCATATCCAAGAAATCACTGCCCATCTCAATGTTGTGAGGTTTTATGACCCAGATTTTCTTCTAAAAGTTTATAGTCTTAAGATTTATATTTAGGTCTTTTTTTCTATTTTGAGTTAATATTTGTATATGGGATTAGGTAAGGGTCCAATTTTATTCTTTTTCATGTAATTATTATTTTTCAACAATATTTAGTTAAAAGATGATTATTTCCTCCACCAAATGTTCGTGGAAATCTTGTCAAAAATAACTTGACAATATATGGAAGAATGTAGCTCTAGGCTTTTATTTGACTCCAATGGTTTATATATCTGCCTTTAGAATAGTACTACACTGTTTCAATTATTGTAGCTTTATATGGTTTGAAATCAGAAAATATGTATCTTCTAGCTTTATTCTTTTTCGAGATCATTTTGGGTATCTAGAGTCCATATTCCATATTAGGATAGATTTTTTCTGAAAAATAAATATATAAATATATGATAGTTTCGCCTAAAAAAAAAAGAAAAGAAAAAAATATTCTCTGGTAAGAAAGAAAGCAAAAAGAAATATTGAAATGTTATCATTAAGTTATCAAAAGCTTGGTATCAGACAAATGAAACTGTTATGTGAGATTATCATTTTTAATTTTAGATAAATTGCTATAATACTAGATGTCAACCACTAAGCCAAGCATGGGAAGGAAGGATGGGGAGGGAATGGGGTGGGGATCGGGTGGGGGCTGACTGGGCGATGTGTGCATGTGTGTCTAAAAAAGTTTTTTTGTATCCCACTATGATGTATGAATACAGTGCACCAATAAAAAAAAAAAAAAGATTCAAATAGAACCAGGGGTATAGTTCAGAGGTAGAATGCCCCTGGGTTCAATCCCCTGTACAAAGAAAAAATATTATTTTTTAAACTGAGTAAGCATGTATAACAATTCCTACTGATTATAAAAGTATAATATACAGCATTAAAAAATCAACTGTGCAAGCCAGGCATGGTGGTGCCTGCTTGTAATCGCAGTACGTGGAAGACTGAGACAGGAGGATCTGGGTTCATGGACAGCCTCAGCTATTTAGTGAGGCCCTCCATAACTTAGAAAAAGATAGTTGTAAATTTTTAATATCAGACAGCACTAGCAATCTACAGTGTTTTAAAGACTTCTTCACGTAACACAGCAGTCCACCCTTGGCAGTTTCCTATTTTCCTCAGGCGACAAATTGTCTTTGTGCCATATTTCTTGTCTCTTTCCATATGGTTTGTTGTGTCTTATACACAGACTCCTGAAAAATTCTTTTTACTTGTGTAGAAAAGCCACAACTTTCCTCCTCTAAGGCACTGATAGTTTGTAGGACAAAGGGTGTCCTTTCCCGGGGCAGGGGGTTGTTCAGGGGTCGCATTGGTATAACGGAGTTGTATTTGTGTTGCCTGTTCACTGAATTCATTAGGGATGTGTAGAACTGAAAGTTACACCAAGTATCTCTTAAAAAGTTTTCAGTCAATAATAAGATTGTCCATGCAGACCCATTCACAGCATCATCTAAATTCTGTAAATGCTGTCTGCCACATGGCATCTCAGCAAAGATTATTCCAGGTTTGATACCAAAGTCATTTTGTAGCAAATGCTGGACTCGAAGGGCTTCACCTGTGTCATTGTCTGCATGCAGTATCACAAATTTGAGGAAGACCTCTTCCACTTCCTCTTGTGGCATCTCTTCCCCAGCCACAGCTTCCTCCTGTCCTACCACTGTTGGACTGCCATGATGCATAACATCACACGAGGAGACAGCTTCAGGTTTCTTGGACTCTGACTCATGATGGCCTCGACTTGTATCCACACTGTGGCTTTTACTCCCAGAGAGACAGAGAGGGCAGGCATCTATTTTAGACTTTCCAATCCCCATGCTAAATATCCAAGGCAGAAGAGGAAAGCTTTATTTAATTCTCAGCATTTCTCTTCAATCTAAAAGAAGAAACAATAAAGCAGAAAAATGTTATAAATTTCATCGAGAGATTAAAGATTAAAATTTTTGTTTAACCTGAAAACCTTAAAAAGACACAGGTCCTGAGCAAGCCGAGGTGAGCCACTGCGGAACAGCCAGGCGGGATTTCTCCGCGCAGAGAGCATCTAAAGCTCCCAGTGGCCGAGCTCAGCACACGCTGCAGGGATTCAGAGTGGAAATCAAAACCAAGAAGAAAAACACCAGCCCCACAGCCGAGGCGTAGCAGCAGCGCCATATTGCCACCGGCGGCAGCAGCACCGAATTGAGCGAGGCCAGTACAGCTACATCTGCGTACTCAAGAACAGTGAGTCAAATTGCGGGCCACAGAGGAGAAATCCCAGTACTGTACTCCCTGGGACTTGACCCAGTGGGGGAGGGGCGGTGGCAGAGAAATCACACCATAGGAGAAGTGCAACCTGGCACCCCCAATGGTCTAAAGCAGCCTCTATCGACTCCCTGGGTCGGAGACTCTGTGATAAAACCCAGTAAAAGAGTAGTGGGGTCTGAGATACTACTGACTCGAGATCCAGAACACCTTAAGTGAAGTCATAGTGACCCAAGGGAAGAACCCAGAGAAGGCACAAACTTCCGAAATCATGGGAAAGCGAAATAATACTGGAGCAATAAATGCCCACAACCCCACAACATCAGAACCCGATAAAACAGAAAATCAGAGATTTCTAGAAGATCAAATCAGGAAAATAACTGTAGAAATAATAGAGGTGCTTCGAAAAGAACTCAGAGAGAGCCAAAAAGAGATAAAGATGCAATTAATGAAGTAAAGGCCTCAATTCAAAGCACAAACAACTGACTAGAACACATGGAGAACAGAATCTCACTCTTAGAAGATGAGCAATCCAAAAATGAACGCATAGTTTCTAATCTAGAAAAAAATATCCAACAGCAGGAATCTGACATTGAAGAAATATGGGCCCATTTTAATATTGGAATAGAGGGGGGAAAAGAAAGTGAAACCAAAGGGATCAACAATCTCTTCAAGGAAGTAATAGCAGAAAATTTTCCAGACATAGAGCAAGAGGTCGATACACAGGTCCAGGAAACTTATAGAACTCCCTTTAGACAGGATCGGAGAAGAGGATCCCCATGCCACATAACTGTCAAAATGACCAATGTGGAAGCCAAGCAGAGAATCTTAAAGGCAACAAAAGCAAAGGGCCAAGTGACATTCAGAGGCAAGCCAATTAGAATCACTCCAGACTTCCCAAACCAAGTCATGAGAGCCAGAAGGGCTTGGAGTAACATATTCCAAACTTTGAAAGAAAACAACTTCCAGCCAAAAATTGCCTACCCAGAAAAACTTTCTATCAAATTAGATGGAGAAATAAGAAGCTTCCATGACAAACAGAAACTGAAGGAATTTATGTCTTCAAAACCAGCACTAGAGAAAATACTCAAAGAGATTAACTACAAAGAAGAAATAGGTAACACACTCCAGAACTAGAGAAACAAGATTTTCCATCCAACAGACAACTAAGATTGGTTATCTGTGGAGATTCATTATTTATGTTAGTCTTTTACCTAACTCTAAAGGGTATTGTTTGCCTTTATTGTTGTTAATTTCTAGGACTTCTAGTTGGAATATTAATATACCTTCAGATATAGGATTTGGAAATATTTTATCCCATTCTATTAGTAACTGTTAACTCTGTTTACATTGTCTTTGGATATACAATAATTTTTTTATTTTTTAGGGAGTTTGTATACTCCTCTGTTGTATGTGCCATTGAAATCATAACCAAGAAATTACTGCCAATTTCAATGTTGTGAGGTTTTATGACCCAGATTTTCTCCTAAAAGTTTATAGTCTTAAGATTTATATTTAGGTCTATTATCTATTTTGAGTTAATATTTGTATATGGGATTAGGTAAGGGTCCAATTATATTCTTTTCCATGTAATTATTATTTTTTAACAATATTTAGTTAAAAGATTAATATTTCCACCACCAAATGTTCATGGAAACCTTGTCAAAAATAACGACAATATAGGGAAGAATTTAGCTCTAGGCTTTTATTTAACTCCAATGGTTTATATATCTGCCTTTAGAATAGTACTACACTGTTTCAATTATTGTAGCTTTATATGGTTTGAAATCAGAAAATATATATCTTCTAGCTTTGTTCTTTTTCAAGATCGTTTTGGGTACCTAGAGTCCATATTCCATATTAGGATAGATTTTTTTCTGAAAAATAAATATATAAATATATGATAGTTTCACCTAAAAAATAAAAAAAAATATTCTCTGGTAAGAAAGAAAACAAAAAGAAATATTGAAATGTTATCTTTAAGTCATCAAAAGCTTGGTATCAGACAAATGAAACTGTTATGTGAGATTATCATTTTTAATTTTAGATAAATTGCCATAATACTAGATGTCAACTACTAAGCCAAGCATGGGAGGGAGGGATAGGGAGAGAATGGGGGTGGGGATTGGGTGGGGGCTGACTGGGAAAAGTGTGCATGTATGTCTACAAAAGTATGTATCCTACTATGATGTATGAATACAGTGCACCAATAAAAAAATAAAAAAATTAAAAAAAAAAGACACAGGTCCTCTGAAAGAAATAACAAACAGGTCATTGGGATACTAAATTACCAGTCTCCTGTGAGCCTAACAAGCACTACCACAAGCAGTTCAAGCTGAGTTAAACAGAGGGCCCAGTTCAACAGAGAGACACTTGGAAATATTAAATGGTATTCTATTAGCACTGTAAACTTTCAGGTTAAAATACTTTGGTAGTTTAGTGAAACACTAACAAACCATTCTATCTATAATTCCCACATCAAATTACTACATAGACTATAAATAGAAAAATTTAAATAAATACAATATTCAAATATTAAGTGCAAATTTACTTTTGTCTCAAAAATAAATACAGAACAAGATGCAAATATCTATTGATGACTGACAGCAACTCTCTTGATTCTGCATAAAGAAAAGATCTGAAGTGACAAATAAAATACTAACCAGGATTCTCTGGTACACACCACATTTCGTTTTCTGGGGTCAGGCACTACCATGGTGGTAGAGCTGATGGAAAAGTTATAATTAAAATATATACAAAGTAGGGAATATCTTTTTCTAAGTAATTCTAGAAAATACAATCTGCCTAGAGAAAAACTAACATCCCAATTTGGAAACAAAAGCTAGAGACCAAGGCTTGTAATTTTTTCCCACTGAAATCAACAAAGAATAATGTAGTCTAGATTCATTGCTTGTTATCAAAAATTCTAAATTTGGAGTGAAAGAGATCAGTCATGAAAGAAAACTTCCCCATTTGAAAGAAGAGTTCCCCATGTCAATCTAATTTAAATAGCTCTTCAGAAAATGTTGAAAGTGTTATTAATAATAACCTTCCAATAAGCAGTTATTTTTATCAGGAGACAGAAAATTTATAATAAATATGTCTCATATTTTCATATGGATCACAGGCTATATTCCAGAGTTTTTTTTTTTTTTTTTGTGGTACTGGAGTTCCTGGAAACCCTTCTACCTCTGAGCTACACTCCCAGACTCCCAGACTTATTTTTTATATTTTTATTTGGAAACAGGGTCTCTTAAACCAGCGAAGCTGGCTTCGAACCTGTGCGATCCTCCTGTCTCTGCCTCCCAAGCCCGGGGATTACGCTCAGCTCCAGAGCATTTTTAAATTTATTGCCCATAGCAAATAACAGTGTTCAAAAATAAATTACAGTTATATTCATAATGAGGTAAGTAACACAGTTACATGTACCTAAATAATTCAAGTACTGTTCAACAAAAGTGGTGAAAACTTTTATGTCTGGAAAAAACACATACAGAATTTTATTGTAATATATATATAAAGTATTTGTTGCTGCTTCTGACTAGTGAAAGGCTACCACCTATCATTCACTATGCATCTACTTTAGGTTCAAGCTCCATGGTATATGTATGAGTTACCAAGAGACATTCTAATCCTAAAATATAGCACAATATTCTAACTGTAAAATATGGTATGCATACATCTAAAATAATGAAGTTAAGATGGCGGCAGCCACAGGCCCATTGATGACCATGGCCATAGCAACAATAGCTGGCAGCAGCCAAATAGGACACATATTCCTCTGAGAAACCCTGTACATCAGATTTTGCTTTAATATCTGATTGGGACAGTATATAGAGACATTTATAGCCATGACTTCCTAATTAAAATATAAGAAAGAAGAGATGGACCAAGATGATGGAGATAGCAGCAGCAATTGTGGCCAGTATTTGGGAGAGGTAGATAAAACCAATCCAACCTGCCTTGAACTATTGGAGAAATCTCCCCCACAAAAAGACTACTCCTGCCCCAAATGCTCAGAAATCCTGGACAACATATTATGTAAGAAAAATGTTCAGGAGGAGGGCCAAGATGGCAGTGATGGCAGCAGCCAGTTTGGGGAGGGGCAGGTAGATTCATTGTAATCCACCCTGAACTTTTGAGGAAATCTCCCCAAAAGTAGACTGCATCTGCCCCACATGCTCAGGGGCATGTCAGATTGAGCCCCGCATAGTTGGATCAGCAGGCATCATGCATCCTGGGAACCAAAGGCACTCCTGGCCACTATGCTCCTCTGTACAGCACTGGGACTGGGTGTGCTCAGAGCAGCAGAACCCACTCTCCATGATGAAGCTGTGGGCCTCCACTCTTGGCAGGGAGATAAAACACATTGCTACTAAGTAATTGAGCTCCCAACTCCTGCAAAAGATAGGTAATGTTTTCTTTTATTAAAATATATTGAGGGAGGGGCCAAGATGGCGCTGGCCATGGATGCCACTGCAACCATGATAATAGTTGGCAGCAGCCAAATAGGACATGTATTCCCTGGACAACAGATTTTGGTTTAATATCTGATTGGGACAACATATACATTTATAGCCATGACTTCCAACCTAAAATATAAGAGAGAAAAGACTGACCAAGATGGCAGAGATGGCGGCCATGGCAGCAGCCAGTATTCAGGAAGGCTAGATAAATCCAATCCAACCCACCTTGCACTGTTGGAGAAATATTCCCACAAAAAGACTGCTCCTGCCCCACATGGTCAGGAATTCTGGGCAACATACTATGTAAGAAAAATGCTCAGGAGGAGGGTCAAGATGGCAGTGGTGGCAGTGGCCAGTATCAGGGAGAGGCAGGTAGATTCATTCTAATCTACACTGAACTTTTGAAAAAATTTCCCTGAAAGTAGACTGCACCTGCTCCACATGCTCAGGAACTCTGGACAACATACTATGTGTGAAAAAGGTTGTGGACACCTCAGATGGAGCCCCACATAGTCAGGTCAGCTGGAGCCGCGTGTCCCGGGAGCCAAGGGCGCTTCTAGCCACTGCACTCCTCTGTGCAGCTCTGGGGCTGGGTGCACTCGGAGCAGCAGAACTTGCTCTCTGTGGTGAAGCTGTGGGCCTATGCTTTTGTCAGGGAGATAAAATACATTGCTACTAAGTACTTGGGCTCCCAACTCCAGCAAAAAACACATACTGTTGGCAGACATGGTGGTGCACGCTTGTAATCCCCGTGCTTGGGAGGCAGAGACAAGAGGATGGCGCAGGTTCGAAGCCAGTCTCTCTGGCTTAAGAGACCCTGTTTCCAAATTTAAAATTATATATATACAAATTTAAAAATATATATATACAAAAAAATAGGTCTGGGAGTGTAGCCCGGAGGTAGAAGGGCTTCCAGGAACCCCAGTATCACCAAAAAAAAAAAAAAAAGACACGTAATGTTTTATTAAAAAATATTGAAGAGGGAGGAAGATGGCAGAGCCTGCAGTTGCAGCTGTAGCAGCAACCACGACCATAGCAGTGATGGTTAGTAGCAGCCAAATAGGATATGCATCCCCCTGAGAAACCCTGGACAACAGATTTTGATTTAATAGCTGAATGGGACAACACAGAAATATTTCCAGTCATTGTATCCTATATGAAATATAGGAGAGAGAGTGGAAAATGGCAGAATTAGAGGCAAGACTGCAGCGCGGCTCCAGCCACTGCAGGAAAAGTGATTTTTGGAGGGATATTCCAGAAGAGATCAGAAAGCAGACTGCTCCTGCCACCCATGCACAGGAATACTTAATCACAACATACTCTAGGAGAGACCAAGAAGGCGGTGGCAGCCAGTATTCAGGAGAGGCAGACAGATCCAACCAAATCCACCTTGAATTTTTAAAGAAATCTCTCCAAAAGTAGACTGTTCCTGCCCCACATGATCAGGAACCCTGTACAACACACTATGTAAGAAAGTTTTGCATAGATGGACCAAATTGGTGGTAGCAGCGGTGGCCAGTATTTGGGAGAGGCAGACAGATCTAATCCAATGCACCTTGAATTTTTGAAAATATCTCCCCAAAAGTAGACTGCTCTTGCCGCACATGTGCAGGAATTCTGGACAACATACTATGTAAGAAAAATGTCTGGGGCAAGTCAGAGGGAGCCCTGCCCATACTGCTGGGCCAATTCATTGTGCCGGAGGTCCCAGGAGACCTTAGCTAATGGCCACTGTGCTCCTCTGCATTGCGCTGAGGGTCAGGGTGTGCTTGGATCCATGGATACCACTCTCCATGGTGAGGCTGTGACTGTCCACTTTCAGTGGGAAGATAAAATCCATTGCTGCTAGGGAATTAGGCTCTCAGCTTCTGCAAATGACACATGCTGTTTTCTCCTACTAAAATGGATATATATATATATATATATATATATATATATATATATGAAAATAGGAACCTCTGTAAACATCATGCCCACAGTGACAGTAACCAGAGCCTGCTGCACAGTGAGGCTGGGTCTGGAGCCAGCTGGCCGGGCCCGGAGCCTAACATGCAGCAAGGCCAGGTCTGGAGCCAGTGGGCCAGGTCTGGAGCCTGCCGCAGGAGGAGGCCAGGTCTGGAGCCAGCGAGGCCGGGCCAGGAGCTGCAGGCCTGGAACTGGGGCCTTTTCACAGCCTGTTCAACTATGTGGCCAGTAAGCAATAGAAGCTGCCGCTGCCTCACCTAATCTCTCAGCAGATTTCCAGATCCAAGTGACCTCTATTTAAAACAAAATTGGTTGTGAGTGGATCATCCTGTCAAAGTTACTCACCTTCTGGCTTTCAGGTTTTCAGTAAGTGGGAATAAGTGTGGAGAAATAGAAGTTCTAATACATTGTTGGTGGGATTGCAAGTTGGTGCAACCACTTTGGAGAACAGTATAGAAGATCCTCAGAAGAAGGAAAACAAACTTACCATATGATCCAGCAATACCACCTCTGGGTATCTACCAAAAAGAATGAAAACCAGATTACCAAACGAATGCATGAACAACCATGTTCATAGCTGCACAGTTCATCATTGCCAAACTGTGGAATCAGCCAAGATGTCCTTCAATGAATGAGTAGATTTCAAAACTATAGGATATGTACACAATAAAATTTTTCTCAGCCATAAGGGAGAACAAAATTATACTAATTGTACTAATTATACTATTGTATATTATGCTATTGTACTAATATAATTCCAAAAACAAGTAAACAAAAGAGGGCTATATACTATAAAAGCAGAAAAGCTGAGAGAGCTGAAGCAATGGGGAAAGTTGGCAAGAAAGTTTCCTGGAAAGCCTCCTCCAACAGCTCCTCCCTCATCAAGACAGTCAGCACCAGGTTCATAACTTACAGGTTTTATCCCTTTTGCTAAATGGTAGAAGAGTGAAGGTGACCACTGGGGAGAGGTAATGATATCACTATTCAGAGGAATAAAAATGCCTGTGTATGTGTTTTTAATTCACTGTTTTAAAAAATGATAGTGATTAAAATACATAATAGTTTGAAATGTTTATTTTGAAATGTCTCACTCGTACCCTTTCTCCCTCCATCTTAGTCTTACCCCCATGGCCTCTCATTAGTGGTCACTTTTGTTAGTCTCTCCAATGTCTTTCTATTGTTTCTTATAAATACTGTTCACCCTTTCTCTCTCTCTTATACTGGAAATAAGACCCAGGGCCTTATACATGCTAGACAAGCATTCTACCACTGAGCTTCACCCCCAGCTCTTTTTATTTTATTCTGAGGCAGTATCTTGCTAAGGTGCCTATGCTGCACTTGAACTTGAGATCCTCCTGCCTCATCCTCCAAAAAGCTATGTTTACAGGTATGGGCCACCACTACTGTATATATTGTGCATATTATTCTATATTTTTTAAAAAAGAGGTGCCATTATTCATATATATATATAGCAAATAGCAATAAACACTGACATATTTTCCTTCATATTATATTCTCAAAGCTTTTTGTATCAGCACATAATAACCTTCCCCATTCTTATTTACAACTACATAACATTCCAGCATGTGGATATAGCATAATCATTCCCTGTTCATGTAAGTTATTTCCAGTCTGCTGCTATTATGAACAATTCTGCAATGAATAACTTTGTATAAAAGTCCTTTCATATGTATGCAAGTTTATCTGTAGAATAATTATCCCAAATGGGATTTTTATATCAAAGGATAAATACTTTATTTTGTGGTATCAGGGATGGAACCCAGGGGCATTGTACCTACAAGCTACACCCTAGCCCTATTTTTAGTCTTGTATTTTTGAAATGGTTTCACTGAGTTGTGAAGGGCCTCACTAAGTAGCTGCGGCTGTCCATGAACCATGATCCTCTGGATTCTGCCTCCCAAATGCTGGGATTACAAGCATGTGTTAATGGTGATAAATTTAGCCAAATTTTTCTTTTAACTTGATGGAATGATATCCCACTTCACCCTTTGTCCTCCCTGTTCCAAAAGATCTGAGACCAAAGTTACCAATTACTAGTGATCAAACTCCACTGAGCTATCACATTCCCTCAGGTAAAAAGGATTGTGAAAAATGATGACCTACGACAAATGGAGGCCTTACCTGGGAATTCTGAAAAAACAACTCGGAGACAAGAAGGGATGTCCAGAATTCATCCTGCTTATATCTAAGCAGAAAAAGGGCCCCAACAGAATTCCCCACATTAAATAAGGATAGAACTGAGGGTGAGTGGTGGAAGGGGAGGAGATAAACTAAGAATATTGGTGGTAGGTGGCAGCCTGTGTCTGTGGAAGTTGTTATCTAACTGCTTCACTTTCCTCAGTAAAATGGGAGTCAAGACCCTTCTAACAACTGCTTCAAACCTAAATCTCATTTTGAAACATAAACAAAACTGAAGAGAGACAGCTGGAGTGAAACAATTGTGTCTGCATGTGCTCTTTCTTAGCCCTAACATTGACCAGTCCCATGTGCACTCTCCTCAGGAGATCTCCTGCCTTGGAGGACATGTCCACAGAGCATGGTTTCTCTTCCTGCAGAAATTTTCCAGGAGTCTCCTCTGGGGCAGGTCCAGTTGCCAGCCTGATCAACCTTCCCACAACTAAAAGTAGATACCTCAGGGTGACTTTCTCTTTTATATTAAGTTTAGTTTTTCTAGCCTGTTGTGATGGTTAATTTTATGTGTCAGCATGGCTAGGCCATGGTGCCATCGGTTTGTCCAAATCCCAGTCTAGATGTTGCTGTGGAAAATATGTTTTAGAAGTGCCTAATATTTAAATCAGTAGACTTTGATTAGCCTTCATAATGTTGATGGGCCTCATCTGATCTGCTAAAGAGAAATACTCAGGTTCCTTAAGAAAGATTTTGGCTGGAAGATGGCGAAGGAGGAAAGTGGCACTTACAAGTCCTGCTAACAATCGAACTCTATTACCACAAAACCAGTGCCTGTAAGAGCCAGAAACACCACCAGCAAAGAAATAAAAACTGTAAATACAAGGGACAGAGAAAAAGGGCTGGAAAAACAAGACACAAGAAAGAAACCAGCCCAAAGTGCTGTGCCTGCAGAGGCGCGGAGCAGCCAGAGCTGCAGCACAAAGGGGCCAGAGCGGCCAGAGCCGTGGCATGGAGCAGCCGGAGCCCTGGCACGAAGTGGCCAGAGTGTCCGGAGCAGCCAGAGCCATGGCGCGGAGCAGCTGGAGCCGCAGCGCAAAGTGGCTGGAGCGGCCTACATCTTCCCTAGCAGCACCAGGCTCCAGAAAGGAAGGAAACTCAGAATGGAGCTCAAATCCAGAGAGGAGGTACGCCGGCCTCGCGGCCTAGAATGCAGCAGCAGCGCCTTACTGCTGGCGGCAGCAGCAGCGAGTTCACCGGACGATCCTAGACCAACGCACTCAACCAGCCACCAGGCACCAGAGAGGAGGGATGGACAGCGAGCCGAGGTGAGCCGCTGATGAACAGCCGGGTGGCAGTCAGCAGTTTTGTCAGTGCAGGGAACATCTAAAGCTCCCAAGGGCCGGGCACAGCACACCTGGCAGGGACTCAGAGCGGAGCTCAAAACCAGAGAAGAAATACACCGCATCACAGCGGAGGGTGTGGCAGTGGTGCCATATTGCCAGTGGTGGCAGCAGTGAATCCACCGAGTTCCCTACAGCTCCATCAACGCACTCAACAACCGTGAGTCAAATTGCAGGCCTAGGGGAGAAATCCCAGTACTGCACTCCCAGGGACTTGCACAGATAGTCTCCCTGGGTCAGAGATTTTAGCAGAGCAACCCAGTGGGGGAGTGGCGGTGGCAGAGATATCATACCAGAGTCACAACTCCCTGCTGGAGAACACCCAACTTGGCACCCCCCATGGTCTAAGCAGCCTTCATTAACTCCCTGGGTCTGAGACTTGTGATACAACCCAGTAAAGGAGTACTTGGAACTGAGATACCACAGACTCGAGATCCAGAGCATCTTAAGTGAACTCGTAGTGACCCAGGGAAGAACCCAGAGAAGGCACAAACTTCCAAAATCATGGGAAAGAGAAATAACAATGGAGCAGTGAATGCCCACAACCCCACATCAGAATCTGATAACACAGAAATCCAAAGATCTCTAGAAGATCAAATCAGGAAAATAACTTTAGAAATAATAGAGGACTTTCGAAAAGAATTCAGAGAGAGTCAAAAAGAGATAAAGGATGCAATCATTGAAATAAAGGCTTCAATTCAAAGTATAGACAACAGATTAGACCACATGGAGAATAGAATCTTGCTTCTTGAAGATGATCATTCCAATATTGAACGCATATTTTCTAATTTAGAAAAAAATTTCCAACAGCAGGAATCTGACATTGAAGAAATATGGGCCCATTTTAAGAGAGCTAACCTAAGAATAATAGGAATAGAGGAGGGAAAAGAAGATGAAACCAAAGAGATCAACAATCTCTTCAAGGAAGTAATAGCAGGTAATTTTCCAAACATAGAGCAAGAGGTCGATACACAGGTCCAGGAAACTTATAGAACTCCCTTTAGACAGGATTGGAGAAGAGGATCCCCACACCACATAATTGTCAAAATGACCAATGTGGAAGCCGAGCAGAGAATCTTAAAGGCAACAAAAACAAAAGGCCAAGTGACATTCAGAGGCAAACCAATTAGAATCACTCCAGACTTCCCAAACCAAGTTATGAAAGCCAGAAGGGCGTGGAGTAACATATTCCAAACTCTGAAAGAAAACAACTTCCAGCCAAAAATTTCCTACCCAGCAAAACTATCCATCCAATTAGATGGGGAAATAAGAAGTTTCCATGACAAACAGCAACTGAAGGAATTTATGTCTTCAAAAACAGCGCTAGAGAAAATACTCAAGGAGATTAACTGCAAAGAGGAAATGGGTAATACACACCAGAACCAAAGAAACAAGAATTCCCATCCAGCAGACAACTAAGTAAAGAAGAATAAACAGTATTTCAAACAGAAATAAGATCTTAACATGTTGGAAAATAAAAATTATCTCTCTATAATCACACTGAATGTAAACGGCCTCAACTCCCCAATAAAAAGACATAAAGTGGCCAAATGGATTAAAAGCCAGAATCCATCCATCTGCTGCTTACAAGAAACACACCTTACAAGTAAAGATAGGAACAAACTCAAGGTAAAGGGCTGGATCAAGGTAATCCATACTAATGGTACTCGAAGACAAGCAGGAGTACCAACTATGATATCAGACAAGTTAGACTTCAAACCCAAACTTATTAGAAGAGCCAAAGAAGGTCATATTTTACTGGTAAAAGAAATAGTCCAGCAAGAGGAAATAACAATAATCAACATCTATGCCCCAAACATAGGGGCAGCTACTTTCATAAATCAAACTCTTTGTGACATGAAGTCACACATAAATCCCAACACAATAATACTGGGAGACTTTAACACACCTCTAACAATACTAGACCGATCTTCCAGACAAAGGGTCAGTAAAGATGTCTCAGAACTAAAGAACACCATTAACCAAATGGACCTGTTGACACATATAGAATATTTCACCCAACTACAGCGGAGTTTACATTTTTCTCAGCTGCTCACAAAACCTCCAAAATAGATCACATCCTGGGACACAAAATGAGCATTAGCAAATTTTAAAAATGTTACATACTTCCCTGTGTCATTTCAGACCATAATGGAATGAAACTAGAAATCAACTATAAGAAGATCCAGAGAAACAACATAAACATGTGGAGACTGAACACCACACTTCTGAATAAAGAATGGGTCATAGAAGATGTAAGAGGTAAAATCAAGAAATTTCTAGAAACAAATGAAAATAAAGAACATATCAAAACCTCTGGGACACTTTGAAGGCAGTATGAAGAAGAAAATTTATAGCACTGAGTGCTCACATAAGGAAAACATAGAATCTTCAAATAAATAGCCTTACAACACACCTCAAAGCCCTTGAAAAGCAGGAACAATTGAACCCCAAAGTCAGTAGAAGACGGGAAATTATTAAAATTAGAGCAGAAATTAATGAAACAGAGAATAAAAAAAACAATACAGAAAATCAACAAAACCAAAAGCTGGTTTCTTGAAAAAATTAACAAGATTGATAAACCACTAGCCAACCTAACTAAAAAACAGAGAGAATCAACCCAAATTATGAAGATAAGGGATGAAAAAGGAGACATTACTACTGACAGCGTAGAAATCCAGAGGATTATCAGAAACTACTTTGAAAAACTATATTCCAACAAAATGGAAAATCTGGAAGAAATTGACAACTTCTAGATAAATACAACCTTCCTAAACTGAGTCAAGAAGATATAGAACACTTAAACCAACCAATAACAATCAAAGAGATTGAAACAGCAATAAAGAGCTTACCATCAAAGAAAAGCCCAGGACCAGATGGTTTCCCAAGTGAATTCTATAAAACCTTTATAGAAGAGCTAATCCCAATACTACTCAGACTATATTGGGAAATAGAAAAAACCGGGACTCTCCCAGATACATTCTATGAAGCCAACATCACACTAATACCCAAACCGAATAAAGACAGTTCAAGAAAGGAAAACTACAGGCCTATATCTCTGATGAACTTGGACGCAAAACTACTAAACAAAATACAAGCAACACGCATTCAAAACCACATCAAGAAAAGCATTCACCATGACCAGGTAGGGTTCATCCCAGGGATGCAAGGCTGGTCCAATATATGAAAATCAATCCATGTAATTCATCATATAAACAGAATCAAAGACAAAAAACACATGATCATCTCAATAGATGCTGAAAAAACATTTGATAAAATTCAACATCCATTTATGATAAAAAAACACTGCAATGAATTGGAATAGAAGGAACATATCTCAACATTGTTAAGGCAATCTATAATAAGCCCAATGCAAACATCATATGAAATGGGGAAAAACTTCAAGAATTCCCTCTAAAAACTGGAACGAGACAAGGATGTCCACTATCACCACTTCTCTTCAATATAGTACTAGAGACGCTAGCCAGAGCAATAAGGCAAGAAAAGGAAATCAAAGGAGTACAAGTAGGAAAAGAAGAACTTAAGCTTTCACTATATGCAGATGACATGATACTATATTTAGAAAAGGCAACAAACTCAACCAAAAGGCTTATAGAACTGATCAACAAATTCAGCAAAGTATCTGGATACAAAATCACTCTTAAAAAATCAGAAGCTTTCCTGTACACCAACCATAAATCCAGTGAAAAGGAAATTCAGAAAACACTTCCACTCAGGATCTCCCACAAAAAAATAAAATACCTATGAATAAACTTGACCAAGGAGGTAAAAGATCTCTACAAAGAAAATTATAAAACACTGAAAAAAGAAATCGAAGAAGATCTTAGAAGAAGGAAAGATTTCCATGTTCATGGATTGGCAGAATAAATATCATTAAAATGGCTATCCTCCCAAAAGTGATCTACAGATTTAATGCAATGCCCATTAAACTACCAAGATCATTCCTCACAGACATAGAAAAATCAGTCCTTAAATTTATCTGGAATAACAAAAAGCCCAGAATATCCAAGGTAGTTCTCAGCAACAAAAACCACGCAGGAGGCGTCACAATGCCTGACTTTAAACTATACTACAAAGCCATTGTAATAAAAACAGCATGGTACTGGCAAAAGAACAGATATATAGACCAATGGAGCAGAATAGAAGACCCAGAAACAAGTCCACACACTTTCAGCCAATTGATTTTTGACAAAGGGGCAAAAAACATACACTGGAAAAAAGATAGCCTCTTCAACAAATGGTGTTGGCAAAACTGGTTAACCATATGCAGAAAATTGGATATTAATCCCAGTTTTTCACCCTGTACAAAAGTCAACTCACGATGGATCAAAGACTTGGAAATTAAACCAGAGACCTTGAAGCTCCTTGAAGAGGGCATAGGTCCAATACTACAACACATAGGCTCAGACAAACATTTCCTCAACAAGACCCCAAAGGCAAAACAAATTAAAAGGAGAATCAATACATGGGATTGCATGAAATCAAAGAGCTTCTGTTCAGCAAAGGAAACTATCAAGAACCTCAATCGAGAGCCAACAGAATGGGAGAAAAATTTTGCCACCTACACCACCGATAGAGGACTAGTATCTAGAATATACAGAGAACTCAAGAAACTCAACACGAAGAAAACAAAGCATCCAATAACAAAATGGGCAAATGAACTAAATAGACACTTCACAAAAGAAGAAATTCAAATGGCCAACAAATGCATGAAAAAATGCTCAACATCACTGGCAGTCAGAGACATGCAAATCAAAGCTACCCTGAGATTTCACCTAATTCCAACTAGAATGACAATAATTCAAAACACAATCAACAACAGATGCTGGCGAGGATGTGGAGAAGTGGAAACTCTAAGACATTGTTGGTGGGATTGCAAATTAGTGCAACCACTTTGGAAAACAGTATGGAGAATCCTCAGAAGAATGGGAACAAACCTACCATTTGATCCAGCAATACCACTGTTGGGTATCTACCCCAAAGAAAAGAAACCAAACTACCAAACTAATGCATGTGTATCTATGTTCATAGCTGCACAATTCACCATAGCCAAACTATGGAACCAGCCAAGATGTCCATCAACAGATGAATGGATTACAAAACTGTGGGATATGTACACAATGGAATGTTACTCAGCCATCAAAAAAAAAAAAACTCAATTACATAATTTTCAGGGAAATGGATGGAACTGGAGGACATTATGCTAAGTGAGATTAGTCAGTCACAAAAGATAAGAAATCAGATGTTTTCCCTAATATGTGAGAGTTAGGGAGAATGGGTCATAGGAAAACTCTTGTAATAGGAAATCCTATAGAGGAGCAAACAAGACAACCTAAAGGAGGAGAAAGGAGGGGGGAAGAGGAAAATCTCTAAAACACATAATGTACTTAAACATATCGAAGTCAATCACTAAGCCAAGCAAGGGAGGGCGGGACGGGGAGGAAGAGAAACAAGATTTTCCATCCAACAGACAACTAAGATTAGTTATCTGTGGAGATTCATTATTTATGTTAGTCTTTTACCTATCTCTAAATTGTATTGTTTGCTTTTATTGTTGTTAATTTTTAGGATTTCTAGTTGGAATATTAATATACCTTCAGATTTTTATCCCATTCTATCAGTAACTTTTAACTCTGTTTACATTGTCTTTGGATATACAATTTTTTTTTTTTTTAGGGAGTTTGTATACCCTTCTGTTGCCTGTGCCATTGAAATCATATCCAGGAAATCACTGCCAATTTCAATGTTGTGAGGTTTTATGACCCAGATTTTCTTCTAAAAGTTTATAGTCTTAAGATTTATATTTAGGTCTTTTTTTCTATTTTGAGTTAATATTTGTATATGGGATTAGGTAAGGGTCCAATTTTATTCTTTTTCATGTAATTATTATTTTCAACAATATTTAGTTAAAAGATGATTATTTCCTCCACCAAATGTTCATGGAAAGCTTGTCAAAAATAACTTGGCAATATATGGAAGAATGTAGCTCTAGGCTTTTATTTAACTCCAGTGGTTTATATATCTGCCTTTAGAACAGTACTACCTATTTCAATTATTGTAGCTTTATATGGTTTGAAATCAGAAAATATACATCTTCTAGCTTTGTTCTTTTTCGAGATCGTTTTGGGTATCTAGAGTCCATATTCCATATTAGGATAGATTTTTTTCTGAAAAATAAGTATATAAATATATGATAGTTCCACCTAAAAAAAAAAGAAAAAAATATTCTCTGGTAAGAAAGAAAGCAAAAAGAAATATTGAAATGTTATCGTTAAGTTATCAAAAGCTTGGTATCAGACAAATGAAACTGTTATGTGAGATTATCATTTTTAATTTTGGATAAATTGCTATAATACTATATGTCAACCACTAAGCCAAGCATGGGAAGGAGGGATGGGGAGGCAATGGGGTAGGGATCGGGTGGGGGTTGACTGGCGATGTGTGCATGTATGTCTACAAAATTTTTTTTTGTATCCCACTATGATCTATGAATACAGTGCACCAATAAAAAATTTTAAAAAAAGAAAGATTTTGGCTGCAGAGGGCAATGCAGAAATTATGGAGTTTCCAACCTTTAGGCTCAATAATGCATCAACTCTTGCCTAATATTTCCAGCCTGCTAATCTCTTTATAATTTAGACTTTCGAGGTCATTCCTGTGACGTTTGTTGCCCTAGAATTAGTAGTGAATATTCAGGAAGAACATATTTGTGCTTGCCTGTAATTCCAGCAACTCAAGAGTTTGAGGTAGGAGGATTGAAAATTTAAAGTCTATGTCAGAAATTTTCTAGAGCCTGTCTCAAAATAAAAACTAAAAAAGACTGCGGACATAGCTCAAAGGCAAAGAGCACCCAGGGTCAAATCCAAATGAAAACAAACAAACAAAACACGTAGTGTGCAGATTAAAAAAGAAAAACATTTGAACACTTAGAAGAGTCTTTCAAATGGTACAAGTAAAATAATTATCAGTAATAATTGATAATAAAATACATACATATATAATTTTCAGTGTCCCCATGTGTTTATCACAGAAAAATTTAGGCATTTAAATCACCGCCTTTGACATTTAACACGTTTTAAATGATGGCCTTTAGTACTTGATTCCTTTAACCTAGAGACCCTTTTTGTATATATGAACAGCGCCATCCTGTGGCAGGTTTATGTACAATCAATGGCTTCTTCACTTGCTCAATTAATAGATAAATTTTGTCGCACACTTACTCTGCACCAAGATCTTCTGGGTTTTAGAGGGTGTGAAGCCAGGGCCATTAGTCAAGCTGAACACCTTGCATTGGTGCTTTTTCAAGTACGTGGTGCTAGGGAAACACTCAAGTAGACATCTGCAGCAGGGAGCATTTTTTATATAATATAGATCATGTTGACAATGGCATATATTCACACAGTACTTGGTGCCTCCTTCCACCTCCCACTCCCCTCACTGCTTCCCCATTTCCCTCCCTCCAGATACTGAGTTTCAAGCTAAGGCTCCATATACAATTTAAATTCTACTAATCAGATGTACTTACATGTCTGAGCTAAATATGAAACATTTGTTTACTTGTTACGATTCTGATAGAGTTGGTATGATTCCAGAGCTTCCCAATCTGATGAAAGGCTTCCTGTGCACTATCCAAATACAGGGCAAGGATCTATAAAAAGGATTAGCCACAAAACAGCCTACCATTGTTTCTGTAAATAGACTTTTATTGGAAGACAGCATGCACATTCATTCATTCATTTGTTGTCTGTAGCTAATTTCATGCCACAGAGGCAGGGTTAAGTAGTTATGACCAAACTATATGGCCCATAAAGCCTACAATATTTACTATTAAGCCCTTTATAGACAAAAAGTTTTCCAGTTCTTGAACTACAGTATGGCAGTATCAAGCTCTGCCAAACTACGAGAACAGATCTGTGCCACTCAGATAAGGAGCATACAGACTATTCATAGAGTCCTCCGCACCAGAAATACTGAAAGATCCCAAATAGGTTCATAAATGCTTAAAGGAACAGGATGAGTAGAATCTGAATCCATCTTTATCTTAGATTGGTATAACCTTGATAATCAGCTGTCCTTTATTTATGCTCTTCTTTGGGGGATTTCAGAGAATTCATAAAGATAGTAAAAACCTGGTCTAAATAAAAAATATTATCAAATATTACCTACTGATACTTATTTAAACTCAAAACACACCAGTACATGTAACTTTACTTCTTAGATATCAGAGATTTCATTAAAAATTTAGAGTAATGGAATCTTCTGAAGTCTAGAATCATGACTTTATTCATATTAGTCATAACTATAACTAATTTTTTAATTTTAAAAGTCTTTCTTTTTTATATTTCATTTTATTTATAAGTGGTACATATTGAAAATGGTATACATTTAGACTGTGCTTGGTACCCTCTCCCCCCATTCTGATTCTTCCCCTCCCAACAATGAGTGTCCAGGTTAACCATGCTATATTCATACTTTTACACATATTCGGATGTAGCTCCTTCATTAATTAACCTCAGCCTTCTTCCTCTCCTTTCCTTCCATTCTAGCTTTGCTGAGATTTCCATTCCATTATCTGGAGTCCCTCTGGCATTCCCACTACTTTCTAGTTTTGGCATATTAGAGAAAACATATGTCCCTTCTCTTTCCGTGCTTGACTAATCTCACTTAACATAATATTCTCCAGATCTTTCCATTTCTTGCTAATGTTATGATTTTATTCTTCTTTATAGCTGAATAGAATTCCATTGTGTGTATTTCTCATAATTTTGCAATCTATTCATTTGTTGATGGAGACCTAGGTTGGTTCCATATTTTGGCTATTACGATTTTGTGCTGCTATGAACATGGGTATTCTTATGTTACTGTAGTTCTCTGATTTCAAGTCCTTTGGAAAGATACCCAAGAGTGGTATAGCCAGATCATATGGTAGATCTATTCCTAGTATTCTAAGGACTCTACACACTGATCTCTATAGTGGCTTAACTAGTTTGCACTCCCACCAACAGTGTAAAAGAGTTCCTCTTTCCCCACATCCTCACCAGCATATGTTGATTTCTTTATGCTTGTCACTCTTATTGGAGTTAGGTGAAATCTCAGCATACTTTTGATTTGCATCTCCCTGATGGCTAATGATGTTGAACATTTTTTCATGTATCTACTGGCCATTTGTGTCTCTTCTTTTATGAACTGTCTATTCAGTTCAGTTGCCCATCTCTTGATTGGGTTATTTGTTTTGCTAGTGTAGAGTCTTTTGAGCTCTTTGTATATTCTGGATATTAGCCCTCTATCCAAGTCGTGGCTTGTAAAGATCTTCTCCCATTCTGTAGGCTTTCTCTTTAGGTTCTTGGTGGTTTCTTTTCATGAGAAGAAACTTTTTAGTCTTATGCCATCCCACTAGTTAATTCTTGCTTTAATTTCCTGCACTTTGGAAGTCTTATTGAGAAAGTTACTGCCTGTGCCTATATGTTGGAGTATTGCGCCTATGCCCTCCTCTAATAACTTCACAGTCTCTGGTCTAATCTCTAAGTCTGATCAATATCAAATTGATTCCTGTGCATGGTGAGAGCTAAGGATTCAGTTCCTTCTTTCTACAAATGGATAGCCAGGTCTCCCAGCACCATTTGTTGTCTTTTCTCAGGCTTATTAGTTTGGCCCCTTTGTCAAAGATTAATTGACTATAGGTGAGTGGGTTTGTTTCTGTATCTTGTATTCTGTTCCACTGGTCAGTATGCCTGTTGTTGTGCCATTATCATGCTGATTTTACTACTATTGCTCTATGGTATATGAAGTCAGGGATTGTGATACCTCCTGCATGGTTCTTGTTGCTGAGAATTGCTTTGGCAATAGTCTGGGTCTTTTCTTTCTCCATATAAAATTTAAAATTGATTTTTCTAGGTTTATGAAGAATGCTGTTGGTATTTTAATAGGAATTGCATTTAATCTATACCTCACTTTTGACAGAATGGCCATTTTGATGATATGTATTCTGCATATCCATGAACAAGGGAGATCTTTCCATCTTCCAAGGTCTTCTTCAATTTATTTTATTATTTATTTACTTCAATGTTTTGTAGATTTCTCTGTAGAAGTATTTTACATCTTTGGTTAGGTTTATTCCTAGGTATTTTATTGGTTTTGAGGTTATAGTAAATGGAATTGTTTTATTTCTTTCATTGTGGATTCATTGTTGGCATAAAGAAAAGCAACTAATTTCTTTAGGTTGATTTTGTATCCTGCATCTTTGCTGGATTGGTTAATAAGATGCAGATGTCTTTTGGTTGAATTCTTTGGGTCTTCTAGATAAAGAATCATGTCATCTGCAAATAAGGATTGTTTTAATTTCTCTTTTACTATTTGTTTTTTTTTAATTTTTTATTGGTGCACTGTATTCATACATCATAGTGGGATACAAAAATCTTTTGTAGACATACATGCACACATCGCCCAGTCAGCCCCCACCTGATCCCCACCCCATTGCCTCCCCATCCCTCCTTCCCATGCTTGGCTTAGTGGTTGACATCTAGTATTATAGCAATTTATCCAAAATTTAAAATGATAATCTCACATAACAGTTTCATTTGTCTGATACCAAGCTTTTGATAACTTAACGATAACATTTCAATATTTCTTTTTGCTTTCTTTCTTACCAGAGAATATTTTTTTCTTTTTTTTTAGGTGGAACTATCATATATTTATATATTTATTTTTCAGAAAAAATCTATCCTAACATGGAATATGTACTCTAGATACCCAAAACGATCTCGAAAAAGAACAAAGCTAGAAGATGTATATGTTCTGATTTCAAACCATATAAAGCTACAATAATTGAAACAGTGTAGTACTGTTCTAAAGGCAGATATATAAACCATTGGAGTCAAATAAAAGCCTAGAGCTACATTCTTCCATATATTGCCAAGTTATTTTTGACAAGCTTTCCATGAACATTTGGTGGAGGAAATAATCATCTTTTAACTAAATATTGTTGAAAAATAATACTTACATGGAAAAGAATAAAATTGGACCCTTACCTAATCCCATATACAAATATTAACTCAAAATAGAAAAAAAGACCTAAATATAAATCTTAAGACTATAAACTTTTAGAAGAAAATCTGGGTCATAAAACCTCACAACACTGAAATTGGCAGTGATTTCTTGGATATGATTTCAATGGCACAGGCAACAGAAGGGTATACAAACTCCCTAAAAAATAAAATATTGTATATCCAAAGACAATGTAAACAGAGTTAAAAGTTACAGATAGAATGGGATAAAATATTTCCAAATGCTATATCTGAAGGTATATTAATATTCCAACTAGAAATCCTATAAATTAACAACAATAAAGGCAAACAATACAATTTAGAGATAGGTAAAAGACTAACATAAATAATGAATCTCCACAGATAACTAATCTTAGTTGTCTGTTGGATGGAAAATCTTGTTTCTCTGGTTCTGGTGTGTGTTACCTATTTCTTCTCTGTAGTTAGTTTCTTTTGAGTATTTTCTCTAGTGCTGGTTTTGAAGACATAAACTTCTTCAGTTTCTGTTTGTCATGGAAGCTTCTTATTTCTCCATCTAATTTGATAGAAAGTTTTGCTGGGTAGGAAATTTTTGGCTGGAAGTTGTTTTCTTTCAGAGTTTGGAATATGTTACTCCAAGCCCTTCTGGCTCTCATGACTTGGTTTGGGAAGTCTGGAGTGATTCTAATAGGTTTGCCTCTGAATGTCACTTGGCCCTTTGTTTTTGTTGCCTTTAAGATTCTCTGCTTGGCTTCCACGTTGGTCATTTTGACAATTATGTGGCATAGGGATCCTCTTCTCCGATCCTGTCTAAAGGGAGTTCTATAAGTTTCCTGGACCTGTGTATCGACCTCTTGCTCTATGTTTGGAAAATTACCTGCTATTACTTCCTTGAAGAGATTGTTGATCCCTTTGGTTTCACCTTCTTTTCCCTCCTCTATTCCAATTATTCTTAGGTTAGCTCTCTTAAAATGGGCCCATATTTCTTCAATGTCAGATTCCTGCTGTTGGATATTTTTTTCTAGATTAGAAACTATGCGTTAATTTTTGGATTGCTCATCTTCTAAGAGCGAGATTCTGTTCTCCATGTGGTCTATTTGGTTGTTTGTACTTTGAATTGAGGCCTTTACTTTATTAATTGCATCCTTTATCTCTTTTTGGCTCTCTCTGAATTCTTTTCGAAGCACCTCTATTATTTCTACAGTTATTTTCCTGATTTGATCTAGAAATCTCTGAATTTCTGTTTTATCGGGTTCTGATGTTGTGGGGTTGTGGGCATTCATTGCTTCATTGTTATTCCTCTTTCTCATGATTTCGGGAGTTTGTGCCTTTTCTGGGTTCTTCCCTTGGGTCACTACGACTTCACTTAAGGTGCTCTGGATCTTGAGTCTGTGGTATCTCAGACCCCACTATTCCTTTACTGGGTTGTATCTCAGAGTCTCAGACCCAGGGAGTCAATAGAGGCTGCCTTAGACTATGGGGGGTGCCAGGTTGCACATTCTCCTATGGTGTGATATCTCTGCCACCGCCACTCCCCCACTGGGTCAAGTCCCTGGGAGTCAGTACTGGGATTTCTCCTCTGGGGCCCGCAATTTGACTCACTGTTGTTGAGTATGCAGATGGAGCTGTAGTGGACTCGGTCTCTCTTTTACTATTTGAATTCCTTTGATTTCCCTCTCTTGTCTTATTGCTGTGGCAAGAGTCTCAAGGACTATATTGAAAAGGAATGGTGATAGTGGGCATCCTTGTCTTGTTCCTAATTTTAAAGAGAATTTTTGCAGTTTTTCCCCATTCAATATGATGTTGGCTTTGGGTTTATTGTATATTTCCTTATTGATGTTAAAATACATTCCTTCTATTTGAGTTTTCTGCACTGTTTCTTTTAACATAAATGAGTGTTGGATTCTGTCAAATGCTTTTCAAGCATCTATTGATATGATCATGTGGGTTTTTTCTCAGTTCTATTTATGTGGTAAATAATGTGTATTGATTTGCATATGTTGAGCCAGCCTTGCTTTTCTGTGATGAAACCAACTTGGTCGTGGTGTACAATTCTCTTGATATGGTTTTGAATACATATAACTAGTATTTTGTTTAGAATTTTTGCATCTATGTCCATTAAGGATATTGGTCTGTAATTTTCCTTTCTTGAGGTATCTTTATTTGGTTTGGGTATTAATGTTATACTGGCCTCATAGAAGGAATTTGGGAGAATTCCATCTCTTTCAATTTCCTGGAACAAGTTGTGAAGTATTGGCTTTAGTTCTTCACTGAAGGTTTTATAGAATTTACCTGGAAATCCATCAGAACCTGGGCTTTTCTTTGATGGCAGAATTTTTATTGCTGTCTCTATTTCTTTGATTGCTATTGGTTGGTTTAGGGTTGCTATGTCCTCTTGGTTCAATTTAGGTACGTTATATATGCTTAGAAATCTATTGATTTCTTACATATTTTCCAGTCTATTGGAGTAGCAATTCTCAAAATGGTTTGATAATACCCTGAATTTCTCCACAGTCTGTGGTGATGTATACTTTTTCATTTCTGATTTTAATAATTTGGTTTCTCTTTTTCTTTTGGTTAGGTTGGCCAGGGGGTTACAATCCTATCAATCTTTTCAAAGAACCAGCTTTTTGTTTTGTTGATTCTTTGAATTGTTTTTTTTTTTCTCTATTTCATTTATTTCTGCTCTGATTTTAATAATTTCTTGCCTTCTGCTGGCACTGTTGCAGTTTTTCTAGGTCCTTGAGTTATGTCATTATGTCATTTATTTGGTGACTCTCTGATCTTTTTATGTGGGCACTCAATGCTATAAACTTTTCTCTTAATGCTGCCTTCAAATTTAGATTTTGGTAAGTTGTTTATTTTCATTTATTTCTATAAATTTCTTTATTTACCTCCTAATTTCTGATTTTACCCACTCATCGTTCAATAGTGTATCATTCGATCTCCATGTATTTAAATAGTTTCCTTTGGGTTTCCTGGTGTTGATTTTTACTTTTATTCCATTATGGTCTAAAAAATTGCAGGGAATTGTATTACATCTTTTGAATTTGTTGGTGCTTGCCTTGTTGCCCAGGATGTGATCTGTTTTGGAGACAGTTCCATGGGCTGCTTAGAAGAATGTGTATTCTGTTGTTCCTGGTTGAAATATTCTGTATGTTTCTATTAGGTCCATTTAGTTCTGAAGAGTCTTTATTCATCTTTTGCCTTGAAGAAGGATACAGTGGTGTGAGAGGTTTTTTGAAGTCTCCCAATATTATGGCATTTGGGTGTATTTGAGATCTGATGTCCAAGAGGGTTTGTTTTACAAATGTGGTTGCATCCACATTTGGGGCATAAACATTTACTATCATTATATCTTCTTGGTGGATTGTTCCTTTTAAAAAAAATGAAGTGCCCTTCTTTGTCTCTTCTGATGTATTTTGGCTTAAAATCTGTTTTGTTAGATATCAATGTTGCTACCCCTGTTTATTTTTGGTCTCCATTAGCATGATATATCTTTTTCCATCCTTTCTCTCTCAGTTTGTGAATGTCCTTGGCTAAGGTGAATTTCTTGCAAATAGCATATATTTGGGTAATGTTTTTTAATCCACATTGTCAATCTATGTCTTTTGATTGGTGAGTTAAGTCCTTTGACATTCAGAGATATTATTGAAATATGGTGTTTGTTTCCTGTCATTTGTGTTCTATCTTCTGTTGGATATAATATTATTTCTTCTTTACTTAGATGTCCTGGTGATCAACTTTATCTCTTCTCTGGTTCTGTAACTTGCTTCTTTTTTCTTCTTTATGGTTTATTTTTTAAGTATTTTCTCTAGTGTTGGGTTTGAATTCATTAATTTTTTTTAGAGTCTGCTTATCTTGAAACACTTTTATTTCTCCATCTATTTTGAATAATTTTGCTGGATATAGTAGTTTTGGTTGGAAGTTGCTTTCTTCCATGTTCTGGATCACATTGTACCAGTTTCTCCTGGCATTCATGACTTGGGTTGTATAGTCTGGGGTAATTGTTATTGTTTTGCCCCAAAATGGCACCCATTCTTTTGTTCTCACTGATTTTAAGATTCTTTCTTAGACCTCTATGTTGGTCACTTTGATTATTATGTGGCATGGGAGTTCCTTCTTTGATCTTGTCTTAATGGTGTTCTGTATGTCTCCTGAATGTGTAAGTCCAAGTCTCTTTCCATGTTAGGAAAATTCTCTGAAATTTTTTCTCTTAAGAGATTACAAATACCCTTTGTTTGTACTTCTATCCCTTCTTCAATACCTTTTATTTGTAGGTTAGGACATTTCATATTGTCCCATAGTTATTGGATGTTTAGGTTTTGTTGCTGTAATGACTTCTGTATTCTCTTGACTGTGCTTTTGGTTTTGAAGGAGCTATCTTCTAACAATGATATTCTAATTTCCATTTCATCTAATCTTCCATAATTTTTCTATTGCTGTCTTTATTTCTTTTATTGATTCTTTCATTTCATTCTAGACCTAATTCTGATTCGTTCTTAGTGTCTCAATTTCCTCTTTCATTTCCTGTACACTTGCTTTGAGGTCTTTCATCAAACTGTAGCTCAGGATCCAGAATTCTCCTTCTTGCTTTCCTTGTAGGTCAATATTCATGATTTCTGTTGTTTCTTCACTGTTTCTAATTCTCATATTTTCAAGGCTCATCAGACTTGTTTTTCAAATATCGTGGCATCTTTTGTGAGTATTATGTCTAATCCAATCTTAGTAGTAGGAATTTAGAGGTGTCAGTAAGTTAGCAGTACTTTTTCCAATGATGAAGGTTGGGTGATGGGGGAGGAGCTAGGGTGATGGGTACAGGAGTCAAGTAATATAGAGGATATGATTAAGTTGAGTAAGAACTTAAGTATAATAAGGTAATATCTTGTTGAGAATGAGAGAATTAGATTGTAGGACTCTTACAGTTAGTAGAGTATTTAAGTATGAAGATATGAAATACCTTGAATGTTAAACAAGGTGACACACTAAGGGAAAATAAAATTTTGAGAGAAGAGAGTAGATGGGCTAGAGTGAGGAAGTTTGTAAAAGTATGGGGGAAAGGAGCAAACAAACAACAATAAAAGTAACAAAACAAGATACAAAGCCTGAGTATACTACATTAAAGACAAAAAAATCAAAAAAGGGAAAAAAGACTAAGAAAGAGAAAAAAGGACAAAAATAAAAAGAACTAGTGACTGTGTGAGACCACAAAGCAAAACAAACATTCAAACATATAAAAAACTCCCAAAAAGGAAAAAAAGAAACAGTCTTACTAATTTACAAATATGGGGTTGGGCCCATATAATATCTGAATGTCTGATCGGTGTGGTAGCTTCTGGAGTATAATCCAATGTCTCTTATTTGCGCTGTACCCTGTTGTCAGCTTCTTAACTCATTGTTTGTACCCTCTCTTGTCTCTCATAGCTTTGCATTTAGGTGCCAGGGTGTCGGGTGTCACTGTTAATGAGTTCTGTGTAAGTCCTGGGTTCTGTGTACTTCCAGTCTGTAGTCTGTGCCTCTGCACTCAGGCCTGTGCTTCCCTACCCACAGGGGTGGATGGTGTCCAAACTAGTGTTGGAGCGACCCACTGTGGCCCTGTACAGGTACTGTGCCTTGAGCACCTTTCTTGTGTCTCTGGAGGCTCTAACTGGACTACCCTGCCAGGTCCCACAGTGCACACTGGGAGCACACAGTTACTGCCGGGTCCCAGGGTACACACTTGGTGCACACTGGACATACACAGTTACCACTGGGTCCTGGGGTACACACGGTTACTGCTCAGTCCTATAGCACACACTGGGCACACACAGTTACCGCCAGGTCCAGGGGTGCACACTTGGTGCATATGGTTATTGACGGGTCTTGCAGTGCACACTGGGCACGTGCCAAGTCCCATGGCTTCTTTGGGTGCACACAGATAACTGGATGCCTTGGTCCAGGTGTCTAGAGGACTTGCTGTGCCACTCACCTTGGGTGAGCACACAGGCTTCTGGCTTGGGTGCCGCTCACCGCTTAAGACGTTGCAGCTCTATGTCTGCTTTCAAACTCTTGAGTTATTTTGCTGCGTTGGTGTCAGTCAGGGCTGGGAATCGTGGTTTGTGCAGGCAGCCCACAATGGGGCCGGCGCCTGAACCGCATCTGTAGTCTGCAGCGGGTCCATTGCAGGATTGAGCTTTTCCTTTTTTTTTTTTTTTTTTCTTCAGTGGATTTCACAGCTCAGAGTTACTGGATTCCTTCTGCCAAGGTTCCTGGATCTGTTTTGGTTCATGAGATATATTTTGTTTGTTAAGACACTGCCTTCTTTGTAGTTGAATTTTATTTCAGCTACTGAGAAGTGCTACATCCCACAGTCACCATTTTTTCTATAACTGATTTTGAATATGATTATCTGCTTAATTTCTCTCTTTCCTACTAGACTGTCAGAATAAGGACTAAATCTGTCTTGTTCACTGTTGAATTCCCAGAGCCTACCAAGTAGTCATTATTCAATAAATATCTTTAGAATAAATGAATCAATTAGACAATTCCAAATATGTCTAATATAATTTTTTAGGTTTAGAGAGATAGCCAAAAAAATAATTCTTTATCATTCTTACCATAAAATTCATTGGTTCAACCAGAATGACTTGACAAAAGTAAAATATATTTTGTTGGATTTTTTAAATTGGCTCATATTAGTCGAGCATAATAGTGGGGTTTCATTGTGGCATATTCATACTTGTTAGATTTTTAAAATTCAGCATATTTTAAAAATTGTCTGAACAGAAATATGGCATATTTATTATAGATAAGCTGGAAAATAAGGGATTACAAAGTGAAGAAAAGGGCCACCCTCCAACTGTCAAATAAAACACAAATACTTTCTACAGTGCTTTCTACTATATTAGAGATTTCTATTTATGCTGGTGGTTTTTTGAATAAAGAATAAAAAATAATATTAATTGCATAACTTTTATACTGCTTTGGTGCTTTTTAACAAGGGAAATCTTTTAAGGGGACGTGGTATATTGAAAATTCGATTTCACTTTTTTACCCATATCCTATCTATTGCATATAGATGTCTTAGCTGTTTTCAATCACTTCCTTTTAATATTTATCAGATTCTTCTGTTTCTACTTTTATTGTACTTCTCTTTCATGTTGGGCTTATTTAATATCCTGTCCTCTAGGATTATCACTCTATCACTCTCCCACCCCTGCTTGGTTTCCTTGACTAAAATCCTTTTCTTGGCTTATTCTTCAAACCTTAAAATAGGTTTATTTGCAGCATACAATTCTTTTTTTAAATTAAAAAAAATTTATTATTATTTTGTATTGGTGCATTGTAATCATATATCACACTGGAATACAAGACTTGAGAGGATATACAAGCACACATCATCCAATTAACCCTCATCCAGCCCCCATCCCATTCCCTCTTCCTCCCTCAATCCCATGATTGTTTGGTGATTAACTTCGATACATTTGTTTATGTACCTCCTGCGCTTTAAGGAGGCTCCATCCTCCCCTATTCCATACCCTCGGATTGGTCACCTTAGTTGCTTAACTATAGGGCCCTTTCTATAGCTTGACCTCTTCCTGTTGTCCCTTTCCTCCTAGTTTTTGCTGCTTAGGGGAAGCATCTGGTTTTAATTTTCTGCGATATTTCTCTGTGCATGCCATGTTGCAAGTATCGATCCCACTCTTGACGGCCCCAGTAGTGGCCTTGCTACCCAGTGGACTGATCCAGACATTGCTGGCTCAGGCAGCGGCCTTGTCTCATGGGAGGCCCCAATTCTGGTCTCGCTGGCCCCGACACCAGCCTAAGGCTTCAGCTGGCTCCGATCCCAGTCTCAATGGCCCCAGCACCGGCCTAACCTCAAGGCAGGCTCCAATACCGGCCTCAGAGGCCTCGGTAGTGGCCTTGCCTCACGGCAGGCTCCGATGCCGGCCATTGGCCCCGGCACCAGCCTAACCCCTCCGCAGGCTCTTATCCTAGCCTCAGAGGCCCCAGCATCAGCCTTGCCTCACGGCAGGCTCCAATGCCAGCCTCGGAGGCCCCAGCACCGGCCTAAACTCTCAGCAGGCTCTGATCCTGGCCTTGGAGGTCCCAGCACCGGCCTTGCCTCACAGCAGGCTCAGATACCGGCCGTTGGCCCAGGCATCGGCCTAACCCCTTGGCAGGCTCCAATCCTGGCCTCGGAGGCTCCGGCACTGGCCTTACCTTGCAACAGGCTCCACTGCTGGCCGCTGGCCCCGGCATTGGCCTAACCCCTCGGTAGGCTCCAATCCTGGCGTCGGAGGCCCCAGCACTGGCCTTGCCTCACGGCAGGCTCCGATCCCTGCCAGGCTGGCCCCTGCACCAGTCTAACCCCTCAGCAGGCTCCGATCCTGGCCTCGGAGGCCCCAGCACCGGCCTAGCCTCACGGCAGATGCAGCATACATTTCTAGTAATTATAGACTAGGTACTTTGGGCCAATGTTGCTGAGAGAAACTAGAAAGTTAGAAAAACATAAATAACTTAGGCTTGAGACATCAACGAACCAATAACATGGTGAAGAGTTGCAGAGTCCAAATCTCAAAGAAACCCAAGATCACTCTCTTCCTGAGGCATTTTTCAATTCCAGAAAAGGCTGTGCTGTGCTGTGCTTTAGAGGCCACTCATGGTTACTCAGATAAAAGTCTGAGCCCAGGGTCCACCAAAGTGATAGGAATAGAAAGATACTTTTAAATAACCCCAAGCAAGCCAACCATCATGGTGTGTGCCTATAATCTCAGTAATTGGGAGGCTCAGACAGGAAGACTGCAAGACCAGCCTCAGCAACTTAGCAAGACTCTCTGCTACCCAAGAAACTCTGTTTCAAAACAGAAAATAAATAGGGCTGGGAGTATAGCTCAGAGGTAGAATGCCTCTGAAACATACCAACACATTTATTGCAAAAGAGGCACTAAAGAATAGTAAAGAAAGAATGATTCTCAAAGTGTATGACACTGGGAAAAATGACTGTTGAGCAGAGAATGATCACATAAGTGTTTGCTTTTATATTTGTGCAACTATATATTTTGTCTTGTGCACTTTTCTAAGTGTTATATATTAAGCTGTTTTTCAATTGGAGAGGTGCTTTTCTTAACATGTGAATGCCATGCTGGCCCTCTTCTCTTCTGCCATGATTCCCAGCCTTACTGTTCTGTGACTTCACACATGCCTGAAATGTGTTACCTTTAACTGAAATGACCTTTGTAATATGACCTATTTGTTCATCTTTTTAGATATGTTCAAATTAAAATATATTGTACTTATAATAATCTCAATTCTATGTTAAATTATACTGAATATATGTGTGTTTTTGTATATGCTTGCTTAAAAATGTGAATGTATACATATTTATTCATATACAAACATACACCCATAAACACACATATAATTATACACTTTCCTGTAAAATATCAACTAACATGAGCATTGTCTGTTATAATTCAAAACATGTGTGTAAGCCAGGCATGGGGCACACGTTTGTAATCTCAGTACTAGGGAGGCTGCGACAGGAGGATTGCAGGTTTGTGGACAGCCTCCGCAACTTAGTGTAACCCTATTTTAAAAATTAAGAATAGCCGGGCATGGTGGCACACACTTGTAATCCTCGTGCTTGGGAGGTGGAAACAGGAGGATCACGCAGGTTTGAAGTCAGTCTCACTGGCTTAAGAGACCCTGTTTCCAAATAGAAATAATATTAAAAAATAGGTCTGGGAGTGTAGCCTGGAGGTAGAAGGGTTTCCAGGAACCCCAGTATCACACACACACAAAAAGAATAAAAAATAGGGCTGGGTTGTAGCTCAGAGTTACAATGCCCCTGGGTTCAACCCCAAGTACTGTAAATAAATATAAAACAAAATAAAATATGTGTGTGTTTAAATACATAACAATACCCAAATCAGTTAAATGTTTTTCTATTCCTGCCTCTTGGCCAATAAACACAAAATTGCTCAACTTATTGAGTTTCCCTCATTCTGAATGGCAGTTTGACAAGGTGTTTTTACTGTGTGCCAAAATTTTGTTTTCATACATAGTGACTAACTTCAAGAGATTGTGGCTGGACCTGTCAGATAATGTATATATATATATATATATATATATATATATATATATACACACACACACACACACACACACACACACACACATATATATAACATATATATATATACACACACATACACACACATATATATGTATGTATATATATAATGACTGTTTTTCATTAAAAGCACCCTTAGGAAATGATAACAGAAACATGATACAAGTATCATCAAGCAATTAGAAACTAGTAGAATTCCTTTAGTATCATAAATAGCTCAGCAGACTGGGATGACTAACATGAGAAGTGGAAGGTCTGTGGGTGAAGGCACATTGTGACTGTAGGAGACTTCTCAAAGAAGGATGAGCATATATCCATCTGAAGTAATGACTACGGACCCAATTTGGTTAGCGCCCTTGTCTCCAAAGGGCATCCCAACTCTAGGTTTGCAGCATTCCTTGCTCTTCACACTGCTCTGGTATGATTCCAATGGAGGCTGTCACAAGACCAAACATTAGGTGCCAATGAATCTTAGAACAGGTGACGTTTGTTGACTGAAGCCTTCTTCTCTTAGGTTAAGTCAATAGTATCTGGCCCATAATATGTCCTCAGTAAATACAGAACAGATGGATCAAGGACTAACAGATGGACAGATTAATCAATCACTCTTTCCTCTTAATCTGTTCTGCCTTAGAGTCTCTGTCAATGATAGTAATATACTATCTTCTGGCCACAATGGAAACCTGGAGCCATTCTCATGTTCTTTCTTTTCCCTCTTCAAACCAACTCCCTCCCCCATGATTCTACTCATCTAATTATTTATTTATTTATTTATTTATTTATTTATTTATTTATTGGTATCAGGGATTGAACCTAGGGGCATTCTACCACCGACCTATATCTCCAGGCCTATTTTTTACTCTTTATTTTGAAACAGGGTCTCACTGAGTTAGTTGCAAAGGGCCTCACTAGGTGGCTGAAGCTATCTGCGAACCTGAGACCCTCCTGTTTCAGTCTCCCAGGTATTAGAATTACAAACATGTGTCACAATGCCTGGCTCCCATCTAATCTTTAATTCATACTAATGATTCTGCTTTCTAAATCTTTCCTATTTTTTCCATCTTTCTGTCAAAGTATTAGCATAAGACCTATCATTCCTCCTTAGATTATTATAAATTTCTGTAATATTCAACTGATCTCCTTGCTTCCTGATTTCTTTCCCTTTGGATTATCTTTAGAAAAATATCTCTGCAGTGGAAATTTTATTCTAATTTTTCTGTTGCTTAAGGACCCCTCATTAACACCCATACCTTTAAGAAAAAATTCCATCTGATTAGAATAACATAACAGCCCCTCTGTGTTCTCATCTCTGCTCTTATCCATAACATCTGCTTCTACCACATTAGTCTTCAGAACTACTTTTTTTTTTTCTCTTTTTCAGTACTGGGAATGGAATCCAGGGGTATTCTACCTTCGAGTTACACTCCCAGCCCTATTTTTAAGTATTTTTTTTTTTGAAACAAGGTCTCACTGAGTTGCAAAAGGACTCGATAAGTAGCTGAGGCTGTCCTCGAACCGAGATTCTACAGTCTCCGCCTCTCCAATGCTGGGATTACAAGTATGTGCCACCACACCCAGCCCAGAGCTACTATTTGCATCTTGCCTCTGTGATCCATCTCCTTAGAATACACTTTTCCCGCTGGGCGTGGTGACGCTCGCTTTTAATCCCCGCGCTTGGGAGGCAGAGTCAGGAGGACCGCGTAGGTTCGAAGCCAGCCGCACGCTGGCTTAGGAGACCCTGTTTCCAAATAAAAATATAAAAATAGGTCTGAGAGTGTAGCCCGGAGGTAGAAGGGCTTCCAGAAACCCCAGTACCACCAAAAGAAAGAAAGAAAGAAAGAAAGAAAGAAAGAAAGAAAGAAAGAAAGAAAGAAAAGAAAAATAATACACTTGCCCTACCATTTATGTGAATAGGAACTATTATATTTCAAGATATTGGTTGTACTAGTCAGTTTTATATTGCTGTTATCAAAATACCTGACAAGAACAACTTGGGGGAGGAAAAATTAATTTCAGCTTATGGCTTGAGAGGATTCAGTCCATTGTTGGCCAGAATCAATGCAGACAGCCAGAAGAGGGAGGGAGGGAGGGAGAGAGAGAGAGACAGACAGACAGACAGACAGACAGACAGACAGACAGACAGACATGCCAGGGACAGATATAATTCCCAAGGCCGCATGCTCCCTGTCTACAGTTACCAACCAGTAAATCCATTCAAAGAATTAATCCTGCTGGTTATGGTGTTACACACTTGTAATTCCAGTACTTGGGAGGCTGAGACAGGAGGATTGCAGGTTTGTGGCCAGCCTCAGGAACTTGGCAAGGCCCTCAGAAACTCAAAGTCCTGTTTTATTTATTTATTTATTTATTTATTTATTTATTTATTTATTTATTTATTTTGGTGGTACTGGGGATGGAGCCCTTCTACCTCTAAGCTACACTCCCAGACCCATTTTATATTTTATTTGGAAACGAGGTCTCTTAAGCCAGCGAGGCTGGCTTCGAACCTGCTTGATTCTCCTGTCTCCGCCTCCCAAGCGCGGGGATTACAAGCGTATGCTACCATCCCTGGCTGCAAGTTCTGTTTTAAAATAAGAGAATAAAATAGGGATGGGGGTATAGTGCAGAGACAGAATGCCCTTGAGTTCCATTCCCAGTACCACAAAAACCACCACCACCATCAACAACAAAAAACTGGATTAATCCAAGGACGAAGTCAGAGCCCTGCAGGTTCATTTTCTGGACACTGCCTCATTGCTCAACACATGAGGTTTGGGGAACATTCCATATCTGAACTGTAACACTGATTGAGCGTTGTATTTGTCAGAAAGCAGTTCCTTTCATCTCCCAAGATGAATTAAGCACTGAACCTTTATATCCCCATTAAGTCCTGTTCACACCTTGGGATATGCCTCTCACAGCACTTTGTTTCTTGTTGATTTGGGGGATAGCTCATACCTCATTTCCAAGACTTCTCCATCATAGTAAATGGTATCATGGTTTGCTCACTTATGAGCAAAACCTGATGTATCCTTGACAATTCTCTTTCTCTTCTATACCTTCACTTCCAAGTAATCACCAGTTCAACTCTAAAAACACCCCTTGAATTGTTCCACTTTCCCTCTGTACCACATTTCTACTCTAGATCAACATTTCTCCTCCAGTGTACTGTACTGCCCCCTAAAAGTCTCCAAGTCTTGGCCAGCCTAATCCACTCTCCAACCAACAACCAAACTGATCTTTCCCTCTTTCTTTCCTTTCTTTTTTTCTTTTTTCTTTCTTTTTATTTCTTGAAGTACTGGATATTGAATCCAGGGACATTCTACCTACAAGCTACTTTTATTCCAGTCTAATCCACTCTCCAACCAACAACCAAACCAATCTTTCTTTGTTTCTTTCTTTCTGTACTGGGTATTGAACCCAGGGCCATTCTACCTCCAAGCTACTTTTTATTCTTTATTTTTGAAACAGGATCTCACTAAGTTGCAGAGGGCCTAAGTAGCTGAGGCTGGCAGTGAACCTGTGATCCTCCTGTCTCAGCCTCCCAAGTACTGGGATTATAAGCATGCACCACCACACCTGGCTCAATTGATCTTTCTAAACAGACACCTGATTATTTCTACTCACAACCCTGCAATGGATTCTAACTGTGCTTAGAATTCAATTTTACTAATGTGACCATAATGCCCTGCATACCTGGGTTCTTCTGCTTCAACCTGATCTCATGCCACTCTCCCTTTTGCCAGCCTCCTACACATGGGTTCTCATGAGCGTTGTTTTTTTTTTTTTCAGTGTCTTAAACTGACTCAACTTTTTCCTGTCACAAGATCTATAGATATATTTGATTGCATATTGGAAGTCTGAATTATATGACTTTATTTTCTTATCATAAGAGATCTTATATATAGTATCATAGACTAGCTAAAACTCTATTGGAGGTAAAAGTTAAAATGCCCCCCTAGTGGGCATGTGGTACATGCTTGTAATCCCAGCATTTGGGAGGCTGAGACAGGAGTTTCACAGTTCAAGGACAGTATCAGCTACTTAGTGAGACCCTGTTTCAAAATAAAGAATAAAAAATAGGGCTGGGGGTGTAGATCAGAGGTAGAATGCCCTGGGTTTCATCCTCAGAACTGCAAAAAAAAAAAAAAAATGCCCCCAAATTGGAGAATGACAGCATAAACTATATCATATATTCATCAAACCAAATCTTATTAAACCATTAAAATGTTTATGATGTCATAAATAATGTTAATGACATGAAAATGCTTCCATAATAAGTGAAAAAAACAGACTGTAAATTTGGGCATGGTGGCATATACCCGTAACCCCAGCACTCAGGTGGCTGAGACAGGAAGATTGCAGGTTCTTGGCCAGCTTTGGTTACTTAGTGAGGCCCTGCTTCAAAATAAAAAATAAAATAGGGCTGGGGATGTAGAACAGGGAGGACAGAACACCCCGGGGTGCAATCCCTAGTACACCCCTCACACACACATAGCAGACTATAAAATAGTATGTAGGAGTATGACTTCAGGTTTACACAATGAAATACAGATAAAATAGATTGGAAAGAAGTACACAAAAAAGTTAACATTGACTATCCGTGGATGTTATAGGTATGAGAATATATATTTTTTCTTTGTTAATATATAGGTGAAGGATATAAATATACATTATTCACACATACATATATACATACACACATATATAAATACATTTTGTAGTCAGGTGTGGTACACACCTATAATCCTAATACTTGAGAGGCTAAGAGAGGAGGATCATAGGTTTGAAGCCAGCCTCTGCAAGGCTCTCAGCTAGTTAGTGAAACTCTGCTTCCAAATAAAAAATAAAATAGGACTGGGGGTATACCTCAGAGGTAGAATACCACTGGGTTCAATCCCCAGTACCACATTAAAATACAGATACACACACACACACCTTTTTCAACAATGATTAGGCAATCTGAAAAAAATAGGCCTTTAGCAAAGATGATTATTTAGCCTTTGTATTTTAAATATAGGTCATGTTAACTTGATGTCCAGATATTTTATGCCTTATCAACACATTTCAAAAGGGTTTAGCCAATCTTATGGTTTGACTCTATTTCACCTGTTTTTATTTTATTTTCCTTGTGTATGTTTATGATACTAGGGATTCAACCCAGGGACATTCTACCTCCACTCTACATACCAAGCTCTTTTTATTATTTTTATTTTGAACAGGATCTTGCTAGGTTGTTGAGAGTCTCACTAAATTGCTAAGGCTGGTCTTAAACCTGTGACCTTCCCAGTACTGGGGTTATAGGTATGTACTACCATGCCTGGCTTATGTGTACGTGTATGTGTGTGAGTATGTGTGTGTGTGTGTGAGCGTGTGTGTGTATGTATATATATATATATATATATATATATATATATGTATGTATATGTATATATATACATATATATACATATATATAGGCAAAAAACTATTATGGGATAGTGCATTAATCTCCATAGTACCTAAAACAGGCCCTTGAGCAAGTGTTTAATTACTTTTAAAACATAGCTCCCATCAGATTGAAAAACAAAACTATAAAAGTGATCTTCACCTAGGCATTTGCATTTTATCTTGTGGGTCCTGTCTCTTTGCTTGGTTGCTAGGAAGTCCCAGATTGCCCACTCCTTTTCTAAAATTACTACATATTCTTTTTGGTAAATTAAATGACATTTTTCTTTAGTTTTATACATATAAAAATGAAGCTGGGTGTGGTGGTGTATGCTTGTAATCCCAGCACTTGAGAGGCGGAGACAGGATAATCACAGGTTTATAGACAACCTCAGCTACTTAGGCCCTCCACAACTTAGAAAAAGATAGTTGTGAATTTTTAATATTAGATAGCACTAGCAGATAGTCTACAATGTTTTAAAGACTTTTTCGTGTAACATAGCAGTCCACCCTTGTGCAATTTCATGTTCTATCATTTCAGTTAATGTGTGTTCAACCATGGTCCAAAAATATTAAAGAGAAAAATTCAGAAATAAGCAATTCATAACTTTAAATTACCTTCCATTCTGAGAAGTGTGATTAAATCTCACTTTGTCCCACTTATTCTCACCTGAGACATCTATCATCCCTTAGTCCCACCTATCTACACTGTACATGCTACCTCTCCTTTAATCACTTTGTAGCTGCTGTGTCAGACCAACTGTTACGGTATCGCAGTGTGTGTGGTAAAGAAACTCTTATTTTACTTAATATTGGGCCTTTTATAGTTAGATATAAAATGTCCCCTAAAGAGATCATTTATTAATATTTGGACTTGATGTAATTGAGCCTTGAGGGTTGTAATCCCAGAAGTGGATAAATCCATTGTGGTGGGCTAGGCTGATAGGGTATAGCTGGAGGGGTGGATCCCTGTGGGTTAGGTTTTAGGGATTATATATGGTCTCCCTTCCTCTTGCTTCTGGCCTCCATGATGTAAGTAGCATAGCTCATGCACTTTCCCTGTCTCTGCTTCCTGCTGCCATGGTCTGAGATCCAGATGCCAGCCTCACATGGAGTGAACCTCAATCTATCCACGGAAAACTGTGAGCTAATCAATCTCCCTTCCTTTAAGTTACTTTGAAATAACAGCTGTAAGAATGCTATTCAGAATGGGATCCAAAGCACAGTAATAGTAATGTTGGCATTTTTTAACAGTTATTATTGTTCTATTTTATTATTAGTTATTTTTGTGAATTTCTGACTATACCTAACTTATAAATTAAATTTTATCATAGGTATGTATAGAAACAAACTCACTATATATATGGTTTGGTAGCATCTGATTTAAGGCATTCCCTGAGGTCCTGGAATGTATTCCTCATAGAAAAAGGAGGACTATTGTCTATTGAGTAGCATTCTGTACATATATCTGCCTACCCCACAGGGCCAGGAGCAAAAGGAACTTGTTTTAATAGGACAGTAAGTTCCTGAGACAGCAAGTAAACAAGGGAAATAAAGGGTACAGTGTACAGTGGTCTAGCAGAGAACCCTTGTAGACCAAAGCAAGAGCAGCAAGATCAGTGCCAATTCAGTAGAAAGGGTGGGAGAGAAGTTAAATTAGATCAGAGAAATAGTTAGAGGCTACATCATATAGGGCTTCAAGGCCTTTGTAAGAATTTGGTTTTGATGATTTTCATAAGGAGCTACCAGAAGGTTTTGAAGGGAAGTGAAAGTTCTGAAGTATCTGGGCGGGGTGGAGGCTGCTGCTCAGAGAGACTATAGGGTAAGAAAGGCAGAACTTTACAATCCCCTGTGACTCACATTAGAAAAGGAATGAGATATGGCTGGATTTGAGATATCTGTTCAAGGTACATTCCACAAGTTTGTTGTATGCTTAAATGTGTGGTCTGAGCTAAAAAGAGTCAAGAATATGATTCCTAAATGGGCGTAGCAGCACAAGTCTACAATCCCAGTACTTGGGAATTTGAGACAGGAGGATTGGAGGTTTGTGGCCAGCCTCCACAATATAAGACTCTCAACAATTTAGTGTTTCAAAATAAAAAATAAAATAAAATAGGGCTGGGGGGGGCGTTGTAGCTCAGAGATAGAACACCCCCAGCTTCAATACCCAGTACCAGAAAGGAAAAAAAAAAAAAAAGCAAAACACAAAATATCAAAAAGAATGATCTTGAAGATGGCGACCGAGAAAAGCGGGGCTTGAGAGCCCTGCTAACAACCGATCTCCATTACCACAAAATCAGCGCCTTTCATAGCCAGAAAACACCATCACCAGAGAAACAAAAAAATCACCAGGCTCCAGAGAGAAAGCGGACTGAGAACAGAGCTCAGAGCCACAGAGGAGATACACCGGCCTCACGCCCGAGGACGAGGCAGCAGCGCCATACTGCCAGCAGCAGCGGCGAATTCACCGGACGGCTACAGCAAGCCGAGGTGAGCCGTTGTGGAACAGCCAGGTGGGATCTTTCGGCGCAGGGAACATCTAAAGCTCCCAGGGGCGGAGCTCAGCACACGCTGCAGGGACTCAGAGTGGAACTCAAAAAAAGAGAAGAAAAAATACGCCAGCCTCACGGCCAAGGGCATGGCAGCAGCGCCATATTGCCACCGGCGGCAGCAGCATTGAATTCACTGAGTCCAGTACAGCTACATCTGCGAACTCAAGAACAGTGAGTCAAATTGTGGGCCACAGAGGAGATCCCAGTACTGTACTCCCTGGGAGTTGACCCAGTGGGGGAGGGGCGGTGGCAGAGATATCACACCATAGGAGAACGTGCAACCTGGCACCCCCCATAGTCTAAAGCAGCCTCTATTGACTCCCTGGGTTGGAGACTCTGTGATAAAACCCAGTAAAGGAGTAGTGGGGTCAGAGATACTACAGACTCGAGATCCAGAGTACATTAAGTGAAGTCATAGTGACCCAAGGGAAGAACCCAGAGAAGGCACAAACTTCCTAAATCATGGTAAAGAGGAATAACACTGGAGCAATAAATGCCCACAACCCCACAACATCAAAACCCGATAAAACAGAAAATCAGAGATTTCTAGAAGATCAAATCAGGAAAATAACTGTAGAAATAATAGAGGTGCTTCGAAAAGAATTCAGAGAGAGCCAAAAAGAGATAAAGTAGCAATTAATGAAGTAAAGGCCTCAATTCAAAGCATGAAAAACCGATTAGACCACATGGAGAACAGAATCTCGCTCTTAGAAGATGATCATTCCAAAAATGAACGCATAGTTTCTAATCTAGAAAAAAATATCCGACAGCAGGAATCTGACATTGAAGAAATATGGGCCCATTTTAAGAGAGCTAACCTAAGAATAATTGGAATAGAGGAGGGAAAAGAAAGTGAAACCAAAGGGATCAACAATCTCTTCAAGGAAGTAATAGCAGAAAATTTTCCAAACATAGAGCAAGAGGTCGATACACAGGTCCAGGAAACTTATAGAACTCCCTTTAGACAGGATCGGAGTATGCCACATAATTGTCAAAATGGCCAATGTAGAAGCCAAGCAGAGAATCTTAAAGGCAACAAAAGCAAAGGGCCAAGTGACATTCAGAGGCAAACCAATTAGAATCACTCCAGACATCCCAAACCAAGTCATGAGAGCCAGAAGGGCTTGGAGTAACATATTCCAAACTCTGAAAGAAAACAACTTCCAGCCAAAAATTTCCTACCCAGCAAAACTTTCTACCAAATTAGATGGAGAAATAAGAAGTTTCCATGACAAACAGAAACTGAAGGAATTTATGTCTTCAAAACCAGCACTAGAGAAAATACTCAAAGAGATTAACTACAAAGAAGAATTAGGTAACACACACCAGAACCAGAGAAACAAGATTTTCCATCCAACAGACAACTAAGATTAGTTATCTGTGGAGATTCATTATTTATGTTAGTCTTTTACCTATCTCTAAATTGTATTGTTTGCCTTTATTGTTGTTAATTTTTAGGATGTCTAGTTGGAATATTAATATACCTTCAGATATAACATTTGGAAATATTTTATCCCATTCTATTAGTTACTTTTAACTCTGTTTACATTGTCTTTGGATATACAATATTTTTTTATTTTTTAGGGAGTTTGTACACCCTTTTGTTGCCTGTGCCATTGAAATCATATCCAAGAAATCACTGCCAATTTCAATGTTGTGAGGTTTTATGACCCAGATTTTCTCCTAAAAATTTATAGTCTTAAGATTTATATTTAGGTCTTTTATCTATTTTGAGTTAATGTTTGTATATGGGATTAGGTAAGGGTCCAATTTTATTCTTTTCCATGTAAGTATTATTTTTCAACAATATTTAGTTAAAAGATTATTATTTCTACCACCAAATGTTCGTGGAAACCTTGTCAAAAATAACTTGACAATACAGGGAAGGATTTAGCTCTAGGCTTTTATTTAACTCCAATGGTTTATATATCTGCCTTTAGAATAGTACTACACTGTTTCAATTATTGTAGCTTTATATGGTTTGAAATCAGAAAATATATATCTTCTAGCTTTGTTCTTTTTTAAGATCATTTTGGGTATCTAGAGTCCATATTCCATATTAGGATAGATTTTTTTCTGAAAAATAAATATATAAATATATGATAGTTTCACCTAAAAAAAAAAAAGTAGAAAAAAATATTCTCTGGTAAGAAAGAAAGCAAAAAGAAATATTGAAATGTTATCTTTAAGTCATCAAAAGCTTGGTATCAGACAAATGAAACTGTTATGTAAAATTATCATTTTTAATTTTGGACAAATTGCTAAAATACTAGATGTCAACCACTAAGCCAAGCATGGGAAGGAGGGATGGGGAGAGAATGGGTTGGGGATCGGGTGGGGGCTGGCTGGGCGATGTGTACATGTATGTCTACAAAAGTTTGTATCCCACTATGATGTATGAATACAGTGCACCAAAAAAAAAAAAAAAGAATGATCTTTAAAAGTAAAAAAAAAAAAAAAAAAAAAAAGGATTCCTAGAGTTTTAGCCTAAAGCACAAAAGAGAATTATGCAGGTATAGTATCAATAATTCTATTTGCACATAAAATTTAAATGCCCAACCAACTTCCAAGTGGAGGTTTTGAGTAAAGACCTGGACACATGTATATTGGAACTCAGGGAGAAGTAAAGCTAGGAATTAAAATTTGGAAGTCATCTGTTTATAGATACTATTAACTACCTGGAAAGAAAGTATGTTAGAAGTGCACAGCCAAACCCATAGAGAGTAATCCATTAAGTAGAAGTGAATGGAGGAGATTATTGATGTGGAAGGGAAGTAAAGAACAATTACTTATTAAAAATGAAAAAATACTAAGGAGGGAGTGACCAATTGTGTCAAATGCTGCTGAAGGGTCAGAAAAAATGAGAACTATGCTGACACTGGATTTCACAAGATGGTCACTCATGAGACCCAAACAAGTAGGGGAAAAAAGGGAGACCAAAGCCTGATTTGGGGTGGGGCAGAAGTAGAAATAGAGGCAAATCTTTCAAAGAGCTTTTTATAATAAGGGGGAGCAAAGAAATGGGGTGGGATGTGGCAGGGGTTGTGTGGCCTAGTGAGGATTATTTAAAGGTGAAATGTAACAAAAGATATTTGGTAAATGGATGAATCAAACATATACCATGAGGAGCAAAAAGTCAACAAATGAGGTATAAATGACTTAACAATATAAATGTGGTTTATACTTCAAGTCCCATACAAACACACCAGTAACATTTGCCTTTCTTCAAATGTACGTGTCATTATTCTATAGATGCTCCTCTATTTTCTGATTTAAATACAATAAAATAGATTAGTTCAACTCTATTTCCATCAAACACACTACTTAAACTGTTAAGATTTCAGGGTCCTATTTTTATGACCTTAAACTGGAGGGACTCTAACTAATACAACACTGACAACTAGTCCACAGCTGTCAGCCTCTATTTTTACTAAATGAACTTTGGACAAGTCAAAACCCAAACCATCCTGGATGGCTCTGTATGCCTGGTTGACTGACACCTGGCCTCTGGCCATTTAAGACCTGATATTTGCTTATGGTTCAGAGGTTTCTTTCAAAATTAGATCTTCTAGTCAAAATGAAACAATATGGTCAGTTAAGTGGATTTTCCCTTTAGAGTAATGCGAATGAAAGGCCATGCTGGGCCTCCTGTGCCTCTGGAGCCTATGGTGCCCCAAACTCTGTGTCCCGGGACCTCAGCACCCAAGGCCCCCAGACCCGCTTCCCAGGCCCCAGCCACGCAAGGAACCCCAGGACCCGCTCCCGGACCCCAGCCACCCAAGGCACCCCAGGATCCGTTCCCCAGACCCCAGCCACCCAAGGCATCTGGGACCCGCCCCCCGGACCCCAGCACCCAAGGCACCCTGGGACCCGCTCCACAGACCCCAGCCACTCGGAACCCGCCCCCGAACCCCAGCCACCCAAGGCATCCAGGACCGCTCCCTGAACCCCAGCCACCCAAGGCACCCCGGGACCCGCTCCCCAGACCCCAGCTACCTAGGACACGCTCCCTGAACCCCAGCCACCCAAGACACCCGGGACCCGCTCCCCGGACCCCAGCACCCAAGGCACCCTGGGACCCACTCCACTCCCGGGACCCCAGCACCCAAGGCTTGAGCACCAGAGGCCAGAACTTGCCTGTCAAGCCAGCAGGGGCGCCTGCTGTGGCTCTTTTGTCTCCTCTTGCAGGAGAAGTACAACTTGACCTCAGATGAGGGAGGGTGGTCCAGGTCGCTGATCTAGCCCACAAAGCCACTGCCACCAGCTCTCCGCAGCACCGCCCACCCAGCCCTGCCCCAGGGAAGCCTGGCCCTTCCCAGCAGGTCAGGTCCTGGGCAGTGACAGCAGGCTAAGCCGCACTGTACCGAGAGGCTGTTAATGTGGCCGGAAGATGCTGGCCAATAGGGGTGGGGAAATGGCTATAGGGAACTGTCACTCAGACAAATGTGGGCACTATCTGCACTTCCCCTTTTTTCTTTCTTTTTAATGTCCCCCATAAATCCCAACTTTGAGACTTGGAACAATCTGGAGAATAATCCCACTACTTCCTTACAGATCAAATGCTAAACCCTCCAGAGGTAAAGAATCCTCAAAATGGTTACCTGCCTTTCCTGTCACTTGGGGACTCTCTCACTGACACTGCAGCCTTGCCACACCCTGGCCCCCACCCCACCCCCAAAAGCCACCCTGGGAAAGAAAGCTTTTCTCAGGTTCCTTTTCTGCAACCTGAATAGTGAATATTAAGGAAATGTTTAAAAATCAAGTTAAATAAATTTACAAACTGTATATACAAAACCAGAAAGATTTTTTTGGGGGGGCCTCAATCCTAGAACCTCTTTGGAAATCTGTCATTCTCTTATTTTAATTCTCAATCACTTCTTACTCCTTGCCAAGAAGTTCTTCTCCTTTGAAGAAGAACCAAACCTCAGAGGAGACCCTGGATAGTAAATTGGGATTGAAGGTCCATACCTGGGTCTCAGAGGCATGTACTACAATTAGAGCTAAGAGTTATTTTCTCCTCCCCCCAAAAACAGACACTGGCATATAGTAATTACTCCATAAAATACTATATAGTCAGAAATATATTAAGCACTGTCAATACAATTCATTAATTACTGATAGCTGTGTCTCCTAGCTCTACCTCCCAGCAATCCTCTCTTTACTATATACAATCAATACTTTTACCTTATTTTCCCTGGTAGTCTTTCTTAGGCAACTCACAAAGTTAACCATGTCTCTTCCAAACACTTGATTTACTTCACTGCTGTTACCAATCCCACTTAAGCTTTTCTGCTGGTCCTGCTTGTTAAAGTTCTTCTCTTCTGGGTTCCTCTGGCAATCCTTCAAATCTGTGCTCTTCAAATTTTTGCATCAAAATACCTCATGCTAAGATTCAATAAACGTGTACTTCCCCATTTACCATTTAATGAGTATAAATGGGCTAGAAGTCACTAATGTCAAGGGTAAATTGACCCAAACTATTATTCCATTTTCTCTTTTAAATTGCTCTAAATTCTGCATTGTTTTTCAAAGTATATGCATGTGTTGTGAATATGTCAAATTGGTTACAAGTTTAATTGCTTAACATTTTCTTTCCAAAATTTTCAGAAGATTTTCTGATCACTATGCCACAAGCACTTATAAGGCCTTCTCTAAGCCACTTGGGCTATTGTGTGAACATGAGAGCTGTGGCACTGGTTCTCACAGTGATTTTAGTCTAATCAGGGAAAGAGATGGCCATGTATGTAAACAAGTAAGGCGATTTCAGACACATGTGTGGATAATGAGTGCATGGATAAAAGCAAAGTAATTAGGGAAGAATGTTGACTGAACCAGAAGACACAGCTTCTCTGAAATGTGAACTATTTTCCTATGGCTTCACACCTTTGAAAATGTTTGCATTAAATGCCAGTGTTGATCCTATCCTCATTTAGTTTACTGTTTTCCCTAGAAATTTCATGTAGCATCAGCAGACACACAAATCAGTAAGATTATAGATGATTTGAACTTCAACTGGCTCTAAGTGCTTAGATTTCTTTCTGTATTTTTTATTCTGTTCCATTGGTCTAGTTATCTGTTTTTATTTTCAACAAAGGTGCCAGGCGCATACATTGGAGAAAAGACAGTCTCTTCAACAAATGGTGTTGGGAAAATTGGTCATCTAGTTGTAGAAAAATAGAACTAAATCCTTACCTCTCACCCTGCACAGGAATAAACTAGAAATGGATCAAAAACCTGGAAGTTAGCCGGGCCTGGTGGCGCATGCTTGTAATCCCAGCATTCAAGAAGGCTGAGACTTGGAGGATCACAGTTTGCGGACAGCCTCAGCTACTTTGTGAGGCCCTCTGCAACTCAGTGAGACCTGGTTTCAAAATAAAGAATAAAAAATAGGGCAGGGGGTGTAGCTCGGAGGTCAAATGCCCCTGGGTTCCATCCCCAGACCTGCAAAAAAAAAAAAAAAAAAAAAAAAAAAAGAAATGGGCAACTGAATTACGCACACACATCACAAAAGAATACAAATGGCCAATAAATAATGAAAATTGTTCAACATGCCAGGCGTGGTGGCACACGCTTGTAATTCCAGCATTTGGGAGGCAGAGACTGGAGGATCAGTTTGTGGACAGCTTCAGCTACTTAGCGAGGCTCTTCGCAATTTAGTGAGACTGTTTTAAATGAAAAGACTAGTGTAGAAAAGACTAGTGTAGAAAAGACTAGCTTAGAGGTACAATGCCCCTGGGTTCCATCTCCGGTAATACAAAAAAAAAAAAAAAAAAAAAAAAAGATGCCAGGTGTGGCTTAAGAGACCCTGTTTCCAAATTTAAAAAATATAAAAATAGGTCTGGGAGGGTAGCCCAGAGGTAGATGGGTTCCATCCCTCAGTACCACCAAAAAAAAAAAAAAAAAAAAAAAAAGTTCATCATCATTAGCAATCAGGAAGTCAAAAAATAAAAAATGTTGGGGAGGACGTGGGAAAATTGAAGCTCTTCTACACTGTTGGTGGATTTGAAAATTTTATCAGTGTGGAAATTCCTCAGAAAACTGGGACTGGATCCACCATATGATCCAGCTATACCACTCCTGGGTATATTTCCCAAAGTGTTGAAACCATAAGAACTACAGTAATATATGCATACCCATGTTCATAGAGCACAACTCACAATCGCCAAATTATATTTGTCCATCAACAGATTAAAAAAAATCCGGGGATATCCAGGACAAAAATAAAAGTGATAGACTCCTTAGGCTCACTGTTCTTCAGCTATAACACAAAACCACTTCAAGTTGAATCCTCATGGGCCCTTTTATGTCACCTCCATGGAAGTTATGGCAAGAGAAACCAATAAAAATGTGCCAACAATGGTAATAATTGTTGTGTCATAGTGATAATTGTTGTGTTATGAGTAATAAAGTCCTTTATCTCTGACCCACAAGTTGTATGTCCTTTGCTAACATCCATGAAATAGGCTAACACAGTAAAGTGTATGTATATAATATAAAATCCTGACAAAAACAGATGAGTAAGACTGAATAATGGTGGAGTGAAGATATAATCAAATTCCTTCTCCCCCCAAAAACAAATATAACTGGTCAAATATATAAATACCTATTTTCTAAATAGCTCAATTGATGCAGTAACACTACCATTAGGGACTGACCATGAAAACTAGGAACTGTAACTAGGCCATGCTAACTTGATTTAGAGTAAATGGCAAAATTTCCAGACATCATGATGCTGTCATTAAAAAACCACAAACTTCAGAGAAATAAATGGGGAAGGCCCATAACTGTGATAGCCTTAGACCATGAATTTGCATGAGGTGAGCATCAGATCAGTGGGCTAAGCAAAAATATAACAGGGAAGATCCTGGTTATGAGTCACTCAGGATCTAGATAAGCTCTTCATATATCTCCACATGACTAAGAGCCTATACATATATACAAGGGAGACACAAAATATCTCAATATAGTCCTGCTACTGTGTTTATATGCAGAAAAGATCTCAAAGAACTCAGTGAAAAAATTTGTATGGCACTGGCTAAATAGGAGTTCAAATACACATAGACGAGACACTAAAGAGGGCCTGGCAAAGAGTAAATCCAAGGGTCAACCCACTCACACATCCAACAGAGTAGCTTTCCAGGTTTGAGGTGTTTGAACAGAGTCTTTGACTAATCACTGGCTAACCACTAAGCTATGCTGACACAGGGTGACCCTTAAGAAGCCATATACAGAGACTTCCGGGAAGATGGCGACCGAGAAAAGCGGGGCTTAAGAGTCCCGCTAACAACCAATCTCCATTACCACAAAAAGAGCGCCTTTCATAGCCAGAAAACACCATCACCAGAAAAACAAAAAAACCCACCAGGCTCCAGAGAGAAAGCGGACTGAGAACAGAGCTCAGGGACACAGAGGAGACACACGCGCCCGAGGACGCGGCAGCAGCGCCATACTGCCGGCGGCAGCGGCGAACTCAACGGACGGCTACAGCAAGCCAGGAGAGCCGCTGCGGAACAGCCAGGCAGGATCTTTCGGCGCAGACAGCATTTAAAGCTCCCAGTGGCTGAGCTCAGCACACGCTGCAGGGATTCAGAGTGGAAATCAAAACCAGAGAAGAAAAAATACACCAGCCTCACGGCCGAGGGCGTGGCAGAGGCGCCATATTGCCACCGGCGGCGGCAGCAGCAGTGAATTCACCGAGTCCAGTACAGCTACATCTGCGTACTCAAGAACAGTGAGTCAAATTGCGGGCCACAGAGGAGAAATTGCAGTATTGGGCCTCCTGGGACTTGACCCAGTGAGGGAGTGGTGGTGGCAGAGATATCACACCATAGGAGAACGTGCAACCTGGCACCCCCCATAGTTTAAAGCAGCCTCTATCGACTCCCTGGGTCGGAGACTCTGTGATACAACCCAGTAAAGGAGTAGTGGGGTCTGAGATAATACAGACTCGAGATCCAGAGCACCTTAAGTGAAGCCATAGTGACCCAAGGGAAGAACCCAGAGAAGGCACAAACCTCCGAAATCATGGGAAAGAGGAATAACACTGGAGTAATGAATGTGCACAACCCCACAACATCAGAACCTGATAAAACAGAAAATCAGAGATTTCTAGAAGATCAAATCAGGAAAATAACTGTAGAAATAATAGAGGTGCTTCGAAAAGAACTCAGAGAGAGCCAAAAAGAGATAAAGGATGCAATTAATGAAGTAAAGGCCTCAATTCAAAGCACAAACAACCGATTAGACCACATGGGGAACAGAATCTCGCTCTTAGAAGATGAGCAATCCAAAAATGAATGCATAGTTTCTAATCTAGAAAAAAATATCCAACAGCAGGAATCTGACATTGAAGAAATATGGGCCCATCTTAAGAGAGCTAACCTAAGAATAATTGGAATAGAGGAGGGAAAAGAAAGTGAAACCAAAGGGATCAACAATCTCTTCAAGGAAGTAATAGCAGAAAATTTTCCAAATATAGAGCAAGAGGTTGATACACAGATCCAGGAAACTTATAGAACTCCCTTTAGACAGGATCGGAGAAGAGGATCCCCACGCCATATAATTGTCAAAATGACCAATGTGGAAGCCAAGCAGAGAATCTTAAAGGCAACAAAAGCAAAGGGCCAAGTGACATTCAGAGGCAAACCAATTAGAATCACTCCAGACATCCCAAACCAAGTCATGAGAGCCAGAAGGGCTTGGAGTAACATATTCCAAACTCTGAAAGAAAACAACTTCCAGCCAAAAATTTCCTACCCAGCAAAACTTTCTATCAAATTAGATGGAGAAATAAGAAGCTTCCATGACAAACAGAAACTGAAGGAATTTGTCTTCAAAACCAGCGCTAGAGAAAATACTCAAAGAGATTAACTACAAAGAAGAAATAGGTAACACTCACCAGAACCAGAGAAACAAGATTTTCCATCCAACAGACAACTAAGATTGGTTATCTGTGGAGATTCATTATTTATGTTAGTCTTTTACCTATCTCTAAGTTGTATTGTTTGCCTTTATTGTTGTTAATTTTTAGGATTTCTAGTTGGAATATTAATATACCTTCAGATATAGCATTTGGAAATATTTTATCCAATTCTATTAGTAACTTTTAACTCTGTTTACATTGTCTTTGGATATACAATATTTTCTTTTATTTTTTTAGGGAGTTTGTATATTCTTCTGTTGCCTGTGCCATTGAAATCATATCCAAGAAATCACTGCCAATTTCAATGTTGTGAGGTTTTATGACCCAGATTTTCTTCTAAAAGTTTATAGTCTTAGGATTTATATTTAGGTCTTTTATCTATTTTGAGTTAATACTCGTATATGGGATTAGGTAAAGGTCCAATTTTATTCTTTTCCATGTAAGTATTATTTTTCAACAATATTTAGTTAAAAGATTATTATTTCTACCACCAAATGTTCGTGGAAACCTTGTCAAAAATAACTTGACAATATAGGGAAGAATTTAGCTCTAGGCTTGTATTTAACTCCAATGGTCTATATATCTGCCTTTAGAACAGTACTACACTGTTTCAATTATTGTAGCTTTATATGGTTTGAAATCAGAAAATATATATCTGCTAGCTTTGTTCTTTTTCAAGATCGTTTTGGGTATCTAGAATTCATATTCCATATTAGGATAGATTTTTTTCTGAAAAATAAATATATAAATATATGATAGTTTCACCTAAAAAAACAGAAAAAAATATGCTCTAGTAAGAAAGAAAGCAAAAAGAAATATTGAAATGCTATCTTTAAATCATCAAACGCTTGGTATCAGACAAATGAAACTGTTATGTGAGATTATCATTTTTAATTTTGGATAAATTGCTATAATACTAGATGTCAACCACTAAGCCAAGCATGGGAAGGAGGGATTGGGAGAGAATGGGGTGGGGATCGGGTGGGGGCTGACTGGGCGATGTGTGCATGTATGTCTACAAAAGTTTGTATCCCACTATGATGTATGAATACAGTGCACCAATAAAATAAAATTAAAAAAAATAAAATTAAATTAAAAAAACAAACAAACAAAAAAAGAAGCCATATACATATACATATATGTATGTATATGTGACACAAACACACACACACACACACACACACACACACACACACACACACTTTCTCTCTCAACAAATAACTGAGCAGAGACATCAGCAACATTTCACATTTGTAGGATGAACAGAATCCATAGAGTCCAAGAGAATGAAAACAAACAAACAAACAAAAACATTCTATCTGGTTGCTAGCAAATCTCATTGTAAATGATGCCACATTGGGGAGCCAGTCTTGGAAGTAGTAAAGGGAATACTTTACTAGGAAGGAAAATGTTACTACAGGAAAATCTAGAGCTATACAAATGAATGAAGAACACTGAAATGGTAACTCGATTCTTATTTTGAGTTTTAAAAGAAATCTGAGTTTTTACACAAATGACAGACCAATAGATATTAAAGATGTATAATATAATCCCCAAGGCAATCCCCCAAATAACAAAATTACATCTGATAATATAAAATAGGAGAAAAAATAGAATTATGAAAATTATTTGACTCATCCAAAAGGAGACAATAAATAGGAAAGGAGGAACAAAAAACATGTGTGCAAAGACAAAATAAGGAGCAAGATTAAAAAAAGGCGTGCAAAGACAAAATAAGGAGCAAGATTAAAAAAAGGCTTAATCATAATTACATCAGTGTTACATATATAGTTTAAAACCTCCAAGTAAAAGGCAGAGTTCTTTAGATAAGATAAATCTAAATATATGCTGCTCAAGAGAAACATACTTTATGTACAATGTACATAATGTACATAATTTTAAAAAATAAAGTTAAAAACATACTTTAAATATAAAGATGCAATTGGTTGAAATGAAAAGATGAAAAAAAGATTTCAGAACAAAGAAACAGGGATAAAGATCATAATGATGAAAGGGTCAGATAATCAATAACAGCCCTACACATTTATATGCCTAATAACAGACATTTAAAATAAGTGAAGCAAAAACTGATAGGATTTTGTAGATGCACACTACAGAATTTGTAGATACAAATCCACAATACAGTAAGAGCTTTCAATACTCCTCTTTCAATAATAAACATTCAGCAAGAACAGAGGACTTGAATAGCATTATCAACCAATTTGATCTGAGTAATATTTATAGAATACTTTACCCAACAAAAGTCATTTCAATTACACATGAATATATCAAAATAGATTATATTCTGATAATAATTCTCAATAAACCTTAAAGAATTCAAGTCTCTTACTACTATAAAATTAACTTAGGTGCTCGGGCCGGGGCTGGGCAGGGGCTGTGCTGGTGCTGGAGGCGGCAGCAGCCCAGGAGGTGCTGAGGGGAGCAGAGCCAAAGACTTAAGAAATTAGACCTGAGACTGTGAAGTTATTAGAGGAGAGCACAGGCTCAACACTACAACATATTGGCACAGGCAGTAACTTTCTCAACAAAACCTCCAAAGCTCAGGAAATTAAGCCAAGAATTAACAAGTGGGATAGCATCAAACTAAAAAGTTTCTTTTCATCAAAGGAAACCATCAATAACCTAAAGAGGAAGCCTACAGAATGGGAAAAGATCTTTACCAGCCACCACTCTGATAGGGGGCTAATATCCAGAATATAGAAAGAGCTCAAAAGATTCTACACTAGCAGAACAAACAACCCAATCGAGAAATGGGCAAATGAACTGAATAGACACTTAACAAAAGAAGAGATACAAAGGGCCAATAGATACATGAAAAAATGTTCTACATCATTAGCCATCAGGGAGATGCAAATCAAAACTACACTGAGATTCCATCTAACACCAATCAGAGTGGCAAGCATAAAGAAATCAAATAACAACAAATGCTGGCAAGGACGTGGAGAAAGAGGAACTTTCTTACACTGTTGGTAGAAGTGCAAACTAGTTCAGCCACTATGGAGATCTGTGTGGAGATTCCTAAGAAAAGTGAGAATAGATCCACCATATGATCCAGCTCTACCACTCCTGGGTATTTTTCCAATGGGGTTGAATTCAGAGAACTACAGCAACATATGCATACCTATGTTCACAGCAGCACAATTCGTAATAGCCAAAATATGGAACCAACCCAGGTCTCTATCAACAGATGAATGGATTGTAAAACTTTGGGAAATACACACAATGGAATTCTATTCAGCCATAAAGAAGAACAAAATCATATCATTTGCAAGAAGATGGAAATTCTTGGAAAGCATTATGTTAAGTGAGATCAGCCAAGCTCAGAAGGAGAAGTATGTACTGTTTCCTCTAATAAGCCCAAACTAGGGAATTTAGAGGATACCAGTGGGATTCCAGATAATGGAGGGGAAATATCAGCAAAGTTTGAATGGAAAAATAGGAGAGGAGGAAGCCTGAACTTGATTAATGAGGGTCTACATCCGAATATGTGTAAAATTATGAATATGGCATGGTTACCCTGGACAAACATTGGTGGGAGGGGAGAAGGGAAAACAGGGGTGAGGGGGGGAGAGGGCACCAAGTATAGTTTAAATGTACACCATTTATGTTCAATTAAAAAATTGTATTAAAAAATAAAAATAAATAAATAAAATTAACTTAGGAACCAATAATGAAAAGATTTCTGAGAAATCTCTCAATATTTGGAAGTTAAACTAATACAATTCTAACTAGCCCTTGGATTAAAAAATAGGTAAATTAGAGCCAGGCGTGGTGGTGCACGCTTGTAATCCCAGCATTCAGGAGGCTGAGACCTGAGGATCGTGGTTTGCGGACAGCCTCAGCTACTTAGTGAGACCCAGTTTCAAATTAAAGAATAAAAAAAAAAACTAGGGCAGGGGGTGTAGCTTGGAGGTCGAATGCCCCTGGATTCCATCCCCAGACCAGCAAAAAAAAAAAAACAAAAAAGGTAAATTGAAAGTATTTTAAACTAAAATAAAGATACACAACCTATCAAAATTTGTAGGCTGACACTAATGCAGAACTTAGGAGGGAATTTATAGCACTAAATGCCGTATTAGAAAAGAAGAAAATCTCAACAGCCTCAGTTTCTACCTAAGAAACTATGGGGTAGAAAAGGAGAAAAGAAATAATAAAAATCAAAGGAGGAATTAAATAAAAAACAAACCAATAAAATCAGTCAATAAAACCAAAAGATAGTATTTTGGAAAGATCAAAATTGATATACTTTGGCCAGGTCTATCAAAACAAAACAAAACAAAAAAAGCAGTCATAAATTACCAACATCAAAAATGAGAGGTGAAAAAACATGGAAAGCCAAAGCAATTTTGAGAAAGAAATGGAAGCATCATACTCTCTGATTTCAAATTACATCACAAAGCTAATCAAAATGCTGTAATACTGGCATAAAAACAGACACAGAGACCAGTGGAATAAAGCCCAGAAATAGTCACTTGTATATGATCAACTTAACTTTGACAAGGGTGCCAAGAATTCACAAATATCTTTTCAACAAATGGTGTTAGGAAAACTCAACATAAGATCCAAAAAAAAAAAAAAAAAACTCTTCTAGAACTGAGCTCTTTGCCACAGGCACAGGCAGCAAAAGGAAAAATAAAAATGTGGAACTAAATCAAACTAAAAAACTTCACAGCAAAGAAAACATTCAACAAAGTGAAAAAGTAACCTATGGGATAGAGAAAATATATGCAAACAACTTTTCTGAAAAGGGTTGTTAAAACCCGTAATATATATGGAACAACCCAACCCAATGGAAAAAATTCCAATTAAAAAGATGAGAAAACTTAAATGTACATTTTCCCAAAGATACAAAAATGGGCAACAGATATATAAGAAGGTGCTCGGCATTATTAATCATTAAAGAAATGCAAATCAAAACTACAATGAGATCTTAACTCCACACCTATTAGGATGGCTCTAACCAAAAAGAGGATTAAGTTTTGGTGAGGATGTAAACAAAAGGGATAGCCTGTACACTGCTGGTAGGAATATAAATTGGTACAGCCATTTTGGAAAACAGTATGGAATTTCACCAAAAAAAAAAAAAAATTAAACATGCATGAAACTGCCATACGATCCAGCAATCCCACTTTTGGGTACATATCCAAAAGGAACAAAATCAGTATCTCACCTTCTTCATAGACGAGGGAACAAAACTATAGTTACTAAAGTCATTTGTACAATCATGATTTAAAATGGTATGACTCCAGGCTGGGCGTGGTGGCGCATGCTTGTAATCCCAGCGCTTGGGAGGCTGAGACAGGAGGATCGCGTAGGTTCAAAGCCAGCCTCAGCTACTTACTGAGGCTCTCAGCAACTTAGTGAGACCTTGTTTCCAAATAAAATATAAAATAGGACTGGGAGTATAGCCCGGAGGTAGAAAGCCCCTGGGTTCCACCCTCAGTACCACCAAAAAAATAAAAAAATAAAAAATAAAATAAAATAGTATGACTCCAAAGCCAAAGCACCGAACTATTATTGAACTACAGTGGTTATAAAAACAGCTAAGCCTTCACATATCCTTACTTGGTGTATAGTGGTTGGGCAAGCAGCTCTGCTGGCTGACTACCAAGGTTCACTTCATACTCTGCTAAGTTGTGTGGTACAGATGTACTTCTTAATCTCTCTATGCCTCAGATTCCTCATACATAAAATGGAGATATCCCTAGCTCATAGGATTAGTACAAAAAGGAAATTTGTAAGTACAGTATCTAGCACAGCACCTAGCTTAGAGTAAAAATTCAATAAATGTTAACCTATATTTACTGTTATTTCCCTACTACTTTTGCAGAGTTGTGCCCAGGAACCAGACTGTCACCTGACTGCACTATGAAGGAAAAAAAAAAGAACGAGAAAAACAAAAATCAATGCAACTGGGCATTATACAACCTAAATAACCTTAATCTTAATTTATTTAAGAACGTTTTAGAACAACTGATTGCTTCAGTGGTCTTTCATTCACACAAACTTTCAGTAATAAATGCAAAGACTCACAAAATAAAACAGTGGTGCCTCTTTAACGTTCTTTCTTGGACAGTTCCTCAAGTAATCTAATGAAATACTGAAAAAAATAAATGATTACTCCTATTACAAAACTGTATTCTAAACTATATTTATAAGGAGCTTTAGCAAAAAATAAGTCCTGACAGAGACAAGTGAAGTCAGTTTGTTGAAAGATTTTTATTCTACAAGAAGTTGATTGGTGCAATCATGTGGAACTAACATGTTAATTTAGATAAATTTTTCTTTTTAAAAGTAAATGAAAACCCCCTTTCAATCATCTATTTAATAATTTAATTTTTGAAAAAATTCATAGGGTCTGATTTGTCCTATTTAATTATAAATGTTATACATTTGCAAACCAAAAAGAAAAAAATGGATAGTACAGAAATTTAGATGAAAATTTTCAAAGAATAAAATTGTTCTTCAGTCCACTGTATTTTCAAAGTTGATCATCATCAAGCCTAAATTAACATTGTAAAACACAAGCCATGTTTCTTTAATAGAAAAAAGGATGTACAGATTATTAGTAATATCTGAAAATGTATCTTCACTCAACTGAAATTTTAGTATAAACTTGTATATCAAGTGACTTTCCATTACTTACTCTATTAAAAATATATACAACTATTATATTCAAATAGGTATTCTGAGACATGTATCCAAACATAAATATTTGGAAAATTCATACTGTACCAACAAGTAATGATTTGATTAAAGGAAAAAAAAGATCAGCTACAGATTATGAAGTAGGAAGAAAAAAATTTTACTTAGCACTTATGTCTAGATAGGTATGTATTTTCTAATTCACATACCTACTTGAGTAGATAGTTGTCAAAACTTAACCAGTTACACAGAGACCAGACTAAGCCCACACTATTTCTGACAATGGGTAACAGTGGCAATTTAAAAAACTGTAATATATCTCAATTGTTCCTTCAAAAACTATTTGTGGTAATAGTCTAATATCATTAAGTTTGGGGATACATAGATTAAATGAGTGCACTATTTAGCCAAACTTGGCAAGATCTATACCTGACTCTTTTTAATTATAGTTTATGTATCTGAAAACAATAAAGACTATGGGCAAGGACATTTTACATATGCCCATGTTTACCCATCACATTAAAATTAGTGCTCTTAAGATCTTCAAATCTAAACATGAGGGATGCTTACAAAGCTGCAGGACAAGTTCAAAACAAGAACTTAAAATCTGTAAAATCTTAAACTTCTCTTCTTAATCCAGATAAATGTTGTTTAAAGAGAAGCTATCGAGTCTTCAAGAATCTTAAAGGGCTGAAAACATGTTCACTCCTCCCTATACTGTGACACTGGAAATTAGCAAGCAAGATCATTTGAATATCAGTTTGTAATTAAGCAGTAACCTCTAGTCAGTGATGGTTAAGTACATAAGATTGCTATTCAATTGCTATTGCTATTCAGACTCCTATGGTAATACATATCAGTCTCTACAATATGACTATCTTGTTCAGTTCACACTACCTTTGGCTAAAGAAGGGAGACACCACAGAAAAGCAGTTGCAAGGTTTTAAAAAATGGCAGAAAAGCCTTGAAAATCTATACAATTTTGCATCACTCTGTATTCTATTCTGGAATACTTGGAACAAAATCTTATTTCAATCAGTTCAATCTATACAAGTTATAAGATACAAACACAGTCTCAACCTGATAGTGTATAGAACATTTAATACTCATTAATTGAAGCACAATGAAAATTATCAGATAGGAAACACACATAACATTTTAAATTTTTAAGTCATTTTATGGTTGCTAATCAAAGATTGTACAAACAAGAAGAAAAAAAAAAGAGAGAAAAAAATCCATCAATCCAGCACATCACACCTATGAGGATAAAATACATGGCACTATTGTGATCCAAATATGCCATTTTAAGATGAGAATGACTTGAAGACATGAAGACTGCCACATAAGAATAAGAACTAGCCAATTCAAATATTAAAATGACACACGTCACCGTTTTCCTTTGTAAAAGCATTGAAAATATGAGTGTAGTTAACTCACTAAAAATTTCCCCATTTCATTCACCCACACTGTAGTGTCTCAAACTATTCTTTAGTTATTTCTGTTTGTTATAACATTCTGATTTTTAAGGTCTATATAAACTCTATTATGCTATGAAAACGTTGTTTTCTGCATGGTAAAAATGCCTTTATAAAAAAATATAGCTATAAATCACAGAAAAAACAAAAATCTGACACTTTATAAGCTAGTGAGAAATAAATTATACCATGATATATCAATTAAAAACTGTATCAATACTAAGTAACATTTCCATTGTAACCTCTCCCACAAAATTAAGCAGTGCAGAATAGGGCTTGGGCTAAAGTTAATCAATTTGGTTTTCTTAAAAAACACAACTTTATTTACTATAAACAATTTAAGGGCAGTTTTCTTCCTCCATAACAGATGTAGACAGTAAATTTAAGGTTTTTAAAAATACCAACTACCAATAAGAAAAGCATTTTTTAATGTTTAAAAGGAATCAAAATACCAAAGCTTAGTGTGTGAAGAGTAGATATAAACAACCAAGAAAAAAGTAGGTCACTGGTGTTGAGTAGTTGAGTATAACATGAATAGTTCAAAGTAAGTTCCAAAGATTTTCCACTATTACAAATTTAAAAAAAAAAAAAAAAAAGGTGTCCTTTCCAGTTTGGGGATATGCATTGTACATCTCTCCCAACAAGTGTATGTGTAAGGTTTTAAAATGTTGCTAATATTAAGTTCTTTGTACTTAAAATTAGAGGACAACAATATTACAGTGGCAATGGTGCATCAATTCTTAAAATGCAGTTATGATCCAACGCGAGTTGTGGTGGTTCTTTTATCTGAGAAAAAGCTTTTCAGAAGAAATACCTGCCCTATGCTAACCACCAGAAGAATGAGGGCTTCTCCTACTGACCAATAGGCCACTCTTGTATTTAGATCTTCTGCTCGGCTTCGGCCTTGAGCTTCTCTTAATCGAAAATGAGTCTGATAGTCGATAACAGACTTCAGAGCTTCGTGAATGGAAACACAGGCAGATTCCATCTAAAGAGAAATATTTTCAGTTAGTATGTATTATACTTTCTGTGCAATTGATATCTAGCATCTTCAGCTTATCTTTCAATTTGATCTTAATTCTTTGTTGGTTAGCTTATTCATAAATTGGCACTCACTGATTCACCATTTATGCCAACTGTTCTAGCAAAGTAACTTTCTACTCACTCTGGCTAGGAAAATTGGTAAGGCTAGAGATCCCATGAAGCAGCTGTTTTCCCCAAATGCCAGCATGGTATTAGTAAGATTGTAGATGGAACACAAAGCTGTTAACAGCAGAAATAATTATCAAGTAAGACTGCTAGCTATAGAATTCTAAGCCCAGTTCTCCAAAGAAGAATCAGGAAGAGGATGGATGGTTACTAAGTTCACTAATGAGCGTATAAGTCAAAGCCCAAATACCTACAAAAATATGCCTAAAACAGATTACGTTTGCCAAAGGAATAACATTACTTAAGAAACTCCTTTTGAATCTGTAAGTGATGGACCAGAACAGGTATGTCTTTTTGTTTTGCTACATTTATATATTTGCTAAATAAAATTTCTCCCTCAAGCCAATCAGCTAAACCAATATATAAGTACACAATGGGATGCAAGTTTGTTTCCCTGTTTAGTATTCAAATTTTCTCTAAAATCACAGTATTTCAAATCTCAATGCAAACAAAGTCAATACGATCATTTGGCTGATCTTTCTGTTTTCCTTATTATTTATTTGTTGAAGAAACTGGGTCCTCTATCCTGTGGCATTCCATGCTTCCCCTGAGAAGTGGGGTCTATGCTGTGGCAAACGTGACAATGTTGTTCAGAAAACTCTAAAACCTAAAACTGGTTTAGAGAAAAGATCTGGAAAGAACCAGAGATTCTAAGAGAAGTCTTAGAATGTTATAAGCAGAGCTTAATGGGTGATTCTGCCAGGAGTTCAGAATACCGATTGGAATGCTCACAGTAAAGGCTGACTGCTCTTGAGGTTTCAAATGGTAAAGAGGACTCTTTTAGGAACTGGTCTTGAAGCCACATATATTACATTCTGGGAAAGAACTCGTCTGCATTTTGCTCAGGGCCTGAGACTTTCTGTGAGGCTGAATTTTAAAATGATGGACAACACATTCAGGCAGTAGCATGAACACAGTAGTCAGGTTTTATTCAAATTTACTGTGAAAAGCAGAGCACCATTTTGCTTTTCAGTTATGCCAACCTATTAAGGAACAGTAAGAACATTTCCTTCATATATTACAAAAAATATTTCACAACATTTGAGTGGTGTTTAGCCTCCCTAAATTTCCTTTACTTTTGATGTGTCGGTCTTAGTGATTTTTACGGTTTGGCTCATAAATGTTCCCTAATGGCCCATAGGCTAAAGGCATTAGTTACGTTTGTGTTGCTACTGAGGTGTGGTGGAACCCTTAGGAGATGTGGCCTGCTGAAAGGAAATTAGATCATTTGGGGCATGCCCTTGAAGGGAATTTTATGACCCTGACTCCTTCCTTTCTTGCTTTCCCTCCTGGCCACCATAAAGTGAGCAGCTTTGCTCCACCCTGTGCCTCACTATGTTTTGTCACAGCCCCCCAAAATTGAGCCAGGATGGAAACCCCTGAAACTGTGAGCTATATCTTTAAGCTGATTATGTCAAGTATTTGTCTTAGCAAAGTGAGAAGCTAACAGTAATCTTCCTATTTTAATGCTTCTTCCTTTCTTCACATTAAAAGTTCATAAAATCTTTTAACAAAGGTTTTCACTATAAAAATCTGAAGTTCTCTATGATACGCCTAGTTTACTATAAGAATTGAGATACATCTTAAGAATTGTGCTGAAGTCTCACAATTCTGTTCATCATTAAACTAATGATGATGTTAAATAATGTTTGTTTTCTTCGCTTTAAATAAAATTAACATTATTTTGCTAATTTATTTACCTGGGTAAGAGCACTGACTCGGTTCTCACTAGGAAACAAGGGCGGGTCTTCTCCAACTTGAAAATCAAAATATACAGTTTTATGTGTGAAAGTAGAAAATTCGTTGCTGAAACAAAATTTGTATGTCCCGTTTTTTGAGGCTGTGAAGGTAAAACTATCATACTGTTTCTTCATCTCTTTGTATAACACTTTGCTATCAGGATCTTCTAATCGACAATCTACATCATAGTGACCACCAGTAATCACCTATAAGAGAATTAAAAAAAAAATAAGATCACTAGTAAGTTTGAGAAATTAACCAGGTTTCCTGTTAAGATGGTAGTAAGTTTATGGGCAAAGGACTTTTATTATCACATAAATTTTTCATTTTTTAATTTTCACAACAGTGGATGAAATTTGGAAGGCAGACTGCAGTACAACTAAAGCTATATAGAAACTGAAAAATTTTCCTCATTAGAGAGAAAAATTTTATTCACTTCATACTAGTCAGATACTTGTGCAAATTAATATGGGTCTATAATATCATTAAATTTAGAAAGAAATTATAAAGAAGAGATGCTAGATTTGATGGTTCCTAACTACCACAAGACTGGGTGGTACATGGCTTGTTATTTTCAGATGTAACTCTTTTGGTTAACATAATATTAACATTGTACATTAGTAGAAGAAAGAAGTCAAATTTTGGAATTAAAAGAAAGATCTTTTATGTGGTCCTTTTATCACTTGGAAGAGATGACTAAATGAGCTATGTTACAACATTATTTTGATTAAATGTAACATAATTATATACTTGGAAAACTGTAAAAATATGTAAACAACACACAGATAATATGTTTGAATATAAAAAGAAAGCTTACCAAATTGGGCGTTTTTGCCCTCCCCTCAAAAGACAAAAATCTTTTTCCCAGGAAAAAATGGTTTTGTTTTGATATACTCAATTATTCATCTTTGACACTATATAATAATCAAACACATAACAAATAAACTGTACAGAACCAAAACAGATCATCACCCTACTTCCTTCCATCATTTTTTTTTTTTTTTTTTACAGTACTGGGGATGGAACACAGGGGCATTCTACTTCCAGGCTACACCCCAGCCCTGTTTTTATTCTTTATTTTGAAACAGTGTCTCAATGTGTTTCCAAGGGCCTAAGTAGCTGAGGCTGTCTGTTAACAGCAATCCTCCTGTCTCAGCCTCCCAAATGCTGGGATCACAAGCATGCGCCACCATGCCCATCTTTCCATCTATTATTAAAAGCCATCTTATTTCAATTAATAGTAGCCCTTCAAACCTCTTTGGTCACCTACTATTGGAACTGGCGGTCATCCCAAACTTAGTGTCCCTACCTGTCCAGATGATAACAGAAATTTCTTTATCTTATTGTCTCAAATTCATCTCATTCCCTCCACTCCTAAACCACAAAACAGTTACAGTTTGCTAAAGGTCTTTCCACAACCTAATCTCTTCTCCTTCTAAACACAAATTTCTCAGCCTTGATATTACTCCCTTTTGAACTAGGTCCTGCATTATTGAGAGGCTATCTTGTCCATTGCATCATACCATGTTTATGAGGTCTACCAAGAATCCAATCCTGTTACCAATGACATACCATTCTCCTGTATCCTCTGAGTAGCCTCAACACCTCTTTTGTTCATGCCCTTGCTCATTCTGTGGTGCTGAAACATAGACTACCAGAAATTCTCTGAAGAAATTTTTTGTACTTCTGTCCTTCACAGGCCTTATACTTAGTATATCCTTTTATTTGGGCATTTGATATTATATGACTCTCATGGTATTAAAGCTTCCTGAGATCAAAGTAACTCATCTTTGGGGATAGAATAATAAAGTAATTGAGTTTAATTTGGAAGTGCATACTGATTCTGTTACCTATAGTTTGGTGGCTTTGGATCTTAGCCCATCTATGCCTGTTTCAATTGTTTAAAAAAAAGGATAAAACCTTTTTATATTTAGCTGAGAATTAGTGACCACATCTGAAACAATTGGCACACTAAATACAAATAACAGATGCTAATTGTTTTAGTGGTCAAATAGTATGCTCAGCACCAAGAATAGCATCTGCACATATTTAAATGTTTATGAAGTTCAAACAATAATTTGGCCTGAACTTCATATTACAAAGACTGTTTTTGGGGGTTTTTTTTGCCTCCTGATCCTAATTCATGAACTTAAGCAAGCCTAAGTAAGGGTTAGCCTTAGTCACCATAGTATGGAATCCCTCTCCATACTATAGCCAAATCATTACTAAGTTTTGTTGATTTTACTTATTTCTCTAATTCTTTCATTTTTCCCCCCTACCCACTAATAGCATCCTAGTCTAAGATACTATAATTTCTTGCCTAGACACTATAGTAGTCTAATCAATCTTTTACATCTACTCTGAAACATCTTACCCACTTTTTCTATCTGCATAAATCAGAATCCATGTACCTACCAAGAACATTCTGGTCATGTGGTCACCTCTCTATCCTACAACTCATTGTCATCAAACTACTTAAACCCTCTGATGGCTTACTATACTAAACTAAAACTAATATCCTTAACATAACCAGCAAGACTTCATATGGTCTGGCCTGCCCACCATTTCCCTTCAGTGGCTTATTCCCAACCATACTGGACCTCTCTGTGGTCCTCAAATTCTCAGTGTTTTCACCTACCATAGGCTATTCTCCATCACCCTCACCAGAGTATTTACAACTCATCCTTTAAAGTTCAGCACTAAAATGATTTTCTAAAGAAAGCCTTCATGAGTTCTAAAGACTAGATCACACATTTCCTTATTTACTGCTTTTAATATACAGCTTCAATGAAGACAGGATGGAAGGGGAATCAAGAGTGTTAGCAGCGACCCTATCCATTTTGATCATTTCCTGTATCATTTTGATCAGCATCTAGTTCGACAGCTGCTCAACTATTAAATGAGCCTTAAGAGAAAAAACTGGAACAAGAACTTGTAATCATATGAAGAAAGCACATTCTATGAGTCAAGTTCCTTTCTATACAATCCATAAGATAAGGGACCTCTCATCAGAATTCTTTCTACAACACCTCTGGCAGACGGTCGTTCACCTTCTAATAGGGAGTTCTTCCATTAACTAGCCAAGAGTCCTGACATTGGAAAAACTAAAAAGCAATAAAGTTAGATACTGGCAACAATTCAAATCTGATTAGTTAAAGTGTGGATCAGAGAGTGGGGGGGGGGTTGCTCCTGGCATTACAGAGCAGTAATAACAAAACTTTTAAAGTAGTTTTTTAAAGGAAAGAAAGTTCAGTAATGGAGGATATTAGAGAATGGTAAGAAGTGTCACTTTTTCTTCTGTTGTTGTGGTACTGGGGATTGAACCCAGGGGCATTATACCTTCAAGTTACACCCCCAGCCCTATTTTTTATTCTTTATTTTTGAAATAGGTCTAAGTTATGGAAGGCCTCATTAAGTAGCTGAGACTGGCCGCGAACCTGTGATCCTCCTATCTCAGCCTCCCAAGTAATAGGATTAAAAAGTGCACCACCACGCCCAGCGAAATTTCACATCTTAAAAGGAAGCACTTCTGGAATTGATAGCTCTAAATATATGGTGTTAGTATCTCTTGCCCGAGGTCTGGAAAAGGATAGCTAAATGCCTTGCAGAGACTACCTAGAGGTGATTCTTGAATTGACCAAAGGGAGAAGCGCGGGCAGGAAGCATCCCCACGGGTACAGCCCAGCCCGAAGCCGCGGGGCCCGGCCTGCCAGGCCCCAGTACCTGGAACTCGAGGGTGCACTTGGTGCCCTGAGCAATGTCCTCGTAGAAGCACTGCTTGGCGTTGTCGGGCAGCTCGAAGGTAATCTCCGAGGCGTCGCCGGGCCCCGGCAGCAACAGCAGCAGCAGCAGCAGCAGCAGGGCGAGCAGCCCGCCACCCCAGCCTCCCGCGGCCGCCGCCCAGCGCTGGGCAGACCCGGGCCGCGGCATCCCGAGACCGCGGCGGCCTCGACGGCGCTACGGGCGCTCGGACGCGGGTCAGGTCTGCGCGGAGTCGGCGCGTAGGCGGGCCTCGCCCGAACCGCCCAGAGAAGACACGCTGTGGAGCCGTCCGCGGGGAGACGCGGGGCGAGAGCGAGCTGTCGGGCTCGGGAGAGGGGCGCCAAGGGCCCAAGCGGGGCCGGACGCCACCTGGAGCCAGGCGGAGTGGCAGAGGAGCGGCAGAGGAGCGGCGGAGCGGGCCGCAACGCCGGAAGTGCTGTGAGCGCCGGCGGAGGGGCGGGGCCTGGGGCACCTGCTCCAGCGACCCGGATGTGTTCTCCTCGGGGGCGAGGCGTTGGAGGGTGTACGTGGAAGCCCGAGAGGCGACCGCGCCGAGGGGCGGGGCCTGCGGGGCGGAGCCTGCTGTTGCTAGGCGGGGCGCGTCGCCGAGACTCTGGCCTCTGAGGGTATCTGTGGTTGGGGTTTGTCGCCGAAAGATCTGAGCGCCTGAGTAACCCGAGGGAGGGATAAAGAGCTTGTTTTGTCTTAGAGGACTACTTATTGGTAGTAGAGGAGCTGTCCCATATGCAGTAATATTCGAAGGCAGCATGCATGGCAAAGAGCGTGAATTCTAATTCCTGCTCTGCCACCCCCTGGCCATCTGACCTCAGGCCAGTTGCTTAGCCTCTGCCTTAGTCTCTGCATCTGTAAATGAGAACAATAATAGTACCTACTATAGAAGATTATTACAAGCTTTCATTATTAGAAAGATGCACCTAGAATAGTAGCTGGCACATGGTAAGCAGATATGCTTTTAAAAAAATAAGCATCTGTTGAACTCTCTTTATTATCAAGCTCATTCCAACTTTCAGACAATCCCAACAGGTAGTTGTGATTACCTATGAAGAATCAAGCCGGGAGTGCTGATGTACACCTTTAATCCTAGTACTTGGGAGGCTGAGACAGGAGTATCACAAGTTCAAGGACAGCCTCAGCAAGTAGTGAAACTCCTTAATCCAGTGAGACCTTGTTTCAAAATAAAAAGAAAAGAAGGCTCTGGGTTTAGCTCAATAGTAGAATGCCCCTGGGTTCAATCGGTAGGTAATATTAATTTTTATTTTTTACTTTTTTATTTTTGGTGGTACTGGGGATGAAACCCAGGGGCCTTCTACCTCCGGGCTATACTCCCAGACCTATTTTATATTTTATTTGGAAACAGAGTCTCTTAAACCAGCTGAGACTAGCTTCGAAACTCGCGATCCTCCTGTCTACGCTTCCCAAGCACAGGGATTACAAGCATGTACCACCACACCTGACTGGTAGGTAATATTAATAATAGTAAACCAACAGATGGTTTCCTTAAGACTGTATTATACATTGTCTCATGCATATAACAAATTCTTTCTTTTATTTTTATTTATTTTTATATTTTGAATTTTTTATTGGTGCAATGTATTCATACATCATAATGGGATAAAAACCTGTGTAGACATACATGCACACATCGCCCAAATGGCCCCTACCAAGTCTCCATCCCATTCCCTCCCCATCCCTCCTTCTCATGCTTGGCTTAGTGGTTGACATCTAATATTATAGCACTTTATCCAAAATTAACAATAATAATCTCACATAACAGATTCATCTGTCTGATATCAAACTTTTGATCACTTAGAGATAACATTTCAGTATTTCTTTTTGCTTTCTTTCTTACCAGAGGATTTTTTCTTTTTTTTTTTAAAGGTGAAACTATCGTACATTTATTTTTTTTTCAGAAAAAGTCTATCCTAACATGAAATATGAACTCTAAATACCCAAAACAATCTCGAAAAAGAACAAAGCTAGAAGATGTACATTTTCTGATTTCAGACCTTATAGAGCTACAATAATTTAAACAGTGTAGTACTGCTATAAAGGCAGATATATAAACCAGTGGAGCAAAATAAAAAGCCTAGAAATAAATTCTTCCATATATGGTCAAGTTATTTTTGACAAAGTTTCCAAGAACATTTGGTGAAGGAAATAATAATCTTTTCACTAAATATTGTTGAAAAACAATAATTACATGAAAAATAATAAGATTGGATTCTTACCTAACACCATATACAAATATTAACTCAAAATAGATTTAAAAAAATGTAAATCTTAAGACTATAAACTTTTAGAAGAAAACCTGGGTCATAACACTTCACAACATTGAAATTGGAAGTGATTTCTTGGGTATAATTTCAAAGGCACAGGTAACAAAAGAATAAACAAACTTCCTGAAAAATAAAAAAAAATGTACATCCAAAGACAATGTAAACAGAGTTAAAAGTTACTGATAGAATGGGATAAAATATTTCCAAATGCTATACCTGAAGGTATATTAATATTCCAAATAGAAATTCTAGAAATTAGCAACACTAAAAGCAAACAATACAATTTAGAAATACAATTTAGAAATAGGTAAAATACTGAAATAAATAATGAATCTCCAAAGATTTTAACCAATAAACACATGAATATATTCTTCTTTGCTTAGTTGTCTGATGGATGGAAAATCTTGTTTCTCTGGTTCTGGTGTGTGTTACCTATTTCTTCTTTGTAGTTAATCTCTTTGAGTATTTTCTCTAGCGCTGGTTTTGAAGACATAAATTCCTTCAGTTTCTGTTTGTCATGGAAGCTTCTTATTTCTCCATCTAATTTGATAGAAAGTTTTGCTGGGTAGGAAATTTTTGGCTGGAAGTTGTTTTCTTTCAGAGTTTGGAATATGTTACTCCAAGCCCTTCTGGCTTTCATGACTTGGTTTGGGAAGTCTTGAGTGATTCTAATTGATTTGCCTCTGAATGTCACTTGGCCTTTGGTTTTTGTTGCCTTTAAGATTCTCTGCTTGGCTTCCACATTGGTCATTTTGACAATTATGTGGCATGGGGATCCTCTTTTCTGATCCTGTCTATAGGGGTTTCTATAAGTTTCCTGGACCTGTGAATTGACCTCTTGCTATATGTTTGGAAAATTTTCTGCTATTATTTCTTTGAAGAGATTATTGATCCCTTTGGTTTCACCTTCTTTTCCCTCCTCTATTCCAATTATTCTTAGGTTAGCTCTCTTAAAATGGGCCCATATTTCTTCAATGTCAGATTCCTGCTGTCTGATTTTTTTTTCTAAGTTAGAAATTATGTGTTCATTTTTGGAGTGATCATCTTCTAGGAGCAAGATTCTATTCTCCATGTGGTCTAATCGATTGTTTATACTTTGAATTGAGGCCTTTACCTCAATGATTGCTTCCTTTATTTCTTTTAGACTCTCTCTAAATTCTTTTCAAAAATCCTCTATTATTTCTACAGTTATATTCCTGATTTGATCTTCTGGAGATCTCTGAATTTCTGTGTTATCAGGTTCTGATAATATGGGGTTGTGGGTATTCATTGCTCTATTGTTGTTCCTCTTTCCCATGATTTCAGAATTTTGTGCCTTCCCTGGGTCACTACGACTTCTCTTAGGGTGCTCTGTATCTCGAGTCTGTTGTAATCTCAGCTGCCACTACTCCTTTACTGGGTTGTATCGCAAAGTCTCATACCCAGGAAGTTAATCGAGGCTGCAAAAGACCGTGGGGGTGCCAGGCTGGGTGTTTTCCCATGGGGAGCTCTGATTAGTATGTGATATCTCCGCCACTGCTACTTCTTCACTGGGTTGGACTGCAAAATATCCAACCCAAGGAGGTTATCAAAGCTACGCAAGTACCTGGAAGTGCAGTGCAGAGATTTCTCCTTTAAGGGCCGCAATTACACGCATGGCTATTGTGTGTACAGATCTGGAGCTGTGGCGGGGCCCGGTGAACTTGCTGTTGGTGCTGGCAATATGGCGCTGCTGCCACGCCTTCGGCCGTGAAGCTGGCGTATTTCTTTTCTGAATTTGAGCTCCGTTGTTAGTCCCTGGAAGGCGTGATGATCTTGGCCACTGGGAGTTTTAGGCGTTCTTTGCACTGAAAGAACTGCTGAATTACACCCGAATGATCCACAGCTGCTTACTTCAGCTCCTTGTTTACCTTTCCTCTCTGGATCCTAGTGCTGTGAGGAAAGATGGCTACGGTGCGGCTCTGCTGCCGCATTGCGGGCTTGATTTCTAGTCTCTGGTTGTTCTTCTAATCTTTTTTTTTTTTTCTCTGTCCCTTGTGTTTACATTTTTTATTTCTCTGCTGATGGTGTTTTCTGGCTATGAAAAGTGCTGATTTTGTGGCAACAGAGATCGAGTTTTAGCAGTACTCGTAAATGCTGTTTTTCTCGGTTGCCATCTTCCCGGAAGTCCAACAAATTAATTTAAAATAAATGACCAGCATGGGCCTAGTAGATGGAGGGTGAGTAGGGGTTTTTATGAGAAGAAAATAGAAGCAAATACATGAGGCAGGAAACTGAGAGGTTGGGGTGGGGATTTGCAGAGGAGCAGTGCAGGGCTGGTGAGGTATGGGACACCCAAAGCCTCCTCAGAGAGGAAAGGAATGAAATGCACCTTAGTCAAAGTCCTTCATCACCAGGAGGCCACTGGGACAGACAGTGCCTTCCTGACAACCAGGTCCCAAACAGCAGCAGTGTGTGAGTGAGAGCAAGTAAGGCAGAATGTGAATGTAGGGTATGGGGTTCTATTTACTGTGGCCTTGGGCAAGGGGCTGCTCTTCTAAAGAGACCCCAGTCTCTACACAAAATGGAATACAAGTACACAGAAAAGAATGAATAAGACTAAGACAGCAATGCCATAGACTACATACCACAAACTGGCAAAAGCTTTAAACTGTAATTGCTGAGCATATAAACCAACAAGATCTCTATGCTCTGCTGGTGGAAATGTAAATTGATATAGCATCTTTGGAAAGCAATATGGCATTAGCTACACACACACACACACACACACACTGACACACACACACCTCCCTTAGAAATTCTACTTTACATATACTTTAGAGTATATATTTTAGAGCAATGGTTCTTTAAGTATCCTCTGAAGACTCCCAGAACTCTGAAACTCTTACAGTGTCTGTAATTATCTATGTGAGGCTGGATTTTTCATTATGCTTCAATCAAAATTACATAACAGATTGAATATAGAAGATGAGCCCCCAGTTTCTTCTAAGAATCTAGATATGAAAGAAATTACAAAAAATACACAACCATATCACTGTTATCATTAATTTTTATTTAGCAAATATATTTCATTTAAAATGTATTATTTAGGTGGGTGTGGTGGCACATGCTTGTAATCCCAGCATTTGGGAGGCTGAGAAGGAAGATTGTGGTTCGCGGCCAGCCTCAGCTACTTAGTGAGGCACTTTGCAACTCAGTGAGACCCTGTTTCAAAAAAAAGAAAAAAAAATAGGGCTGGGGGTGTAGCTCAGAAGTAGAATGCCCCTGCGTTCCATCCACAGTACCAAAAAATATATATTATTTATTCATGTGTAATAGTTTGAATTGTGTTTCTCCAGAAACATATACCCAAGTCCTGACACCTATCCCTATGAATATGACCTTATTTGGAGGTAGAATTTCGCAGATGTAGTTAAATTAGAAATCTCAGAGACATTTCTGGATTTAGGATGGTTCCTAAACCCAATGACAGATATCCTTATAAGAGAAAAGAAAGGAAGTAAGACAAAACTTTTAAATGTCTCAGATCTTAATAATTTGCATTGTAAATATTTATTTTGAAAACATTGAAGTGTTTATTTTGGGGAGTGATGTTTTTGAACCCAGGGATATTCTATTTCTGAGCTACACCCCCAGCCATTTTTATTTTTATTTTAAAATGTGATCTCACTAAGTGCCGCAAACCGCTCAGTCGAAATTGCCATTATTCGACTTCCGGGAAGATGGCGACCAAGAAAAGCGGGGCTTAAGAGCCCCGCTAACAACAAATCTCCATTACCAAAAAATCAGCGCCTTTCATAGCCAGAAAACACCATCACCAGAGAAACAAAAAATCATCAGGCTCCAGAGAGAAAGTGGACTGAGAACAGAGCCACAGAGGAGATACACCGGCCTCGCGCCCGAGGACGCGGCAGACGCGGCAGCAGTTCCATACTGCCGGCGGCACTGGCGAATTCACAGGATGGCTACAGCAAGCCGAGGTGAGCCACTGCGGAACAGCTGGCGGGATTTCTCCGCGCAGAGAGCATCTAAAGCTCCCGGTGGCCGAGCTCAGCACACACTGCAGGGATTCAGAGTAGAAATCAAAATCAAGAAGAAAAACGCCAGCCCCACAGCCAAGGGCATAGCAGCGGCACCATATTGCTACCGGCGGCAGCAGCAGCCAATTCAGCAAGGCCAGTACAGCTACATCTGCGTACTCAAGAACAGTGAGTCAAACTGCGGGCCACAGAGGAGAAATCCCAGTACTGTACTCCCTGGGACTTGACCCAGTGGAGGAGGGGCGGTGGCAGAGATATCACACCATAGGAGAACGTGCAACCTGGCACCCCCCACAGTCTAAAGCAGCCTCTATCGACTCTCTGGGTCGGAGACTCTGTGATAAAACCCAGTAAAGGAGTAGTGGGGTCTGAGATACTACTGACTCGAGATCCAGAACACATTAAGGGAAGTCATAGTGACCCAAGGGAAGAACCCAGAGAAGGCACAAACATCCGAAATCATGGGAAAGAGGAATAATACTGGAGCAATTAATGCCCACAACCCCACAACATCAGAACCCGATAAAACAGAAAATCAGAGATTTCTAGAAGATCAAATCAGGAAAATAACTGTAGAAATAATAGAGGTGCTTCGAAAAGAACTCAGAGAGAGCCAAAAAGAGATAAAGGATGCAATTAATGAAGTAAAGGCCTCAATTCAAAGCACAAACAACTGATTAGAACACATGGAGAACAGAATCTCGCTCTTAGAAGATGAGCAATCCAAAAATAAACGCATAGTTTCTAATCTAGAAAAAAATATCCGACAGCAGGAATCTGACATTGAAGAAATATGGGCCCATTTTAAGAGAGCTAACCTAAGAATAATTGGAATAGAGGAGGGAAAAGAAAGTGAAACCAAAGGGATCAACAATCTCTTCAAGGAAGTAATAGAAAATTTTTCAAACATAGAGCAAGAGGTTGATACAAAGGTCCAGGAAACTTATAGAACTCCCTTTAGACAGGATCGGAGAAGAGGATCCCCACGCCACATAATTGTCAAAATGACCAATGTGGAAGCCAAGCAGAGAATCTTAAAGGCAACAAAAGCAAAGGGCCAAGTGACATTCAGAGGCAAACCAATTAGAATCACTCCAGACTTCCAAAACCAAGTTATGAGAGCCAGAAGGGCTTGGAGTAACATATTCCAAACTCTGAAAGAAAACAACTTCCAGCCAAAAATTTCCTACCCAGCAAAACTTTCTATCAAATTAGATGGAGAAATAAGAAGCTTCCATGACAAACAGAAACTGAAGGAATTTATGTCTTCAAAACCAGCACTAGAGAAAATACTCAAAGAGATTAACTACAAAGAAGAAATAGGTAACACACTCCAGAACTAGAGAAACAAGATTTTCCATCCAACAGACAACTAAGATTGGTTATCTGTGGAGATTCATTATTTATGTTAGTCTTTTACCTATCTCTAAAGGGTATTGTTTTGCCTTTATTGTTGTTAATTTTTAGGATTTCTAGTTGGAATATTAATATACCTTCAGATATAGCAATTGGAAATATTTTATCCCATTCTATTAGTAACTGTTAACTCTGTTTACATTGTCTTTGGATATACAATTTTTTTTTTTTTTAGGGAGTTTGTATACTCCTCTGTTGCCTGTGCCATTGAAATCATATCCAAGAAATCACTGCCAATTTCAATGTTGTGAGGTTTAATGACCCAGATATTCTCCTAAAAGTTTATAGTCTTAAGATTTATATTTAGGTCTATTATCTATTTTGAGTTAATATTTGTATATGGGATTAGGTAAGGGTCCAATTATATTCTTTTCCATGTATTTATTATTTTTTAACAATATTTAGTTAAAAGATTAATATTTCCACCACCAAATGTTTGTGGAAACCTTGTCAAAAATAACTTGACAATATAGGGAAGAATTTAGCTCTAGGCTTTTACTTAACTCCAATGGTTTATATATCTGCCTTTAGAATAGTACTACACTGTTTCAATTATTGTAGTTTTATATGGTTTGAAATCAGAAAATATATATCTTCTAGCTTTGTTCTTTTTCAAGATCGTTTTGGGTACCTAGAGTCCATATTCCATATTAGGATAGATTTTTTTCTGAAAAATAAATATATAAATATATGATAGTTTCACCTAAAAATAGAAAAAAATATTCTCTGGTAAGAAAGAAAGCAAAAAGAAATATTGAAATGTTATCTTTAAGTCATCAAAAGCTTGGTATCAGACAAATGAAACTGTTATGTGAGATTATCATTTTTAATTTTAGATAAATTGCCATAATACTAGATGTCAACTACTAAGCCAAGCATGGGAGGGAGGGATAGGGAGAGAATGGGGTGGGGATTGGGTGGGGGCTGACTGGGAAAAGTGTTCATGTATGTCTACAAAAGTATGTATCCTACTATGATGTATGAATACAGTGCACCAATAAAAAAAATAAAATAAATAAATAAATAAAAAAGAAATTGCCATTATTCCACTCACGATCGAAAAATCTCAGAAAAGATGGACGAAGAATTAGGGTGCTGTACTGCAGCCACTTATCTGCAGCGATTCTTTCCCTTCTAGGAAATAAATTTCTTTAAGTTCCTATTTACGGCACTTCTGGAAAGAATCTGACATGGACAAAAGCTTCTTGAGCTAATGACACTTTATTACAAGAACCCAGAAAATTTATCTTTCACCAGTGGGGCTAATAGTAAAAAAAAAGAGAAAGGAGTGTAATCACCATAAATCAATAATCAAGATAAAAAAAAAAAACAAGTTAGTCCGGCTTTCAAGAGATTAGCTCAGAGTCTTCTCCGGATCCCGTGGCAGATCCAGCTGTCCTTGCGAAGGGCAAATTCCAGAAGAAACGGCACGCCCAGGGCTTGGAGAATAGGCTTCTCTTGGAGTCTTCTTTAACTTTTTGGAACTTTCTGTCTTTATGGCTTAGTCCATATGTCAGGCATGGGGAGATGTGGCGATCCAGGTGGATGTAATGGAGTTCTCCCAGGTGTGTCCTCCTTGCCTTCTAAATTCTGAAAGCTTAAGCAAACTCACAACACAGTTTGGCAGATAAACACCAAAAATTACCATGAAGTTTTTAGATTTAGTTGTCAGATGTATTTCCTTAGCTGCTGATCACTTTTCCTCAAACGATAGGCTTATTAGAAACCCATTCCTCTTTTAAATAATCCATTTCCACATCACAATCCTTCTGTAACCTGCTTTTAATCTTTCTAATTCCTTTCTTTCCCATTTGGAACAATCTTATGATAAGCTCTTCTTCATACAAGAATCCTTTCTTATTCTCACCATATTTCCTTTCTTTTACACATTTATTATATCTATCTTTGTTTCAGACATATTCATTTCTTAGCCACGTGGCGCCTCTTTGTGTCGCCTCTTTGTCTCGGGTAGTGTTCATACTGGCTGTAAAGGTTACGAATCTTCCTAGCCTTCAGCTCTATTGTATTGGGCAGTATTAGCTGCTCATAAAGTGTATCTTCTCCGTATCTAGTCAGGATCGCAAGGATAAACAGTTACCGGTTGCCTCCCCTTTAGGGCTAATGGTTTCAGTTAACTTAATGCTTTTACTGTGTGTTAATGAAAGTCAGAGATAGAGGGGAAATCCGCATTTTGTAATTACTGACTGGAATGCTGCCACTGCATCTGAATTCTAACTAGATTTTATTACCACTTGAACAAAGCCGAGGACGTTTAGAGGCTTAGACAAATTACCAGGAAGTTTATTTTCCATGGACTCAGTTTCTCTCACAGTCCTGATCTTACACCACCGGAGCAATTCGTGTGGAGAGTTAAAAGAATCATTATCAAAAGGATAATAGTTATGAAAGAATATCTAAGAGTGGGGAGTACTTTGGCCAGAGACCACACCTTCTCTTGGGGCTTATTTCTCGTGTTGAGATTTTGCCTATTAGCTGCATGGGTGGTCACGCAGATGCCGAGAGAACGCAGCTGGTCTCGGCAACTAAGTTTCTGAGGATCTCGATAAATTGCTGAAGCTGGCCTCAAACCTGCTATCTCCTGTCTTGGCCTCACAAGTATGAAGATTACAAGTGTGCATACTGCTCCTAGTTTGATATTTAAGATTCTGATGCCAAAAAAAATGTGAAAACCAGTGCTTTATAGAAATTCATGCATGGATATACCAGGATACATATACAAGAATATTGCCAGGTAAGCCTTGCTATAGTTTGGATCTTAAACGCCTCTCAAAGGTCCCCATGATAAATGCCTGGCCCCAGCATAGGACTCTAGGAGGATGGTAGAAACCTAAAGGGATGGAGCCTACTAGAAAGTCTTTAGGTTATTAGGAATGCCCTTAGGGGACCACACACCCCAGCCCCTCCTTCTTCCTCTTTCTCTCCTTCACTCCTTGGCCTCACCTCAGCAGTCTTGCTCATGGTGCACCCTGGACATATTCACCACCTCACTACATGTCTGAATGTAACAGGGCAACCAATAACGGACTTCTAATAAGTTATCCTGGGATCATACATATGGTGGGTGATTCCAGGGTTTCAGAAGAGGCAATGTACAAGGCTTCTTAAGCCTAGGCACAGAATTGGTCCCTGTCACTTTTGCTTCATTCTATTAAGCAAAAGTCACGAGCCCGGCCCAGATTCAAGGGAGAGAAGAGCTGCCAAGATACCGTGTTGGTCAGCATTCCATTAGTGAGGCAGAATTACTGGAAGGCTGAACTGATAAACCAGCACATATGTAGAATATATTTGTATATACATATACATCTAGTGGACTGAACAGTCTGTGTAAGGCTGTTGCTTCTGTGTCCAGTGCTGGAACCTATAGATAAAAAAAATACAGTGAAGAAGGGAAGATGGCTGTGATATGGGGAAAGGAGCACCAAGAGCCTGAGAAGATGGATCTCATCCCTAGCACTTTCTCACTGCCTCCAAGCCACAACGGCCATGATGGGTGAACTGCAGAAACACTGGTTCTCTTCCTTCCCAAAACAAAATGTGCCTGGAAACATGGACCCCTCAGGCCTGCTACCTTATCACTTCTATCTTTAAAAATGTCTGTATGAAAAAAATAAGTAAAATTTAAAATGTCTCTATAGCCCACTAACTTCCAACTATGTAGGGAACAGAATTTGAGGAAACAGTAATTCCAGTCTAACTAACTTAAAACAATGCAAACCCACTGTGGACCTGTTGCAAAGGTGGAAGTGGGTAGAAAGAGAATTTTGTTCATTTTTTAAATTCAACCCACTCCCCTGGATAAAGGCAGAAAATGAATTCTTGTCCCTGACTGATTCATAATCTAGAAAATATTAATTTTTGTTACAGATTGTTAGTTTCTTTTCCTAATTTTCCTTGCTGATCCTTATGATCAACAAGGGTGCATATGTGAAAAGCCTTTATAAAATACACAAAGTAATATAATCTTTATGTCAAGTATACACTTTTACTAGGGGCTACAAATAATATTAGGAAAAAATAAAGCATGGTTTATTCAGTTTACCAGGAAGATACAGCAATAGAAATTTTGACTCAAAAGTAGTCCTTTAGCCTTAGGCTGTCTCATAGCCCAGTCAACACAATACAACTTTCTGATACCCAGTTTCTTCATTTGTACAGTGAGAAAAATTATAGGTAGCTGAGATGATTAAGTGTGATAATGAGAAAATATCTATATAGTACACAGCACAGTGCTTGAAACACAATAGGAATGTTGAATGTAATTCCCAAAAATCCACTATTTAAGAAAACCTATTACTACTGTAGATATGGGGTCTCCTCTTTTTTCTTTATGCTAGAATACTCAATGAGATTAAATAATCAAATGATAACTAATATAAGATCAAAGAAATTTCAAAGGACAAGGTTTATGAGGACAGGAGGGACATAGTTGTGACTTCCTTCATGTTACTATCAGATACAGATATACAGATAAAGGAAACTCATGGAAAATCATATGCTGTGTAAAGATGCAGATCTCCAATTTAGGAAGATGGTTTATCTTAGAGAAACTGACACAAGAGAGTGGAGGCTAGAAATCTCAGCATCTTTACTGTAAAAGCTCGAATTCTTCATCATCTGAATCCAAGGCATTCCTGACAAGCATTGCCTGAAGCTATAGGACAAAACACAAAACAGCAAATTAAACAACCTCTCCCAAATGAATAAAATTCCTTTTGGTTGTAACTCGTGGCTCCTGGTAAGAAGATGGTGCATGGAAATGCATTTTTGAATTCAGCACTTCTGCTCAAATCATGACCACAGCCATTCACAATGCCAGTTATTTCCTATTTGTGCTCTAAAATACCTTTTAAATATTAGCACTGGGGTTTCAAAGCTGTTATTTTTCTGCTCCTTTTTTTAACCAAAAGATTAAGTCAAACAAATTTCAATATTTTCTCTATCTAGCAAAATCTGTGATTTTTTATCTTTGAAATGATCATTTATCCAAAACATTAATAGTTTCCAACTCTTTCAGGATCAATATCTTAGCAGACATTTTTATTTGGTATTGTGGGAAAGGTAATACAACCTATTTAAACAATGAGAGCAAAGATTCTTCTTGTCAGGAAAACATGGGGGATAGGTTTGCAGTGTACTCTACATCCTCATCTCCAGATGTTTAAACTAACTAAATATATATATATATATATATATATATATATATATATATATATATGCTGAAAAATGCATGAGGATTTATTGTAGTGTGTTTTGATTCAGGATGAATCTGGGGGAAAGTTATTTGCAATATTTTGATAATGATAATTCAGAAAGTGGAGAATACATGTTTTTATGTCCAACCCTCCCATGATTGCTACTTTAAAAAACTTGTCTGATATTGCTGATATTTAATAGAAAGTCAGACACAATAGTTCATTATTTTTTGCAGATCTGTAACCTGTTTGAAGATACAAAGATCTATACAAAAGATCCATTTTTAGAGTTTTTATGAATTCTTAAATCTATGAGTACTTTTACAACATACAATTTTTCTGGAATAGGCAATGAATTTGAAATTTTGAGACTGACAAGACTGAAAAGATCTTTGCTGAGTGTGACAGCCTAGCTGATATTGAACAGAAAACAGAACTATAAAGGAACCCTGACATTGGGCAGTCACATAAATCACACGTGTACCAACAGAACAGAGGGTCAGAAGCTAGGAGTCTACAGAATGTGCTTACCTGAGGCTGAAACAGAACACATGGAAGGGATCTCTGGGAGCCAGGAAGCTAGGTTTCCTAACTGTTGGTACATCAGAAAGCAGAATAGTTATATAATGTTGCTCATGTAAAAAATCCTCCATGTCGTGGAGATGAAATTTCAGTTTATGAGGATAAAGTTATGGGGCAATATTTCAAATCTACACCTGAAAAATGCTTTTGTGTTCTACAAAATGGAAGTTTAAGACAGTACCAAACACATCAACTTCCTTTAGAAAAGCAGTTTTACATTCTCCCAAATGCAGGGAACAATGGCAGGAGAAGTTTCATGGTGAATGATCAGATGGGCTTTCAGATTCACATTCGGGCAATGCCCATTCTATTCTGACCGCCAGGTGGTGCTGTTGGCTCTTTAATATTTCTGCTTGGCTGCAAAGTCCATTGCTCCTTTCTTCCCCCTTAGAACTATTTGAGCAAAACTTTGTTAAAGCTTCCAGAATTAAGTAATTTGTACATGAAGACTTACCAGTGAATGACAACTGCTTCTGTAAAGTCACACTGAAGGATCTGGACGTTTCCCTAGTGCAGCACAGAAACACTGAAAAATATTAACCATAGAAGAACCTGATTAGAATTCTACTGTAAAAAGAGTGTTCTGACTGGCACAATAAGACTGGATTAGAGAAGGCAAAATATGGAAACAAGGAGAAAAATTGAAAGACTGTTACAGTGACCTGGATAAAAGATAATGGTGACCAGAAATGAAGTATTACCTCTGGTGGGCTGACTGGCAGCTGCTGAGATAGGAGTGGGATGAAAGAGGTTAAGAGTCAGGACAGAGGAAATGAGAAGATACTGGTCAGGAGGAGAGTTGGGAAGTGGGGGGACCAGGGGAGAGGTGGAAGGGGTGTTTATAATAATTCAATATGGACATGCTCCGAAGTCACTGCATTCCTTCCTCAACCTCATCAAAGGAATGTGCCCACTTTCTAATTCACTTAACGTGGTTGATCATCCTTTTTAAAATTTTTATTGGTACACTATAGTTTCACATCATTATGTGGGTCATAATAACAATGGCATACATTCACACAGTACTTGGTGCCTCCCCCCACCTGCTTCCCCTTTCTCCTGACAATGAGTGTCCAGGCTAATCATGCTACCTTCACACTTATATGCATATTTGAATGTAGCTCCTCCATTAATCAACCTCAGGGTTCTTCCTATCCTATCCTTCCTTTATAGCTTTGTTGAGGTTCCCCCTCCATTATCTGGAGTCCCTCTGGTATTCCATTAACTCCCTAGTTTGAGAATATTAGAAAAAACATATGTTCCTTTTCTATCTGTGCTTGGCTTATCTCACTTAACAATGTTCTCTAGGTCTTTCCATCTTCTTGCAAATGACATGATTTTGTTCTTTATAGCTGAGTAGAATTACATTGTGTGTATTTCCCATAATTTTACAATCCATTCATCTGTTGATAGAGACCTAGGTTACTTCCATGTTTTGGCTATTACGAATTGTGCTGCTATTAATATGGGTATGCATATGTTACTGTAGTTCTCTGATTTCAGCCCTTTGTAAAGATATCCAGAAGTGATATAGCTGGGTCATATGGTGAATCCATTGCCAGTTTTCTAAGGAATCTTCACACTGATCTGCATAGCGGCTGAACTAGTTTGCACTCCCACCAACAGTGTAAAAGTGTTCCTAATTCCCCACATCCTTACCAGCATTTGTTGTTATTTCATTTCCTTATGCTTGCCATTCTGATTGAGGTTAGATGGAATCTCAGTGTAGTTTTTATTTACATCTCCCTGATGGCTAATGATGGTCAACATTTTTTCATGTATCCATTGGCCATTTGTCTCTCTTCTTTTGTGAAGTATCTATTTAATTCAGTTGCCCATTTATTGATTGGGTTATTTGATTTGCTAGTGTAGAGTTTTTTGAGCTCTTTGTATATTCTATATATCAGCCCTCTATCAGAGTGGTGGCTGGTAAATATCTTCTCCCATTCTGTAGGCTTTCTATTTAGGTTCTTGATGGTTGCTTTTGATGAAAAGAAACTTTTTAGTTTTATGCCATTCCACTTGTTAATTCTTGCCTTAATTTCCTGCACTTTGGAGGTCTTGTTGAGAAAGTTACTACCTGTGCATATATATTAGAGTGTTGAGCCTATGCTCTCCTCTAATAGCTTCAGAGTCTCTGGTCTAATTTCCAAGTCTTTGATCCATCTTGAGTTGATTCCTGTCCATGGTAAGAGGTAGAGGATTTAGTTCCATCTTTCTACAAATGGATAGCCAGTTCTTCTAGCACCATTTGTTGAAAAGGCTGTGTTTTTCCATCATATGAGCTTGGCACCTTTGTCAAAGATCAATTGACTATAAGTTTGTAGGTTTTTTTCTGTATCTTCTATTCTGTTCCATTGATCTGTATGCCTTTTATTGTGCCAGTACCATTGTTTTTACTACTATTGCTCTGTAGTATCATTTGAGGCCAGGGATTGTGATGCCTCCTGCCTGGTTCTTATTGCTGAGGATTGCTTTGACTATTCTGGGTCTTTTCTTTCTCCATATAAAATTCATGACTGATTTTCCTAGGCCCCTGAAGAATGTCATTTGTATTTTGATAGGAATTGCATTGAATCTGTAGATCACTTTTGGCAGAATGGCCATTTTGATGATATTTATTCTGCCTATCCATGAGCAAGGGAGATCTTTCTATCTCCCAAGGTCTTCTTCAATTTCTTTCTTTAATGTTTTATAGTTTTCTCTGTAGAGATCTTTTACATCTTTGGTTAGGTTTATTCCTAGGTATTTCATTGGTTTTGAGGTTATTGTGAATGGAATTGTTTTATTTCTTTCATTATAGATTTATTGTTGGCATATAAAAAAGCAACTAATTTATTTAGGTTGATTTTGTTTTCTGCAACTTTGCTGAATTAGTTAATCAGCTCCAGTAGTCTTTTGGTTAAATTTTTGGGTTTCCTAGATAAAGGATCTTGTCATCTGCAAACAAGAATAATTTAAATTCCTCTTTTCCTATTTGAATTCCTTTTATATCCTTCTCTTGTTTTATTGCTGTGGCAAGTCTCAAGGACTATATTGAAAAGGAGTGGTGATAATGGACATCCTTGTCTTGTTCCTGATTTTAGAGGAAATTCTTGCAGTTTTTTTCCATTCAGCATGATGTTGGGTTTATTATATATTGCCTTAATGATGTTGAGATACATTCCTTCTATTCCAACTTTCTGCAGTGTTTTTCACATGAATTGGTGTTAGATTTTGTCAAATGCTTTTTCAGCATCTATTTATATGATCATGTAGTCTTTGTTCTCAGTTCTATTTATGTGGTGAATAGCATATATTGATTTGTGTATGTTGAGCCAGCCTTGCCTTTCTGGGATGAAACCAACTTGGTTATGGTGTACAATTCTCTTGATATGGTTTTGAATACATATAGCTAGTATTTTGTTTAGAATTTTTGTATCTTTGTTCATCAAGGAAAATAGTCTGTAATTTTCCTTTCTTGAGGTATCTTTATTTGATTTGGGGGTTAATGTGATACTGGCCTCATAGGAGTTTGGGAGAATTCTATTTTTTTCCATTTCCCAGAATAAGTTATAAATTATTGGGAATAGTTCTTCACTGAAATTTTTGTAGAATATAGTTGGAAATTCATCTGGGCCTGGGATTTTCTTTGATGGCAGAATTTGTATTGCTGTCTCTATTTTTTTGCTTGCTATTTGTTCATTTAGGCTTGCTATGTCCTATTGGTTCACTTTGGGTAGGTTTTGTGTGCTTAGAAATCTTTTTCTTCCATGATTTCCAGCCTATTGGAGTATACATTTTCAAAATAGTTTCTGATAATCCTTTGAATTTCCCCACTGTCTGTGGTGATGTCTCCTTTTTCATTTCTGATTTTAATTATTTGAGTTAATTCTCTCTTTCTTTTGGTTAGGTGGCCAGGAGTTTATCAATCTTATTAATCTTTTCATAGAACCAGCTTTTTTTTTTTTTTTTTTTTAGTGGTGGTGCTGGGGGTAGAACCCAGGGGCTTTCTACCTCCAGGCTATACTCCCAGACCTATTTTATATTTTTATTTGGAAACAGGGTCTCACTATGTTGCTGAGAGCCTCACTAAGTAGCTGAGGCTGGCTTTGAATCCGTGTGATCCTCCTGTCTCAGCCTCCCAAGCGCAGGGATTAAAGCGTGTGCCACCACACCTGGCCAAAGAACCAGATTTTGTTTTGTTGATTCTCTGAATTGTTTTTTATTCTACACTTCATTTATTTCTGCTCTGATTTTAATAATTTCCTGCCTTCTGCTGGCTTTCAGTTTAGACTGTTGCTGTTTTTCTAGGTCCTTGAGATGTGTTATTAGGTCTTTACAACTCTTTGTTCTTCTTATGCAGACACTCAATGCTATAAACTTTCATTTTAACACTGCCTTCAAAGTATTCCATAGATTTTGGTATGTTGTGTCTCTATTTTCATTTAATTCCAGGGATTTCTTTATTTCTCCCCATATTTCTGATCTTACCTAATCCTCATTCAGTAGTGTAGCATTCAATCTCCATATATTTAAATAGTTTCTTTTTGGTTTTCTGTTGTTGATTTCTACTTTGATTCTATTGTGATCTGAAAAGATGCAGGGAATTATGTTACATCTTTTGAATTTACTGCTGCTTGCTTTGTGGCCCAGGATATAATCTGTTTTGGAGAAGAATGTGTATTCTGCTGTTCCTAGTTGGAATATTCTGTCTATTAGGTCCATTTGGTTTATAGTTTTCTTTAGTTCTGAAGAGTCTTTATTCATCTTTTGCCTTGAAGATTGATCTAGTGGTATGAGTGGTGTGTTGAAGTCTCCCAGTATTATTGTATTTGCATCTATTTGTGATCTGATATCCTGAAGGATTTGTTTTACAAATGTGGGTGTACCAACATTTGGGGCACAAATATTTACTATCATTATATATTCTTGGTGAATGTTTCTTTTAATAAAAGTAAGTATCCTGCTTTGTCTCATCTCATGCATTTAGCTGATAGTCTGTTTTGTTGGATATCAGCATTGCTACCCCTGCTCAGTTTTGGTCTCCATTAGCATGATATATTTTTTCCCCATCCTTTCACTTTCAGTCTACAAATGTCTTTGGCTGTAAGGTGAGTTTTTTGCAAACAGCATATATTTGGATTATGTTTATGATTTTTAATCCACATTACCAGTGTATTTTTTTTCAGTACAGAGATGGAACCCAGGGGTGTTCTACCAGCAAGCTACACCCCAGCCATATTTTTTATTCTTTATTTTGAAACAGGGTCTCATTGAGTTGCAAATGTCCTCCATAAATAGCTTGAGGCTGTACTTGAACCCTGATCCTCCTGTCTCAGCCTCCCAAATGCTGGGATTACAAGTGTGCACCATCACACTCAGCTTTCAGTCTATGTCTTTTAATTGGTGAGTTAAGTCCTTTGACATTTAGGGTTATTATTGAAATATTATTTTTGTTTCCTGCCATTTTGTTTTCTATCTTCTGTTTGATATAATGTTATTTCTTCTTTGCTTAGCTGCCCTGCTGATCAACTTCATGTTTTCTCTGGTTCTGAAATTTGCTTCTTTTTTCTTCTTTATCTTTTATTTAAGTATTTTCTCTAGTTTTGGCTTTGCATTCCTAAATTTTTTGATTCTGCTTATCTTGAAACATTTTTGTTTTACCATCAATTTTGAATAATAACCTTGCTGAATATGGCAATTTTGGTTGGAAGTTGTTTTTTTCCAAAGTCTGGATTACATCATACCAGTATTTCCTGGCATGCATGACTTGGGTTGTAAAGATGGAGTGATTTTTATTGTTTTACCTCTGTATGTCACCCATTCTTTTGTTCTTATTCTGCCGGGGTCTAGCCCTAGCAGAGTCGGGGTTCGTGTGTTGATGATGGGGAAGCCGAGGTCAAAATGAGAGAAGAATTGCCACATGAGATCAATCTTTCTCCATTTTATTCAGGATTGGTTATAATTTTTATACTTTATTTTTTGGCAGAAAAACAAGGGCATAGCAATGCAAGCAGGATTGCCAAGGACAGTAAAAGTTATTATTTTCTATAAAATTTAGGGCAAGGGTACCGACATTTAAATAATCATAGTATGTTTTGTCTCACTTCACAAGGCTAACTCAAACTTAATCTTATACAGTGGCTCTAACTAAGGTCAGTTTGAACTTATTTTTTGGCCCAATAACTTTATCCTTGGGAAAAAATCTTTGCTGCCTGAGTCTCTCACAAGCCGCTGCCCATCAGTTTTAGTCATAATGTTTATACATAAAATTCCAATTATACATATTAATCCAAATAATCCTAAAATAATTTTTTGAAGAAAGGAATGCTAGACATTCTTCATGGGGGATCTAAGCTGTTGCGGATCACCTGATGAAGCTTTCTCAAGATCTGCAAGAGATTCTCTCCTTAGCCTCTATGATAGTCATTTTGATTTTTACATGGTGTGGGGAGGTCCTTCTTTGATCTTGGCTTAGTGGTGTTGTCTGTCTTCTGTACATGTAAGTCCAAGTCTCTTTCCATATTTGGAAAATTCTCTGAAATTATTTCTCTGAAGAGATTACAAATACCCTTGGTCTGTACCTCTATCCCTTATTTAATGCCTTTTATCTGTAAATTAGGATGTTTCATGTTGTCTTATAGTTGTTGGATATGGATATTTAGGGTTTTGTTGTTGAGATGTCTTCTGTATGCTGTTGACTGTGCTTTCAGTTTGGAATGAACTGTCTTCTAACAGTCATTATCTTTTCCATTTCATCTAATCTTTCAGAATTTCTTTCTATTGCTGTTTTCATTTCATTTATTGACTCTTTCATTTCATTCCAGGCCTCTTTCTGATTTTCTTAATGTCTCCATTTCCTCTTTCATTTTCTGTACACTTACTGTGAGGCCTTTCATCATATTGAAGATCAGGATTCAGAATTCTCCTTCTTGTGTTTCTTGTAGGTCTGTATTCATTATTTCCCTTATTTCTTCATTGTTCCTAGTTATCATATTTTCAGGGTTCTCGAGTTTATTTTTCTGTTGTTTTGGCAACTTCTTACTTTTTGTGTGACTCTGTCTAATCCAATCTTAGCAGTAGGGATTTAGAGGTGTCAGCAGGTTCATGCATGGGTAAGCAGTGCTTTTTTCAATGGTGAGGATTGGGTAAGGGGGAAGGAATTGGGGTCATGGATACAGGAATTGGGTAAAGTAGAGGATATGATTGAGTAAGAAATTAAGTAAAATAAGGTAATTTTTTTGAGAATGAAATAAGGTTAGATAGTAGGATTCTTGTAGTTAGTACAGAGTATTCAGGTATGGAATATGAAATGGCTTGAATATGAAACAGATGCATTAAGAGATAAAAAGTTTTGAGAGAGGAGTAGATAGGTTAGAGGGAGGAAGCTTGTAAACAAAATGGGGAGGGAGCAAACAATCATGCATAAAGTAACAAAACAAGTTACAAAAACTAACAATTATAAATCAAAGACAAAAACTACCATAAGAAAAAAACAAAAAGAACAAAAAGAACTAGCATTAGTGTGAAAGAAAAAAAACCAACAAAGCAGTCCTGCTAATTTACATATATAGGGCCCAGGCCCGTATAATATCTATATGTCTATTCACTGTGGTAGATTCTGGATTATATTTCAATGTCTCTTATTTGCTCCTTACCCCATTGTCAGCTTTTAGACTCACTTTGTGAGTGCTTGTGCCCCTTTATCAGCTCTGACAACTTTGTGCTTGAGGTGTTGGGTGTCTATGTAAATGAGTTCTGTGTAAGCTCAGGGTCTGTGTTTTCTCACCCTGGGCTCTATGCTTTCTGGCCCTGGGCTCTTTACTATCTGCCTCTGGGATCCCTGCCCTCTGGCCCTGGGCTCTGCACCCTCCGGCCCTGTGCTCTGTGACTTCCAGCCATAGGTCTGTGCTCTCTGGTCATAGTTCTGTGCTCTTCACTCTGGGCTCTACAAACTCAGGCCCTGTGTTTTGCACTTTCAGGCCTTCAGATCTGCACTTGCCAGGTGTAGGCTCTGTGCCTTCCTACTCTGGGCTCTGCATTCTGGCCCTGGGCCTGTGCCTCCTTACCCATGTAGGGCATCCAGTGTAGTCTTGGAGCGAACCCCTGTTACCATGTGCAGGTACAGTGCCCTGAGAACTATGGGCCTTTCCTGTGTCTCTGGAGGTTCTGGATGGGCTACTTCCATGATAAGCCCCCAGATCTTTGCCCACCAGGGTCCCCATGGCTCCTGTAGGTAGTCTGCCAAGTATTGCAATGTGGTTATCTTGCTGTCCTATAGGTCAGTTATCTGGAGGGCACAGCGTGCCACCGCGGGTGCCTCCTCTAGTGAGTTCATGGCTTTTGGAATTTTTTCTGTGTCCCTGAAGCATGGTGTTGATCACTTAAGATGATGGAGCTCTGTCACTATTTTCTGTACTTCAAGTTCTTAGATTACTTGTCTGGATTTCTTTGGGTTGTAGAGTTAAAGCTGGAGCTGGAGCTGGAGCTGGAGCCAGCAATCATGGTTCAGGCCAGTGGCCCGAGATGGCACCAGCCACCACACCAGGTCAGTCATATGCTTAGGCTCTTTGTAGTGAATCTTGTGTTCAGAGTATTGGATTTCCTTCCACTGTGGTTTCCTTTTTTGTGCTTTTGTTAAGCTCTTTGCAAGTATCTTCTGCTGCTTTGTATTTATTTATTTATTTATTTATTTATTTATTTATTTATTTATGTTTGTCAAGACTCTGCCTTCTCTGTAGTTGAATTTTATTTGTTACAGCTACTGAGATGTGCTTCGTCCCACAGTTGCCATTTTGAATCTCCATCAATATAATTATGTTTTAAAGATGCTATTTGACATTTACTGGGAAAGAATATTTTTATACACTAGCATCTATTGTAGTCATGCTAACAGGAAGCAAGTGAAAATTTAACTTCTTTTTGTTTTTAAACTGTTTCTACTGCTGAAATCCTTCTGCATTATGAAACAGTATATTTATTTTATGTCATAACAGCACAGCCTTCCCTCAAACCTTCACATGTAAGAACACAGTAGCTTTTTGTTTTGAAGATATTGAGCTAGAGAAGTGGAGAACTTCCTTAGAACCCTACCGATCCTAAATGTTGATTGACAAATGAACAGTATGTGCAGGCTTCTGATATGTGGAGTCCTAGAGCAGGGTGTCTCACCCTGCTAGGCTTGCCAAATGGTGGGAGCTAGGCAATGGATGTTTTCACTTGATCATCAGAGGCTTGAAGAGTGGAGAGTTTTATCTTCTGAAAACACTTACTTATCCTTGTCTTTTGTTACACCACTTTCTCTAATTTTCTTTTTAACCCTTGATTGCCTTTTCTCTGTCTCCTTTGCAGGAACATTTTTCTCTATGTGATATTAATGTAGAACAGGGCTCAGTTATAGGCCCTCCAGTAATAGCTTTAAATATTGACTATGCTGATGATTGACCATGCAACAGATACTTTTATCTAGGCATGGTGGTGCATGCTTGTAATCCCTGCGCTTGGGAGGTGGAGACAGGAGGATCATGCAGGTTCAAAGCTAAGAGACCCTGTTTCCAAATAAAAATATAAATATATATAGGTCTGGGAATGTAGCCCAGAGGTAGAAGGGCTTCCAGGAACCTCAGTACCACACACACACACACACACACACACACACACACACACACACACACACACTAAAAACCCAGATACTTTTAGAAATATATATATATATATATTTTTTTTTTTAGGTACTGGTGATTGAACCCAAGGGCATTTTACCTCCAAGATACACCCCCAATCCTATTTTTTATTCTTTATTTTGAAATAGGGTCTCACTAGATTGCAGTGGGCCTCACCAAATAGCTGAGGCTGGCTGAGAACCTGTAATCCTCTTGTATCAGCCTCCAAAGTACTGGGATACAAGCATGTGCCACCACACCTGGCTATAGAAATCTTTAAGGAAATTCAACAACTTCAATATACAATTCATGCTTTGATGGATGGACATTTTCTGATTGCTCCTTTGTATCTACTTTTTTTTTATACCTTTTCTATTTTAACATGTGCCCTGAGAGGGTATCCTATATACTCTACCCCAACAGACTCCCTTGCCCTATTATTTTGTTTATATCTGGATTTGTTTTTGAAGATTCCTGATAGGAAATATGAGGGAAGAAAACCAGTTAGGTTTAAATATTTACTGTCTTAGCCACATTGGTTGCTGCATCATGGAAGATCAGAATCTCTTGCCCAAAGGTCTTACCTCCTGTTGGGCAGCATCCTCAACTAGGGTCCAGGAACTGTCCCTTCTTCTTGTTTCTTTGAGGATTAAACTCTAATAATAATAATAATCCCAGATAATCACATAATGCCTCATGCTGTGCTTTACTTTATTCCCCCTTTATAAATTATCTGTTTGTAAAACTTTCTTCAGTTTACCAATTTGACTACATCATCTTTTCTCCCTGGGTCCCTGGTTGGCACAATAACTGATACTATAACAGGCCCCAGAAATCAAAACAGAATCTTTAAAATGGGATCAGAGCTTAGATTGGGTTGTGCAATATTTGAAGAATACATGGGGAAATGAGGCTATAAGTTATCTTTGGCATATCATTATTGCTCAAACAGTCACTGCTGATGATATGTGAACACAAGGTATTGGGAAACCAAATGGTTGTGGAACTTGATTGCTACAGTAATATTGATTTTTTTGAATTATGGTGTTGTGTGGGTTATTCTGATATCCCTAGAGAGCATAAAAAGAGAAAAGAATAAATGAAATAATCAGATAAGTCATGTGGAACAGCAGGGCATGGTGGCGCATGCTTCTAATCCTCGTGCTTGGGAGGCAGAGACAAGAGGATCATGCAGGTTCGAAGCCAGCCTTGCTGGCTTAAGAGACCCTATTTCCAAATAAAAATATTAAAAATAGGTCTGGGAGTGTAGCCAGGAGGTAGAAGGGTTTCCAGGAACCCCAGAACCACCAAAAAAATAAAAAAGAAGAACTCATGTGGACAATGAGAAAACCTTAAAACTGCATTTTATTTTCTATAGTTACAGGAAGATGTGGCTGAAGACTAAGCCTAGGATTTGAGTATAAAAGCTGCAGCACCAATTAAAATTTCCACCCAATTAGGTATTTTACATTAAAATAAAAGAAATTATGGACTGAGTGGGACCTGACCTCTGAGTCACAGAACAGAGACATATTTTACAGCAAAGACTGGATGACAGTGAGCTCATACCACTAGAATTCACCTCTATGACATAGCTGAATTGCTAAAAAGTAGAATAGCTTATTGATGACACAATTCTTACACCAGTTCAAAGAAAGCATACTCAGAGTTAGGGTGTTGTCCTGTACATTATGGCATATACCTTAAATGAGAAGCCAAAATAATTGTGCATCTTCCTACACCATTAGAATTCATGAGTCTAGGAAAACAACAGACATATGACAATACTAAAAATTTATCATGACTGTGCCATAAAATAAGGATTAATAAATTCCTAGGAATTGATGACATATAGTTTGTTCTCCAAAGATAGAGGAGAGAGAGGAGAGAGGAGGGGGGATTTCCTATCTTTTAGAACACATGACAAAAAATTTAGGAGTATATGGTAAGAAGAAGAAATAAAATGTAGAGTGTGGTGAGAATGAAGTAATAAAATTGTCATTATTTGTAGATGTGTATATAAAAAATTCAAACTATCCCCCTCAAAGGAAATCATATTTATGTTAATATGTGAATATAATAAAGAATAATATTGGTTGCATCATAATATATTAACAATGAATTATCAAAATATTAAAATGTCATTTTTATAGCTCTAAAATAAAATATCCAGAAATAAGTTTTGGGAAAATAAAAAATTGATGAGAAATTTAAAGTAGGTCTAAATAAAGAGGACAAATAATATTTTAAGACCTACTAACTAATTAAATCTGAATTTCACCTAAGTTGATATATGGATTCCATATAATCCTAATCAAAATATGAGCAGAATATTTTCATTTATGAAAATTTATAAGCTGTTTTAAAAATTTACATGTAATACAAAGAAGACCTTGGAAGATGCAAAGATCTCACTTGCTCTTGGATGGGCAGAATAGATATCATCCAAATGGCCATTCTACCAAAAGTGATCTACAGAATCATTGCAATTCCTATCAAAATACCAATGTCTTTCTTCATAGAATAAACAGCAAATGATGCTGGAAAAACTCTTGCTATCCATTTATAGAAAAGTGAAACCAACGGACTTCCGGGAAGATGGCGAACGAGAAAAGCGGGGCTTAAGAGCCCCGCTAACAACAAATCTCCATTACCACAAAATCAGCGCCTTTCATAGCCAAAAAACACCATCACCAGTGAAACAAAAAATCACCAGGCTCCAGAGAGAAAGCGGACTGAGAACAGAGCCACAGAGGAGATAACCGGCCTCACGCCCGAGGATGCGGCAGACGCGGCAGCAGCGCCATACTGCCGGCGGCACTGGCGAATTCAAGGGACGGCTACAGCAAGCCGAGGTGAGCCACTGCGGAACAGCCAGGCGGGATTTCTCTGCGCAGAGAGCATCTAAAGCTCCCAGTGGCCGAGCTCAGCACACGCTGCAGGGATTCAGAGTGGAAATCAAAACCAAGAAGAAAAACACCAGCCCCACAGCCGAGGGCATAACAGCGGCACCATATTGTCACCGGCGACAGCAGCACTGAATTCAGCGAGGCCAGTACAGCTACATCTGCGTACTCAAGAACAGTGAGTCAAATTGCGGGCCACAGAGGAGAAATCACAGTACTGTACTCCCTGGAACTTGACCCAGTGGGGGAGGGGTGGTGGCAGAGATATCACCCCATAGGAGAACGTGCAACCTGGCACCCCCCACAGTCTAAAGCAGCCTCTATCGACTCTCTGGGTCGGAGACTCTGTGATAAAACCCAGTAAAGGAATAGTGGGGTCTGAGATACTACTGACTCGAGATCCAGAACACCTTATGTGAAGTCATAGTGACCCAAGGGAAGAACCCAGAGAAGGCACAAACTTCCGAAATCATGGGAAAGAGGAATAACACTGGAGCAATAAATGCCCACAACCCCACAACATCAGAACCTGATAAAACTGAAAATCAGAGATTTCTAGAAGATCAAATCAGGAAAATAACTGTAGAAATAATAGAGGTGCTTCGAAAAGAACTCAGAAAGAGCCAAAAAGAGATAAAGGATGCAATTAATGAAGTAAAGGCCTCAATTCAAAGCACAAACAACCGATTAGAACACATGGAGAACAGAATCTCGCTCTTAGAAGATGATCATTCCAAAAATAAACGCATAGTTTCTAATCTAGAAAAAAATATCCGACAGCAGGAATCTGATATTGAAGAAATATGGGCCCATTTTAAGAGAGCTAACCTAAGAATAATTGGAATACAGGAGGGAAAAGAAAGTGAAACCAAAGGGATCAACAATCTCTTCAAGGAAGTAATAGCAGAAAATTTTCCAGACATAGAGCAAGAGGTTGATACACAGGTCCAGGAAACTTATAGAACTCCCTTTAGACAGGATTGGAGAAGAGGATCCCCACGCCACATAATTGTCAAAATGACCAACGTGGAAACCAAGCAGAGAATCTTAAAGGCAACAAAAGCAAAGGGCCAAGTGACATTCAGAGGCAAACCAATTAGAATCACTCCAGACTTCTGAAACCAAGTTATGAGAGCCAGAAGGTCTTGGAGTAACATATTCCAAACTCTGAAAGAAAACAACTTCCAGCAAAAATTTTTTACCCAGCAAAACTTTCTATCAAATTAGATGGAGAAATAACAAGCTTCCACGACAAACAGAAACTGAAGGAATTTATGTCTTCAAAACCAGCACTAGAGAAAATACTCAAAGAGATTAACTACAAAGAAGAAATAGGTAACACACTCCAGAACTAGAGAAACAAGATTTTCCATCCAACAGACAACTAAGATTGGTTATCTGTGGAGATTCATTATTTATGTTAGTGTTTTACCTATCTCTAAAGGGTATTGTTTGCCTTTATTGTTGTTAATTTCTAGGATTTCTAGTTGGAATATTAATATACCTTCAGATATAGCATTTGGAAATATTTTATCCCATGCTATCAGTAACTTTTAACTCTGTTTACATTGTCTTTGGATATACATTTTTTTTTATTTTTTAGAGAGTTTGTTTACCCTTCTGTTGCCTGTGCCATTGAAATCATAACCAAGAAATCACTGCCAATTTCAATGTTGTGAGGTTTTATGACCCAGATTTTCTCCTAAAAGTTTATAGTCTTAAGATTTATATTTAGGTCTATTATCTATTTTGAGTTAATATTTGTATATGGGATTAGGTAAGGGTCCAATTTTAATCTTTTCCATGTAATTATTATTTTTTAACAATATTTAGTTAAAAGATTATTATTTCCACCACCAAATGTTCGTGGAAACCTTGTCAAAAATAACTTGGGAATATATAATTCCCAATTGGGAATATATAATTCCCAATTATATATAATTCAATATAGGGAAGAATTTAGCTCTAGGCTTTTATTTAACTCCAATGGTTTATATATCTGCCTTTAGAATAGTACTACACTGTTTCAATTATTGTAGCTTTATATGGTTTGAAATCAGAAAATATATATCTTCTAGCTTTGTTCTTTTTCAAGATCGTTTTGGGTACCTAGAGTCCATATTCCATATTAGGATAGATTTTTTTCTGAAAAATAAATATATAAATATATGATAGTTTCACCTAAAAAATAGAAAAAAATATTCTCTGGTAAGAAAGAAAGCAAAAAGAAATATTGAAATGTTATCTTTAAGTCATCAAAAGCTTGGTATCAGACAAATGAAACTGTTATGTGAGATTATCATTTTTAATTTTAGATAAATTGCCATAATACTAGATGTCAACTACTAAGCCAAGCATGGGAGGGAGGGATAGGGAGAGAATGGGGTGGGGATTGGGTGGGGGCTGACTGGGAAAAGTGTGCATGTATGTCTACAAAAGTATGTATCCTACTATGATGTATGAATACAGTGCACCAATAAAAAAAAAAAGAAAAAAAAAAGAAAAGAAAAGTGAAACCAAATCCTTACTTCTCACCCTGCAGAGGAATCAATTCTAGATGTGTCAAAAACCTGGATGTTAGACTGAAGACTGCGAAGCTGTTAGAGGAGGGTTGTAGGCTCAACACACAGGTAGTAACTTCCTCAACAAGACCTCCAAAGCTCAGAAAATTAAAACAAAAAATTAACAAGTAGGATGGCATCAAACTAAAAAGTTTCTGCTCATCAAAGGAAATTATAAAGAATTTAAAGAGAAAGCCTAGAGAATGGAAGATCTTTACCCACTATCCCTTTGATAGAGGGCTAATATCCAGAATATACAAGGAACTTAAAAGACTGTATACTTGCCGGGCATGGTGGTGCACGCTTGTAATCCCCGTGCTTGGGAGGCTGATACAGGAGGATTGCACAGGTTCGAAGCCAGCCTCAGCTACTTAGTGAGGCTCTCAGCAACTAGTGAGACCCTGTTTCCAAATAAAAATATAAAATAGGTCTGGGAGTATAGACCGGAGGTAGATGACCTCTGGGTTCCACCCCCAGTACCACAAAAAAAAAAAAAGGATTGTATACTAGAAAAACAAATAATCAAATCAATAAATGGGCAACTGAATTGAATAGATACTTCACAAAAAAGAGACAAATAACCAATAGATACATGAAAAAATGGTCAACATCATAAGCATTCAGGGAGATGCAAATCAAAATTACACTGAGATTCTATCTAAACCCAATCAGAGTGGCAAGCATAAAAAAATTAAATAACAATAAATGTTGGCAAGGATGTGGGGAAGTAGGAACTCTTCACTGTTGGTGGGAGCCACTATGAAGATCAGAGTGGAGATTCCTTAGAAAACTAGGAATAGATTCACCATATGATCTGGCTATCCCACTACTCGTTTTTTTTTTTTCAAAGATATATGCATACCCATGTTCATAGCAGCACAATTCGCAATAGCCAAAATATGGAACCAACCTAGGTGTCCATCAGCAGATGAATGTATTACAAAATTATAGGAAATACACACAATGAAATTATACTCAGCAATAAAGAAGAACAGAATTACATTATTTGCAAGAAGATGGATGGACCTGGAGAACATTATGTTAAGTGAGATTAGGAAATCACAGGAAGTGAAGTGGCACATGTTTTCTCTAATATGCACGAGCTAGGAAGTATTTGGGATACCAGAGGGAATCCAGATAATGAATGAGAACCTCAGTGGAGCCAGGGAGGAAGGGTATGGAGGAAGAAAACAGAGGTCCATTAATAGAAATATTACCATCAACTATGGGTATACATGTATATGTGTGAATATACCATTATCAGTCTGGGTACTTGGTATTGGGAGGGAGGAAAATGGGGAAGTAGGGGGTACACAAAGTACTGTGTGCATATATTTCATTGTCAACATGATTTACATTATGATGTGAGACTAAAATGTACCAATAAAAAAGTCAGAGTGTCTTACATTCAAGGCACTTCATTGCGTCTCTCTAATGCAGTGTTTTGGTGGTCTGTTCCTTCTTTCTACCTCTGAATAATAAAAATTGCTTAAGCTTGCAGCAGTATGGTTCTGGCTATTTTTCTAAACTAGCTAAGAACAAGAACCCACATCTCTATCTCAAACCGTTACAGTTTTGGTGCCCAACGGCGAGGCTCCAGCTGATGGTGGCCTAATGCCACTACACCTTGAATGTTAGTAACCCTCCCCAAAATGTGATCAGATCCTGGTGAATTACTGGGTAGGATAACTGGCACCAACAGGCTCCCCGTGATCGTGGAGAGACCCCTGCCACTGCTTAGCTATGGCAGACTCTCCAAGGGGAGGGGAAATTTTCCTTTAAACTAGAGTGGGAGACAAGAAGGGACTCTAGACCCTACTCAAGCTTACTATATGAACTCATAGGTAAGCAAGCAGTGACTTGGGAGCCTCATTCCTCTTCAGATATTGGCTCACATTACCTTATGTTCTTGTAAATGAGGTGAAATCTATGTCAAGATCTATAGTGGAGTTCTGGTAAAAACCACTATTGTCTACTTCCGGGAAGATGTCTACCGAGAAAAGCAGCATTTGCTAGTCCTGCTAACACTCAATATCTATTGCCACAAAATCAGTGCTTTTCATAGCCAGAAAACACTATCATCAGATAATTAAAAAAAGTAAACACAGGGACAGAGAAAAAGAAGACTAGAAGAACAACCAAAGACCAGAAAAGAAACAGCCCACCTTGCGGCAGTGGAGCCGCAACCAGCACCATCTTCCCTCACAGCACCAGGCTCCAGAGAAGAAAGGTAAACAAGGAGCTGAAGTGAGCAGCTTCAGATCATTTGGGTGTAATTCAGCAGTTCTTTCAGTGCAAAGAATGTCTAAAACTCCCAGTGGCCAAGCTCATCACGCCTTCGAGGGACTCAGAACGGAGCTCAAAACCAGAAAAGAAATACGCCAGCCTCACAACCGAGGACGTGGCAGCGGCGCCATATTGCCAGCAGTGGTGGCAAGTTCACCAGGCCTGCGACAGCTCAAGATCAAAGTGCACAATAACTGTAAGTGAAATTGTGGCCCCTAAAGGAGAAATCCCAGCACTGTGACCCCCAGGGACTTGTGCAGCTTTGATAATCTCCCTGGGTCTGAGATTTTGCAGTCCAACCCAATGAAGGAGTAGTGGTGGCAAAGATACCACATCCTAGTTGCAGCTCCCCATGGGAAAACGCCTAGCTCGGCACCCCCAGGGTCTCACGCAGCCTCGATTAACTCCCTGGGTCTGACACTTTGTGATACAACCCAGTACAGGAGTAGTGGCAACTGAGATCACCACAGACTTGAGATCCAGAACACCCTAAGTGAAGTCATAGTGACCCAGGGAAGAACCCAGAGAAGGCACAAACTTCTGAAATCACACGAAAGAGAAACAGCAATAGATCAATGAACACCCACAACCCCATAATATCAGAACCTGATAACACAAATTCAGAGATCTCCAGATCTCAAAATTTAGCCTGCTCCTGGGGTAACCTTCACTTCTCCCATTCTTAATTATTCTGGAGACTCCAGCTCCTCTGTTACAAAGAAGATATAATGTCAGACAACCAAACTAACTTGGGTACAAGTTTCTCCCTTGGTCTTATTTAAAATCATACTGGGCAGGGCGGGGCACGCCTAATGGGGCCCGGGTCGCGGGACTCTGGGCCCCTGCCGAACTGCGCGTAGCATGCCAGACCCCTGGAGAAACCAGACCCAGTAAGACGCTGGGTTCTGGGCGGGGGTCGCGGGCTGGGCACGCCAGATGGGGCCCGGGTCGCGGGACTCTGGGCCCCAGGCAGAACTGCGAGTAGCACGGCAGATCCCTGGAGAAACCAGGCCCAGTAAGACGCTGGGTTCTGGGCAGGGGTCGCGCGCGGCGCACAAAAGCCGGGGCCTGGGTCGCGGGACCCTGGGCCCCGGGCCGAACTGCGCGTAGCACGCCAGACCCCTGGAGAAACCAGGCCCAGTAAGACGCTGGGTTCTGGGCGGGGGTCGTGGGCGGGGCACGCCTAATGGGGCCCAGGTCGCGGGACTCTGGGCCCCTGCCGAACTGCGCGTAGCACGCCAGACCCCTGGAGAAACCAGACCCAGTAAGACGCTGGGTTCTGGGCAGGGGTCGCGGGCTGGGCACGATGGGGCCCGGGTTGCGGGACTCTGGGCCCCAGGCAGAACTGCGAGTAGCACGCCAGACCCCTGGAGAAACCGGGCCCAGAACAGAAAAAGATAAAGAAAAATATCGGAGAGGTGGTAAGAAAGCCGTTATGGATGCCAGGACACTGGAGATGCAGACAAAACTTATCTAAATGCACTGGAACTTATGGAAAAATTCGCCGTGAAAGAGGACTGCTATTTCTCTATATTGTTAAGAATCTCAGACATCACATATAAGGAGAGAGTTTAGCGGAGACCAAGGAGAAATGCGGTGCTGAAAGAGTTCTTCGCGATGGTGGTAGAGACTTGTATTCAGGAGAAGCAGAAACCGGATCTTACCAACTTTATTTTTTTTGGAGAAATTACACCAAATGTCGAATGCTACCATCACGCATGCTTAGGAACACTGGACAACATTCAGAGTGGAAAAAGAGCCTGGGAAGGATTTGAAACGGTGGAGGCAGTGGCAATGCCAGTGGCCAATATTCGGGGGAGGCAGAGATCTGATACATTACAACTGGAACCTTTGAAATACTAACCACAGAGACTGTGATCGGAACCTGCTGAGGGGTTAGGCGGGCGCCGGGGCCAGTGGCCGACATCGGAGCTTGCTGTGAGGCAGGGCCACTACTGAGGCCTCCGTGGCCGGGATTGGAACCTGCAGAGGGGTTAGACCGATGCTGGGGCCAGCGAGGCCGGCATTGGAGCCTGCCATGATGCAAGGCTTGTGCTAGGGCCTCCGAGGTCGGGTCCGGAACTTGCTGAGGGGTTAGGCCGGTGCTGGGGTCAGCGAGGCCGGCATCGGAGCCTGCCGTGAGGCAAGGCCAGTGTTGGGGCCCCCGAGGATGGGACCGGAGCCTGCTGAGGGGTTAGGCCGGTGCTGGGGCCAGCGAGGCTGGCATCAGAGCCTGCCATGAGGCAAGGCCGGTACTTGGGCCTCCGAGGCCAGGATAAGAGCCTGCCGAGGGGTTAGGCCAGTGCTGGGGCCTCCAGGGCAGAATAAGAGCCTGCTGAGGGGTTAGGCCGGTGCTGGGGCCAGCGAGGCCGGCATCGGAGCCTGCCTTGAGGCAAGGCCGGTACTGGGGCCTCCGAGGCCAGGACAAGAGCCTGCCGAGGGGTTAGGCCAGTGCTGGGGCCTCCAGGGCAGAATAAGAGCCTGCTGAGGGGTTAGGCCGGTGCTGGGGCCAACGAGGCCGGCAGCGGAGCCTGCCGTGAGGCATGACCAGTGCTGGGGCCTCCGAGGCCGGGATCGGAGCATGCCGAGGGGTTAAGCCGGTGCTGGGGCCAGCGAGGCCGGCATCGGAGCCTGCCATGAGGCAAGGCCGGTACTGGGGCCTCCGAGGCCAGGATAAGAGCCTGCTGAGGGGTAAGGCCGGTGCTGGGGCCAGCGAGGCCGGCATCGGAGCCTGCCGTGAGGCAAGGCCGGTACTGGGGCCTCCGAGGCCAGGATAAGAGCCTGCCAAGGGGCTAGGCCGGTGCTGGGGCCAGCGAGGCCGGCATCGGAGCCTGCCTTGAGGCATGACCAGTGCTGGGGCCTCCGAGGCTGGGATCGGAGCCTGCCGAGGGGTTAGGCCGCTGCTGGGGCCAGCGAGGCCGGCATCGGAGCCTGCCGTGAGGCAAGGCCGGTACTTGGGCCTCCGAGGCCAGGATAAGAGCCTGCCGAGGGGTTAGGCCAGTGCTGGGGCCAGTGAGGCCGGCATCGGAGCCTGCCTTGAGGCAAGGCCGGTACTGGGGCCTCTAGGCCAGGATAAGAGCCTGCCGAGGGGTTAGGCCGGTGCTGGGGACAGCGAGGCCGGCAGCGGAGCCTGCCGTGAGGCAAGGCCAGTACTGGGGCCTCCGAGGCCAGGATAAGAGCCTGCCAAGGGGTTAGGCCGGTGCTGGGGCCAGCGAGGCCGCCATCGGAGCCTGCCTTGAGGCATGACCAGTGCTGGGGCCTCCGAGGCCGGGATCGGAGCCTGCCGAGGGGTTAGGCCGGTGCTGGGGCCAGCGAGGACGGCATCGGAGCCTGCCGTGAAGCAAGGCCGGTACTGGGGCCTCTGAGGCCGGGATCGGAGCCTGCCGAGGGGTTAGGCCGCTGCTGGGGCCAGTGAGGCCGGCATCGGAGCCTGCCGTGAGGCAAGGCCGGTACTGGGGCCTCCGAGGCCAGGATAAGAGCTTGCCGAGGGGTTAGGCCGGTGCTGGGGCCAACGAGGCCGGCAGCGGAGCCTGCCGTGAGGCATGACCAGTGCTGGGGCCTCCGAGGCCGGGATCGGAGCATGCCGAGGGGTTAGGCCGGTGCTGGGGCCAGCGAGGCCGGCATCGGAGCCTGCCGTGAGGCAAGGCCGGTACTGGGGCCTCCGAGGCCAGGATAAGAGCCTGCCAAGGGGCTAGGCCGGTGCTGGGGCCAGCGAGGCCGGCATCGGAGCCTGCCTTGAGGCATGACCAGTGCTGGGGCCTCCGAGGCTGGGATCGGAGCCTGCCGAGGGGTTAGGCCGCTGCTGGGGCCAGCGAGGCCGGCATCGGAGCCTGCCGTGAGGCAAGGCCGGTACTGGGGCCTCTGAGGCCGGGATCGGAGCCTGCCGAGGGGTTAGGCCGCTGCTGGGGCCAGTGAGGCCGGCATCGGAGCCTGCCGTGAGGCAAGGCCGGTACTGGGGCCTCCGAGGCCAGGATAAGAGCCTGCCGAGGGGTTAGGCCAGTGCTGGGGCCAGTGAGGCCGGCATCGGAGCCTGCCTTGAGGCAAGGCCGGTACTGGGGCCTCTAGGCCAGGATAAGAGCCTGCCGAGGGGTTAGGCCGGTGCTGGGGACAGCGAGGCCGGCATCGGAGCCTGCCGTGAGGCAAGGCCTGTACTGGGGCCTCCGAGGCCAGGATAAGAGCTTGCCGAGGGGTTAGGCCGGTGCTGGGGCCAACGAGGCCGGCAGCGGAGCCTGCCATGAGGCATGACCAGTGCTGGGGCCTCCGAGGCCAGGATAAGAGCCTGCCAAGGGGTTAGGCCGGTGCTGGGGCCAGCGAGGCCGGCATCGGAGCCTGCCTTGAGGCATGACCAGTGCTGGGGCCTCCGAGGCCGGGATCGTAGCCTGCCGAGGGGTTAGGCCGGTGCTGGGGCCAGCGAGGCCAGCATCGGAGCCTGCCGTGAGGCAAGGCCGGTACTGGGGCCTCCGAGGCCAGGACAAGAGCCTGCCGAGGGGTTAGGCCGGTGCTGGGGCCAGCGAGGCCGGCATCGGAGCCTGCCGTGAGGCAAGGCCGGTACTGGGGCCTCCGAGGCCAGGATAAGAGCTTGCCGAGGGGTTAGGCCGGTGCTGGGGCCAACGAGGCTGGCAGCGGAGCCTGCCGTGAGGCATGACCAGTGCTGGGGCCTCCGAGGCCGGGATCGGAGCATGCCGAGGGGTTAGGCCAGTGCTGGGGCCAGCAAGGCCGGCATCGGAGCCTGCCGTGAGGCAAGGCCAGTACTGGGGCCTCCGAGGCCAGGATAAGAGCCTGCCAAGGGGTTAGGCCGGTGCTGGGGCCAGCGAGGCCGGCATCGGAGCCTGCCTTGAGGCAAGGCCGGTACTGGGGCCTCTGAGGCTGGGATCGGAGCCTGCCGAGGGGTTAGGCCGCTGCTGGGGCCAGTGAGGCCGGCATCGGAGCCTGCCGTGAGGCAAGACCGGTACTGGGGCCTCCGAGGCCAGGATAAGAGCTTGCCGAGAGGTTAGGCCGGTGCTGGGGCCAACGAGGCCGGCAGCGGAGCCTGCCGTGAGGCATGACCAGTGCTGGGGCCTCCGAGGCCGGGATCGGAGCATGCCGAGGGGTTAGGCCGGTGCTGGGGCCAGCGAGGCCGGCATCGGAGCCTGCCGTGAGGCAAGGCCGGTACTGGGGCCTCCGAGGCCAGGATAAGAGCCTGCCAAGGGGCTAGGCCGGTGCTGGGGCCAGCGAGGCCGGCATCGGAGCCTGCCTTGAGGCATGACCAGTGCTGGGGCCTCCGAGGCCGGGATCGGAGCCTGCCGAGGGGTTAGGCCGCTGCTGGGGCCAGCGAGGCCGGCATCGGAGCCTGCCGTGAGGCAAGGCCGGTACTGGGGCCTCTGAGGCCAGGATAAGAGCCTGTCAAGGGGTTAGGCCGGTGCTGGGGCCAGTGAGGCCGGCATCGGAGCCTGCCGTGAGGCATTACCAGTGTTGGGGCCTCCGAGGCCGGGATTGGAATCCTGCCAAGGGGTTAGACCGGTGCAGGGGTCAATGGCCAGCATCGGAGCCTGGCGTGAGGCAAGTTCACTCCTGCGGCCTCCAAGGTCGGGACCAAAGCCAGCTTAGGGGTTTGACCGGTTCAGGGGCCAGCGAGACCAGAACTGGGTCCTCCCATGAGGCAAGGCCGCTGCGTGAGCCAGCGAGGTCTGGATCAGTCCACTGAGTAGCCAGGCCACTACTGGGACCATCAAGAGTGGGATTGGTACTTGCAACGCAGCATGCACAGAGAAATATCGCAGAAAATATAAATCAGACGCTTCTCTTAATCAGCAATAACTAGGAGGAAAAGGGCAACAGGAAGAGGTTGAGCTATAGAAAGGGCCCTATAGTGAAGCAACTAATGTGATCAATCAGAGGGTATGTAATACTGGAGGACAGAGCCTCTTTAAAATGCAGGAGGTACATAAACAAATGTATCAAAGTAAATCACCAAAGAAGTGTGGGATGGAGGGAGGGGGAGGGAATGGGACGGGGCTGGAGGAGGGCTAATTGGATGATGTGTGCTTGTATATCCTCTCAAGTCTTGTACTCCAATGTGATTGATATATGACTACAATGCACCAATTTAAAAAATAAATTAATTAAAAAAAAATATCTTCTATTAGAAAAAAAAAATAAATAAAATCATACTACTTTTTTTTTTCTCATTCTTCAAAAAAAAAAAGCCCAAAAAGAAAAAAACTTAAGCTGTTCTTTTTCTCTTTTGCTAACTGTACCAAGACAAGGTGCTGCTCAGGTTTTTTGTTTTTGTTTTTTGTTTTTTAATCTCAACCAATCCTAGCTAAAGTGTAAACCTCTACAAAGCTTTCCAGGTTGCTATAAAACTTAGACCTCTGTGAGATGTGATTAAATACAATATGCATTGCCTTTAAAGATTTTTTCCTGTGGCAAAATAAATGTTTTAAGTATCACACTAGTGATACTTACCTGATGTCTTAGTTTTCTGTGGTAATCTATAATTCATTTATTAAGTTGAGTAAATGTAAAATGTGGGTAATGCTTTAAAATGCTCCTCTTAGCTTCATAAGGTCTAAAATAATCCTTGAGTCTATGAAATGGGTTTCTAAATTTTTGGTGTAAAAACAACATTGTAAAATGGCATTTTCTTAGGTCAGCTTGTATGTAAAAACAAGAGACAGATGTGGAAAGTGTATGGGTTTACAAATTTTTTGGTGGAGGAAGGATAGAAAGGAAGGAAATTTTCTAAGAGTAAAAAAGCATTTTGTATAAAGTAAGGTTTATCTAAGATTGTACCAAATGGAAAAAGAAAGGACCTGGATAAAAATTAAAGGGTTGAGGCAAGTTGCAAAGTGCTTGTGGTAGATTTGTAAATTAATAAAGTTTATATAAAAATATATTGCATATATGATAAAGGTTATTTTATTTTATTTTATTTTATTTTATTTTATTTTATTTGTGGTACTTGGGTTCCTAGAAGTCCTTCTACCTCCGGGCTACACCCCCAGACACCTGTTTTTTTATATTTTTATTTGGAAACAGGGTCTCTTAAGCCAGCGAGGCTGGCTTCGAACCTGCGCAATCTTCCTGTCTCCGCCTCCCAAGCGCGGGGATTACAAGCATGTGCCACCACGCCTGGCTAAAGATGATTTTATATAAAATTAGTTAAAAGATTTACAGTAAGTTTCTATTAAGTCTACCTTTTTTGAGACCTCTGGAGGCCATTCTATTCATACTTATATTTGGCCCTTGGTTACTAAATTATGTGGTTAAGTTTGTCTTCAACAGAATTAAAGCTATCAAGCTCCAGATGATGCTCCAGATAATATCCCAGATGAACACCTGCTGGAGCCCCTTGGACAGCCATAAACCCCTCAAACATCAGTTGATTTAACTCTCACAAGTGGCTTTCTTGCACCTTCAAGGCCGGGACTCCACTTCAACCCTTCTCTGCATGAAAGTAGCTCAATTAGCTTTCTTTGTCCCCGTTTCCTTTGGCCTGACAAGTGTCAGGAAGTTAATAGAAAGAGGAGGGAATGTGCTGGTATTGAAAAATAGCTTTGGTATTAATCACAAATATTTTAAAAATTGTCAGGGCCTGGGTGCTGCACAGGCACTCAAGCAGGGAGGGGAGGCAGCTGTTACAGTGCAGAGTTCCCCTCACCAGAAGTGATTACCAAGTACACAAAAGAGGTGTAGCCCAGGGCCTTCATATTTTATTTTATTTTATTTTTTTGAACACTGCAAGCAGATTTCAGTTTCTTTAGAATCAACAAGTTATAGGTGACTGAGGAAAAAATTTATGAGCTAATTAATTATAAAAGATCTGACAAACTCGCACACTATTTATTAAAGAAAAATTAAAAATTAGGTCCTTTGTCAGTTAACTGTAAAAAACAGACAATGCATAGTCCTGAGATTTACTTTGAGAGAAAGTGATAACAATATATTCCTAAGTTCTAAATAATTTCCTTCCCCTTGTGTCTTCTGGAGTATTCCAAACAAGTTACAAGCACTGAACTAAAGACTCTGCACATCTCCTTTAATCAAGGTTTCTCCCCACACTGTTCTCTTTCCTATCTGAATTGGTACAGATTGTTAAGGGCATCCCTGGCGCTTCACATTGACAGGAGCACTCTCAACCACGCATTCCTCTACAACAGGGAAGCCTGCCTAGAGTGTATATTGGGAATTACTCTCCTGTGTGAGTTCTTTCATGTCTGTACAAGGAACTATATATGCCATAGGTATTCCACATGGCTTACATATGTAAGGCTCCTGCATTGGAAGATGACTGGAAGAACTAAGGGCTATCCCACACTGCTTGCTCAGTTTCCCTCTCATGTGACTCCTTTCATGGTTTCTGAGGGAATAAGGATCAGAGTAAGCTTTTCCACATACATTACACACTTAAGGTTTCTCTCCACTGTGAGTCCTTCCATGTCTTTTAATACTTTTGGAACATTTAAAGGCTTTTCCACATTGCTCACATACATACGGTTTCTCTCCAGTGTGACTCCTATGATGCATTCTGAGAGAAGGATGAGCGAACGCTTCCCAGCATTGCTCACATACATAGCGTTTCTCCCCAGTGTGAATTCGCTCATGTACCCGAAGGTCAGTGGAAGATCTAAAGCCTTTCCCACATTACTTACATACATAGGGTTTGTCACCCATATGAATTCGGTTATGATTCTGAAGGCTATTGGAAGATCTAAAGGCTTTCCCACATTGCTTACATCATAGGGTTTCTCCTCATTGTGAATTTGCTCATGTACCCGAAGGTCACTGGAAGATCTAAAGGCTTTCCCACATTCCTTACATACATAGAGTTTCACCCAGTGTGAATTCGCTCACGTTCCTGAAGTTGACTGGAAAATCTAAAGCCTTTCCCACATTGCTTACATACGTAGGGTTTCTCCCCAGTATGAATTCGCTCATGTATCTGAAATTCATTTGAAAAACTAAAGCATTTCCCACACTGCTTACATACATAAGGTTTCTCACCAGTATGAACTCATATATGTCTTTTAAGGCTCCCAGAGAGCCAGGTGTGGTGGCGCACGCTTGTAATCCCAGCATTCAGGAAGGCTGAGACTTGGAGGATTGTGGTTCATGGACAGCCTCAGCTACTTAGTGAGGTCCTCTGCAATTCAGTGAGACCCGGTTTCAAAATAAAGAATAAAAAAATAGGGCAGGGGGTGTAGCTTGGAGGCAGAATGCCCCTGGGTTCCATCCCCAGATGCGCAAAAAAAAAGAAGAAAAAGCTCCCAGAAATGCTAAAGGCTTTCCCACACTGTTCATATACATAAGTTTTCTCTCCTCTGTGAATTCTTTCATGGATTTGAATGCAATGAGAACTACTGAAGGTTTTCCCACATTGCTCACACTCATGGTGTTGATCTCCACTGTGACTCCCTTTATCCTTCAGAAAGCTCTTGGGAACAGGAGGAAAACTGAAGGCTTCCTCCTGTTCTTTGTATTTACCAGGTTTCTCTCCATATTTCAAAGGCACACATGGTTTCTGTCCAGATTGAGCACCATGGGGCTTATTTAAGGTTAAATGACCAAAGAGAACATCTCCACACTTCTGCCTTTCACCTGGTTTGACTCCAGGATGAAATTTCTGCTTGACAATAGGATCTGGACAGCAGCTAAAAATTATTCCACAGTCACTACCAAGTTCATATTCAAAGAATCTTGCTACCACTTGATTTCTACGCAGACCAGGTTCTTCAAGGTTTCCTGCATCACATGTCGGTAGAGCTCCTTTTGGGAGGGATCCAGCAAAGCCTACTCCTCCAGGGTGAAGGTCACAGCCACATCCTCAAAAGCCACCAACACCATGGCGCCACATTTGGGTCTGTGGAGGTCCTGGAGCTGGACCGAACAACCTCTGTGCTCTGCAGGAAGACAGATAGCAGGGCCTTCATATTTTAAAGACAAGTTTATATAATAAATAACTTCTAGCAGATAGGCCCAAACTCCCCAGTGATGCAAGAGGATGCTACAGATCTTCATCAAAGAGGGGATATACCGGGACTTCCGGGAAGATGGCTACCGAGAAAAGTGAGGCTTAAGAGCCCTGCTAACAACCAATCTCCATTACCACAAAATCAGCGCCTTTCATAGCCAGAAAACACCATCACCAGAGAAACAAAAAAATCAGCAGGCTCCAGAGAGAAAGCGGACTGAGAACAGAACTCAGAGCCACAGAGGAAATACACCAGCCTCACACCCGAGGATGCGGCAGCAGCGCCATACTGCCGGAGGCTGCGACGAGTTCACCGGACAACTACAGCAAGCCGAGATGAGCAGCTGCGGAACAGCCAGGCAGGATTTTTCAGTGCAGGGAGCATCTAAAACTCCCAGTGGCTGAGCTCAGCACACGCTGCAGGGACTCAGAGTGGAACTCAAAACCAAGAAGAAATAAGCCAGCCTCATGGCCGAGGGCGTAGCAGTGGCGCCATATTGCCACCAGTGGCAGCAGCAGCGAATTCACCGAGACCAGTACAGCTACATCTGTGAACTCAAGAACAGTGAGTCAAATTGTGGGCCACAGAGGAGAAGTCCCAGTACTGTACTCCCTGGGAATTGACCCAGTGGGGGTGTGGAGGTGGCAGAGATACCACACCATAGGAGAACGCCCAATCTGGCACCCCCCATAGTTTAAAGCAGCCTCTATCTACTCTCTGGATCGGAGACTCTGTGATACAACCCAGTAAAGGAGTAGTGGGGTCTGAGATACTACAGACTCGAGATCCAGAGCACCTTAAGTGAAGCCGTAGTGACCCAGGGAAGAACCCAGAGAAGGCACAAACTTCCGAAATCATGGGAAAGAGGAATAACACTGGAGCAATGAATGCCCACAACCCCACAACATCAGAGCCCGATAAAACAGAAAATCAGAGATTTCTAGAAGATCAAATCAGGAAAATAACTGTAGAAATAATAGAGGTGCTTCGAAAAGAACTCAGAGAGAGCCAAAAAGAGATAAAGGATGCAATTAATGAAGTAAAGGCCTCAATTCAAAGCACAAACAACCGATTAGAACACATGGAGAACAGAATTTCGCTCTTAGAAGATGAGCAATCCAAAAATGAACGCATAGTTTCTAATCTAGAAAAAAAAAACCAACAGCAGGAATTTGACATTGAAGAAATATGGGCCCATTTTAAGACAGCTAACCTATGAATAATTGGAATAGAGGAGGGAAAAGAACGTGAAACCAAAGGGATCAACAATCTCTTCAAGGAAGTAATAGCAGAAAAATTTCCAAACATAGAGCAAGAGGTTGATACACAGATCCAGGAAACTTATAGAACTCCCTTTAGACAGGATCTAAGAAAAGGATCCCCACGCCACATAATTGTCAAAATGACCAATTTGGAAGCCAAGCAGAGAATATTAAAGGCAACAAAAACAAAGGGCCAAGTGACATTCAGAGGCAAACCAATTAGAATCACTCCAGACGTCCCAAACCAAGTCATGAGAGCCAGAAGGGCTTGGAGTAACATATTCCAAACTCTGAAAGAAAACAACTTCCAGCCAAAAATTTCTTATCCAGCAAAACTTTCTATCAAATTAGATGGAGAAATAAGAAGCTTCCATGACAAACAGAAACTGAAGGAATTTATGTCTTCAAAACCAGCACTAGAGAAAATACTCAAAGATTTAACTACAAAGAAGAAATGGGTAACACACACCAGAACCAGAGAAACAAGATTTTCCATCCAACAGACATCTAAGACTGGTTATCTGTGGAGATTCATTATTTATGTTAGTCTTTTACCTATCTCTAAATTGTATTGTTTGCTTTTATTGTTGCTAATTTTTAGGAATTTTAGTTGGAATATTAATATACCTTCAGATATAGCATTTGGAAATATTTTATTCCATTCTATCTGTAACTTTTAACTCTGTCTACATTGTCTTTGGATATACAATATTTTTTTTATTTTATAGGGAGTTTGTTTACCCTTCTGTTGCCTGTGCCATTGAAATCATATCCAAGAAAACACTGCCAATTTCAATGTTGTGAGGTTTTATGACCCAGATTTTCTTCTAAAAGTTTATAGTCTTAAGATTTATATTTAGGTCTTTTATCTATTTTGAATTAATACTTGTATATGGGATTAGGTAAGGGTCCAATTTTATTCTTTTTGATGTAATTATTATTTTTCAACAATATTTAGTTAAAAGATTATTATTTCTACCACCAAATGTTCGTGGAAACCTTGTCAAAAATAACTTGACAATATAGAGAAGAATTTAGCTCTAGGCTTGTATTTAACTCCAATGGTTTATATATCTGCCTTTAGAACAGTACTACACTGTTTCAATTATTGTAGCTTTATATGGTTTGAAATCAGAAAATATATATCTTCTAGCTTTGTTCTTTTTCAAGATCGTTTTGGGTACCTAGAGTCCATATTCCATATTAGGATAGATTTTTTTCTGAAAAATAAATATATAAATATATGATAGTTCCACCTTAAAAAATAGAAAAAAATATTCTCTGGTAAGAAAGAAAGCAAAAAGAAATATTGAAATGTTATCTTTAAGTCATCAAAAGCTTGGTATCAGACAAATGAAACTGTTATGTGAGATTATCATTGTTAATTTTGGATAAATTGCTATAATACTAGATGTCAACCACTAAGCCAAGCATGGGAAGGAGGGATGGGGAGAGAATGGGGTGGGATCGGGTGGGGGCTGACTGGGTGATGTGTGCATGTATGTCTACAAAAGTTTGTATCCCACTATGATGTATGAAAACAGTACACCAATAAAAAATAAAAAAATAAAAAATAAAAAAGAGGGGATATACCATGTAACCCCTGACTTTGTTAACCAAATAACACATCTTGGTCATAACAATGTCTTGCACTGGAGATAATGGGTAGGGCCACATCTGCATCAGGTCAGGGGCAGATAGAAAGACTATTGGTTAAGCAGGATGGAAGATAATAAATCCTTATAAAAACTGTTCTTTGTTCAAAAACTTCAGTGTCTTACTTTCAAGGCACTCCACTACATCTCTCTAATGCAGTGCTTTGATGATCTGTTCCTTCTTTCTACGTATGTAATAACAAAGATTGCTTAAGCTTGCAAAAAAATTTCAAAGTTATATTATGGTATCCATATTATATTTCAATGTTTACAACATTTTTAATTTGATGAGTTTGTATTGAAAATTTTAGAAGACTCACTCAGTGGTTTAAATTTAAGTTTGAAAGATGAATAAAATCATCTGGAAGGTCCATGTGTATTCAGTAGTTGTGATAGATATAGAGCTTTCCAGAAGAATCATTCTCTCTTCTGTGAAACTTCTGGGTTCAGGCTGCTGAAAAGAGGTTGACAATTACTAGCACAATCAAAATGCTCAGAAAGATCAGGGCTCTTAGAAACTGTGTTGAACTCTGTTTTTTTCAAATACTTGGAATGAAATTCTTCTAAATAGTACCCTCAGTTTCCCCCACAGAATCTATGAATAAAGGACATAAGATATAAGCAGTGCCAATGAGGCCCACAGAACAAAATGAGCTAGTCTCCACTTCTCCAGTAGTCTGCTCCACAGTGACCCCTGGGTCAGCACCCATCCTGTGTGACCTCACTCACAGTGCTCTCCAGAGAAAAGCTGGCATTCTAACACCATGGTACTCAATGGGGAATTTCAAGGACGAAACATGGCAATTAGCCTGCAGTTTTTAATGCTATGGTTTTCAATTCTAGTTTTAATAGAATAAATGTTGATGTCAAAATTTTCTACTTAGTTGATGTTGATCAGTGGTTAGTGGGACTTAACATGAAAGACTATAATGACTGGATTAATATTCACTCTAAATTGAAAAGTCTTAACTAATAAAATGCATAGCTTCCAGAAGGAGACAAAGCAAAGTATAATCCTGCAGACTGCAAACTATGGCTTTGATGGGTGTTACGTATACATGTTATCCTGTCTGACTGGACTAAGCAATGCACATTCCCTTTTTAAGAAATGCTGAAAATTCACCTATTTTTGATAAACAACAAATAGGAGGTTTTTGGTTTTGTTTGTTTTTACTTGCTGCCTTGCTAATTTTATTATTAAAAATTGGTCACATGGCATCAATCTAAGGCTAGCTGCCAAATTGGGTTTATAAGTATTTAATTATTGGAGTAAATTCAGACAAAACTACATCTAAAATTTTCCAAAGAACTGAAAAATAGCTGTGCCTTAATACTTGCAAGTAACTTTTGCTAAAAGCATTTCATTTTTCTCCTTACTAAGGTTTATTATTATGTCTCTGGCGTGTAATATTCTTTCTTTCTTTCTTTCTTTCTTTCTTTCTTTCTTTCTTTCTTCTTTCTTTCTTTCTTTCTTTCTTTCTTTCTTTCTTTCTTTCTTTCCTTCTTTCTGTACTGATTATTGAACCTAAGGGGATTCTACCTCACCCCCAGCTATATCCCAGCTCTATTTATTTTTTGTTTTGAAACAGGGTCTCACCTAGCTCATAAATGTTTTTTAATTTAATAAATGAATGATTGAATTATAATATTAAAAATATGCTCTGGCATTTAAGATAAATTTATTATTATTTGCATATTCTAATAATGCTGGTTTCAAGGAGTGTACAGTTTAGCTCTCACTGCTTGACATGAACACAAGCCCTTATCAAGCCTTTTAAAGACTTGTTCCTTTCTCATATTTTGTCCAAGAAACCTAAAAAGTGTGACTGAAAGGAACAATAGACCATTTATTTTCTTTCTTAGTATTAGCCAGCAATAATGTAGCTTGAGAAAATGTCCCTGTTCATTGACTTGTGGAACTCTTGTGGGTGGACATAAAGTTCTTTGTAAAATGCTAATCTGCAAAAACAAAGCAGACACAGAGTGTCAGATTAGAAGCAAATCCCATTTCCCCAGAGGAACAGCGTGTTCTGTAGTAGCAGCAAAAGTTTCCAGAGTTTTTAGATTGCTTAACATATCAGATCCAAATATGTGCTTATCTACATTTTGTCCTATTATCACCATACATTTTTAATATAGAAAGGAAATTGTCTTCAAATGCTTCCAAGTGTTCTGTTTGACTATGTCTTTTGCATGATAATTGCCTGTAGCATCTAGTGTGTGTTTACATATGCATATGCACCATGTGTGTATGCTTTACTTTATACAGCTTCAGAGCCCTGTTCTTTCTTTACCTATTCCACTAATCCCTAGTATCCATTATTATAAACTACAAGGTTTTCTTGTCACTCCAAATATACCAGCAGGCACTTGCCCTTTTGTCTTTTTAGCCGTTGTTAAAAAGCAAAATTTGTACACACCAGTCCATCATGCTTTAGCATAATACCTTGATCTTTTTGAAGTATCAGAGGCCAACAATGTGGTAGCAATCAACTTTCCTTTCTACTGATAGTCTAATAGCACAACATTTTCTAACACTCTCTCTAGTTAAAGGGCAATCTCTGACTCTTATACAAAATAAGTGATTTTTGGTGTTAATTCTATATAAATAATGATATCCTTTTTAGAAATGGAATTCTTTGAGTAAAATATTAAAGTATTTTCTTTTCTGTCTCACAGCTTGGTTACTACCATATTCTAGCCTCCTGGTCACTCTCTCTGGAAGTCTGTGTCACTTAGCTGAGTCTTCCTTTTCATCCCCAGCTAGCCAATGTAGAAATATCAGATTGTCCCTGTGGACCAAATATGCTACCTTCAGGCTTCCTGGTGATTTTCATCTAAACTCCACAAAAAGTTTACATAGGTTATACTTTGGACCATGTTATAATTTAAAACTTACTTCCAATTAATATCCTAAACATTACTAGCATACACTCTATCAGCAAGCTTTTATTTCCTAGCACACTCTTGTGTGTGTGTGTGTGTGTGTGTGTGTGTGTGTGTGTGTGTGTGTGTGTTACTGGGGATGGAACACAGGGGCATTCTACATTCAAGCTGTACCACCAGCCCTATTTTTTATTCTTTATTTTTAAACAGGGCCTTGCTGAGTTGCAAAGAGCCTCACTAAATAGCTGAGGCTGTCCACACACTGTGATCCTCCTGTCTCAGCCTTCAAAATGCTGGGATTGCAAGTGTGCACCATGTCTAACTTCTAGCACACTCTTTTGCTCCCTCTATATTCAGTCTCATCTATATCTGCTGCTTTGAAGCACTCAACTTTATTTTGTTTACCACCTCCCCTTAGATGATACAACCCTGGAGGCCAATGCCTTCACTTTTCTCATCTGATCCTGCCCAAATCAGGTAAAAATGGTGGGAAAGATTATGTAACATCATAGATTACAAATAAACAGCAGTAACTAATGATCTGCTCACCATGCTGAGCCCTCTCCTAACCAGGGCCTCAGTCCAAAGATGACTTTGTTTCTGACTTCACTGAGAAAATTCAAGTCATTGCATGATTGAACCTTTATCTGGCCACACTTGCCATCTACATGTGTGTCTCACTTGCACCTTTCTCATTTCCTTTCAAGATATCTCAGTAGTATGAGAGAAGTCATTCCTCCTGATGAAGACTATTTCTCTTCACTTCAGTTTTTATATTGTCCCACCATCCCACCTGAGGGATCATTATCTATCATCCTCTCTCTTTTCCTCAACTTGCCTGCTCCATGAATGCATACTTATTCAATGAACATTTATCAAAGGTTTTTGTTTTTGTTTTTGTTTTTTTGCCATGTGCCCTATACTTTCATCTTCTTCTGGGAAAATCATTGCCTTTCTTGGGAAATGGTTTAGCTGACTCCTCTCCTCCTCCATCCAACAAGGGACTCAGCATCATCCATCAGGTCCTTACATAATCCTATATCCCAGTCATATTGGTTTTTAAAGGAAAAATTTCTAGATTGCACTGGGAATAAATTGGAGTTAAGACACTAAAGACCTGAATATTCGTTCACAGATACCATATCTTTAAATAAGAATTAAAATTCTTACTTTTAGAGAATGAGATGGATGGTTTGTTGTTCTAAAAAGGGAAAGAACAATGGACCCAGAGAGAAGAAGAGAATCGAGGGAAAAATGAGATGGAGACCAGCTGGGACTAGGGCAAATAGCTGAATCTCCAAGAAACTCTGAAATTGATGAGGAGGGTAGAAGGAAGAGTAGAGAGAAGTGAAGGACATTTTAAGAATGGTAAACTTATTCTTTTATTTGAAAGTGTTTTTGTTGCTGTCATATTGCTCCTCCTGTCTCCCCACAGATCCTCACAAAGGATTTTCTAATGGGATTTTTGTCATTTATGTTAGAATTGAAGAAGGACAATCTCACATCTGCATTGCTGTGGCACAGCACAAAGATCTTGCACATGAAGAGAGAATCAAAGGAAAGAGACCATGAGGCTATGAATTGTGACCACCCTCATTGATAGAAGTTATGGAAAGAGCTTTGTACTTCCCAAAGGTGTGTAAATGGGGCTTGAATTAATTTTACCATTTTCTCTGAAAAGACAGACAGAAGGCCCAACTGACATGGTTATAAGCCCAAGTAGACAAATAGTAATACACAGTTAATTTTGAAATAGTGATCCTTAAAATAAGATTTTCCAGCAGGCATGGTGGTACATGCTTCTAATCCCAGTGTTTATGAGACTAAGAGGGGAGGATCGCAGATTTGAGGCCAGCCTCAGCAACTTAGCAAGGCCCTTTTTCATAATAACAATGACTGAGTGGGTTCAGTCTCCTGTAACACACACCTATCAGTTGCTAAACACTAGTGGGATATGAGGATGCTCTTGTGTGTGTGTGTGTGTGTGTGTGTGTGTGTGTGTGTGTGTCTGTCTGTCTGTCTGTCTGGGGATGGAACCCAGGGTATTGACCTCCAAGCTACACCCCAGCCCTATTTTTTATTCTTTATTTTGAAGATGGGTCTCACTGAGTTTTAGAGGGTCTCACTAAGTAGCTGAGGCTGTCCATGAACTGCATTCCTCCAGTGTCAGCCTCCTGAATGCTGGGATTACAAGCATGTACCACCACACCCAACTCGAGGATGCTCTTTCTGCAAGCCTTTTTAAAATTCTTATAGGTGTCTAATTCACACCTATATAGGCTTATTTTACTTAGGTCCTTAAGTACTTAAGGACTCCTAAATTGGGTGGTCATAATCTAGAATTATCCAGTTGTCAGAGTTTACTGAAGAGTCTTGTGCAAGGAATCTAGCTGCCCCTGACTACTATAAAACTCCCATTGTGCCTGAAGCACAGTAAGACCAGAATTTCCATAATTCTCAAACCAACTGAACTCTCTGGTGTGCATCCATCAAGGTTGCCAGGAGTGGGTCAGTCAGTCTTGATTACTGGAAATCTAGAAATTAAATATAAATTATTGATGTCTTACTTTGTAGATCATTTGTTTTATGTAATTGTAATTGTGTGAGTAATTGCTGCAGTGTTACCATCCTCATTTTAATTTTCCCCCTCCCCTAGTCTCTGTATTGCTAAGTTATTTTTGCACGTGGGAGGGGGAACAGCTTCAGTAGGTAGGCTGTAGTGCCTTTTGTCCTACCTTGGTAGAAGTTCAAACAATTTTAAAATGACTAAAGTTAGGGATTTCAGTAATATCTTTGAAGCCCTTTTTCAATCTGGACTTCAAACAGACAACAGAAAGTTGTATTCAGTTTCACTTTGGAGACAGTGACAACCCATTTTAATGCATCCTTTCTTTTGTTTCTCTAGGGTCAGTAGTAATGTCCCTTAATTTATTTCTGATTTTAGTAATTTGGTTTTTTTCTGTTCCTTTTCTTGATTAGCTAAAGATTTGTAACTTTATTAATCTTTAAAAAGAACCAAGTTTTGTTATTCTGTATTATTTTTCTGTTCAATATCTCATTAATTTCTACTCTAATATATATTATTTCTTTTCTTATGCTTGTTTCAGGTTTAGTTTTAGGTAGAAGGTTAGGCTATTGACATGAGTTTCTATGTTTAAATCAACCAGTCACTTTTTGAACCATTGCCTTTTAAATTTTACTTTCTCTCCTAAATTTAGACAATAATTGTCATGCCTATCTAATGTGTACTCTCAGAAACATTCACACTTCTCATAGCTCCCTTCTGGAAACTCGTCTCCTTTGTGTTCCTAAAATAAAATGTTTGGCTGGGCGTGGCGGCACACACTTGTAATCTCTGTGCTTGGGAGGATCGCTCAGGTTCAAAGCCAGCATAAGAGACCTTGTTTCCATTTTTTTTTTAAAGTATAAAATTAGGTCTTGGAGTGTAGCCCGGAGGTAGAAGGGTTTCAGGAACCCCAGTACGTCCAAAATAATAATAATAATAATAATAATAATAATAATAATAATAATAATAATATGTTTGTACCTTTCTTCTTTCTCCTTCTCTTCTCTTTTCTTTTATTGAGTTGTAATTAACATAACACAAAATTCTCCATTTTAAAATGCACAATTCAGTGGTTTTTAGCATAATCATTTATATTGGACAATTATCACTATAAACTAATTACAAAACATTTCCATCATAACCTAAAAAGAAACTGCATACCTATTAGCAGTCATTCCCAATTTCCTTATTTCTCCATTCTGGAAACCACCCATATACTTTTTGTCCTCATGAATGTACTTATTCTGGACATTCTAGATAAATAGAATAGAATTACGCAGTATATGTGTCAGGTCCTGTTATTGTGTTCCTCCTGTCTCAGCCTCCCAAGTACTGGGATTACAGCATGTGCCAACATGGCAACTCTTAGTTTCTTTGTTTTGACAGCTTTAATCTTCTGTTGAGCCCTTCTAGTGATTTTTTTTCCCAACTCTAGATTTTTTTCTTTTCCTTTATTTTTTCAACTCTAGATTTTTTCTTTTCCTTTCTTTTTTCCTTTTCTTCCCTACCTTCCCTTCCATTACCTTTTCTCTCCTTCTTTCCTTCCTTCCTTCCTTCCTTCCTTCCTTCCTTTCTTCTTTGTACTAAGAATTGAACTCAGGACCATTCTACTGAATTACATCCTAGCTTTTTAAAAAAATTTTAGTTTGAAACAGAATCTCTCTAGATTGCTGAGAGTCTCACTACATTGCTGAGGCTGATCTTTAACCTGAAATCCTACTGTCTGAGCATCCAGAAATATAAGCAGGTGCCACTACACCCAACTTAGTTTCTGATTGATTATTTTTATTGATTTTTATCTCTTTATTGATATTCTGTATTTGTTGGAACATTATTATTTTATTTATTTATGTTTTCTTCTAGTTACTTGAACACATTTGTGATAACTGTTTTTGAGGTTTTTGATGTACAATATGCTAGGGTTGGGAATAGTGTCCTGCTTCTCTTTTGCTTTACAAAGAGGATGCTTAATGATAGCAGTAGTCTCTGATTTTCTCCACCTGCTTCTCCTAGAATTCATCTTCCATTCTTCCAGTGAAATTGGGCCTTGTTATACGTGACCTATTGTGCCTTGAGTGGAATTTGTGCTTCACAAATGGGGGATAGATGTAGGAAGGGGGGTCCCAATCCTCTCAGTCTCTCCTCCTCAGGATAGAGCCTCTGCAACAAGGAGCTGAGAGAGCTAGGAAATGCTGTGACCTATCTTCCTGCCTGAGAGCTGGGGATGAGGGGGAGAATGATTCCTGTGTTCCTTGCTTCATCAGCCAAAAGTGGGGCTTCTATCATACTGATCTGGGAGCTGGGAGGGAAGAAATGGGCCATGGCCCAAATATCACAGATTCTCACTATTTTAAAGAACAGTAGAGATAGTAGATTTTTCTTGAATGAATCTTTTTCTCTCTCCATATATAAAAATTATATTATATATTAAGATATATTTTTGAATAATTTTCACTAGTTACAATTATTTTACTATAGAGATGGTTTATGAGGTTCTTCACATGATTCCAGAAGTGGTCTTCCCATTCCAATTTTTTAAGACCCTGGCATCTGCCTGATTAATATGGCCCACAGACTGGTGAGATGCTGATTTGATTCTTGGCAGCTCTGCCAGCACCTATTCATGTAGGAACCTGTGCATCTTACACATTTAGTATAATTCTCACATAGGCCTGCTCTTTTACCTAAAACCAAGAGGAAATTGATGGAGAGTAACATGGCAGAATTCCATGTTGTTTTCCCGAGAGTCAGATATAAAATATAATGTTAATTAATTGTGAAAATACACTCAAAATCTATTGTTTTCCTTTGAGCTTTATAAATAATGTTTGGGGGCCACTAATAATTGAACCCAGGGGTATTCTTTTTTTGTGGTACTGGGGTTCCTGGAAACCCTTCTACCTCCAGGCTACACTCCTAGACCTATTTTTTATATTTTATTTGGAAACAGGGTCTCTTAAGTCAGCAAGGCTGGCTTCAAACCTGCGTGGTTTTCCTGTCTCTGCCTCCCAAGCGCAGGAATTACAAGTGTGTGCCACCACACCCACCTTGAACCCAGGGGTATTCTACTTCCAAGATACACCCCTAGCCATTTTTATTTTGAAATGGTATCAATGAGTGTCTGAGGTTGGCCTCAAACCTATGATCCTCCTGTTTCAGACTTCCAAGTATTGGGATTACAGGGGTATAACCACACTCAGTAAGCTTTATAAATAATACAAAAGGAAAGTTGTTTTTGTCTTGAATTATCAAAATCAGGTTCCTCTATAAGTGGCACAGGGCAACCAGGAGTGGTGGTGCATGCTTGTAACCCCAGCATTCGGGAGGCAGAGACCTGGAGGACTGTGGTTCACGGACAGCCTCAGCTACTTAGACCCTCTGCAACTCAGTGAGACCCGGTTTCAAAATAAAGAATAAAAAATTGGACAGGGGGTGTAGCTCGGAGGTCAAATGCCCCTGGGTTCCATCCCCAGACCCGTTTAAAAAAAAAGTGGCACAGGGCATATATGTTTGTAGTCAAACTTGACACTATAATTTTTTGATAGTGTGACCTCAGGCAAACTGATTAAATTTTTGAATTTCAGTTTCATCATCTTTACATGGAATCAGTATTTTTGTATAGGATTGCTGTAAAATTGAATACAGTGTTTCTCATATTAGTAAATACCATGAAAATCAGAACTATCTGTTACTTATATTTGGAAAATGATTCTTTAGCAAAAGACTACATAAAGGGCAATTAAATGTTATGTTCTTCCTCTTGAAATTATGATCATCAGGAATTCCAGAGTAACTTAATACTATACTGGAGCCTTAATTAATAGGAACCACAAATGTTCCAGAAAACCCTGGCTTGGAAACATCATTTTGGAAGACATGTGGAGGAAAATAAGGTTGGTATTTGTGCACAAAATATGTTTGCGGTACTCTGTACCATAGAGGTAGGAAATGAATATAATAAAAGACAAATTCTGCAAATATTCCTGCAGTGCCCTAACCAACCCCCCCCCTTTTTTTTTACTGCTTTGTCACTGGCCGTGCTATGCTAAGGGCTCTTACAAGGCAGAGAGAACTGTCACTGCTATAAAAACACTCCATGTTCCGCTCTGAATTAGGTTAAGTATATGGTTCATCAGCCTCAGTATCTGTCAAATGATGAATGGATAAACATAATGTGATATATACACACACTGGAGTGTCATTCAGCCATAAAGAAGAACAAAGTTATGTTATTTGCAAGAAAATGGGTGAAACTGGAGAACATATGTTAGGCAAAATAAACCAGACTCAGATAGTGAAGGGTCATATATTTTCTCTTAAAGGCGGAGGCTAGAGAGAGAGAGAGAGAGGGAGAAAGAGTGGAGGATCTCATAAAAATAGATCCCATAAAAATAGAAGGGAGACTAGTAGAGTTGAGGAAGGAGATCAGAAAAAAGGAAAAGGGGAGGTACTGAGGAGTGAAACTAGCCAAATTATGTATGTACATTACAGATATGTCATTCCAGTCTTATGTATAATCTTAATATACAAATTTTAAAAATGAATATGGCTCAACCCTAAACTTTATTCATATGCTGAAGAGTTGGGATCTATTTATAAGTTAGATTCCCTGTGTTTAAAGAGGTTAACATGTAAGCAGAAATGATAGCATATGCTTATAATCCCAGTACTATGGAGGCTGAACCAGGGAAAATCTTGGATTCAAGAATGTGATCAGAAACTTAAAAAGACCTTGTTTCAAAATAAAAAATAAAAACTGGGAGTATACTCAGAGGTAGAATGTCCCTATGTTTAATCCACAGTAAAATACACACACACACACACACAAACACACACACATTTATGCATGTATAGCAATTAGATCATTAAACAAGCACTTAAGAGGAATTGAGGAAGATGGTGACCGAGTAAAGCAGCTTTTACCAACACTGCTGACACTTGATCTCCATAGTGGCAAAAATAATGGCTTACAGAGTCAGAAACTATTATCAATTGAGAAATAAAAGCTATACATACATGAGACAGAAAAAAGTAAGATTAGAATAATCTGAGAAGCAGAAAAGAAAGTGGCCTGCCTCGGCAGGACTGCCATGCCAAGGACACCATGACTCACAGAATCAGAATCCAGGGAGGATAAGGAGCTTAAGCAATCAGATGCAGTCCAGGTGGATGTAATTCAGCAGTTCTTTCAGCACAAAGATGTGCTAAAAGCTTCAGTGGCCGAGCCCATCAACGTCTCCAGGGATTCAGAGTGGAGCTCAAACCAGAAGGGAGATATAGCCAGCCTTATTGCTGAGGGTGGGACAGAGATGCCATATTGCCAGCAAACCAGTGAGTTAACCATGCCCATGAATGCATCAAAAGCACCAGCAGAGTGCCAATACAATTGTAAGTGAAAAGGTGGCCCTTACAGAAGAAATCCCAGCAGTGCATCCGCAGGGACTCAACCAGCTTCGATAAATTCTCTGGGTCTGAGTTCTTGTGGTTGAAGACAGTGCAGTAATAGGGGTTGCAGAAATTGCTACACCCTAATCACAGTTCCCTGAAGGAAAGCCCCCAGCCCAGCGACCTCAGAGTCTGGTACAGCTGTGATAAACTCCCTTGGTCTGAGACCTTGCAATACAACTCAAGGAAGGAGCGGTGGCAGCAGAGATAACCACACCTCCAGAGATCCAGAGTACAATAAGGGAAGTCCTGGTAAATTGGAAAAGTACCCAGAGAAGGTGGGAGTGGGATCTGTGATTGATCATATCAGAAGCCCAGACTGACTCAGGCTCAGACCAGTGGAAAGTGTAGGGAGATTCTTATGCTTAACTCTAAACCCATTGAGCAGGATTGCCAGGAACACCACAGACATTCCAATTGTGGGGAACAGGGAGAAGTCAGAATAGTCCAACCCGAGCTATGTAGAACTGAGACCCCTACACTGAGTTTGGTTTCAGAGGCATATAATGCCAAAAGAGGCAGGGAAAGACCTAGGCTCCAAGTCTGTGGAAAGTGTGGAGGGTGACCTTCACTCAGTATTAATTCCAACCCCACTGATTTTGTCCATCTGCATAGACTGAAAAGACTCAGAGAACCAGACTCACAGAGGGAAAGATCACCATAGCAATTGGTATCTACATAGAGACTACTGAATGTGTTTGTAATGTCACATCAATTCATTGGTGGAATTGTTTGGGTTTTTCATTCTTTTTTTTTGTGTGTGTATGTATACCTGATTACACTTTTGGTTTTTTTTTTGTTTGTTTGTTTGTTTGTTTTTGGAAGGGGTTTGTGGGTCTTTTGTTTTTATGATTTTTGTTTTGCTGTGTTTGTTTTTGTTGCTTTTTAACCCTCACACCAAATCCTCTCCCAAGCTTCTTCTCTTGTACAAACCTACTCTCTCCTCTCTTTCATCTATCTTTTCTTCTTATCTCTTCCTAGTTCTATATTAAATCCAATTCATATCATTATACCAGGAACTATACATTGGTTACTAGAAATCCACTACATTGGTACTATCTCTAATCTCTAGTATATACTACTTTAACAAACTCATATACTCATACTATTCGACCCTATCTGACCTTACCCTATTCTTCCATTTACTCCCTTTCTTCTCTCCTTACTTAACCTTCACTGTTGATCACAACTTGCCCTTGAATGGACCAGCTGACACCTAGAAACTGAAAGAAATCTGCCAAAAGCAATAGGTACAAATTTCTGAAATCATGGGAAAGAGGAACAACAGCAGAGCACTGAGCTCCCACAACTCCACAATAACAGAACCTGATAAAACAGAAATGCAGAGATTTCCAGAAAATCAAATCAGGAATGTAACTGTAGAAATAATTCAGGATTGTAGAAAAGAATTTAGAGAGAGTATAAAAGAAATAAAGGTTGCAATCATTGAAGTAAAGGCATCAATTCAAACTATAAACAATCAATTAGACCACATGGAGAATAGAATGCATAGTTCATAACATTGTTCAAACAATTCCTCAACAGGAATTGGACATTGAAGAAATATGGGCCTATCTTAAGAGAGCTAACCTCAGAATTATTGGCATAGAGGAGGGGAAAGAAGGTGAAACCAAAGGGATCAACAATCACTTCAAAAAAGTAATAGCAGAAAAATTTCCAAACATAGAGCATGAGGTTGATACACAGGTTCAGGAAACATATAGAACTCAGATTCGAGAAAAGGGTCCTCACACCACATAATAGTCAAAACTACCAATGTAGAAGCCAAGGAGAGAATCTTAAAGGCAACAAAAATAAAAGGTCAAATGACATTCAGAGGCAAATGAATTAGTATCACTCCAGACTTCCCAAACCAAGTCATGTTACTGGAACTCGAAGGCAAGCATGAGTAGCAACTGATATCAGACAAGTTAGACTTCAAATCCAAACTTATTAGAAGAGAAAAAGAAGGTCATATTTTACTGGTAAAGTGAATAATACAGCTGGAGGAAATAACAATAATCAACATCTATGCCCCAAACATAGGTGAAGGTACTTTCATAAATCAAACTCTTTGTGACATGAAGTCACACATAAATCCCAATACAATAGTAAAGGGAGACTATAACACACCTTTCACATTAGACCGATCTTCCAGACAAAGGGTCAGTAAAGATGCCTCAGAAGTAAGGAACACCATTAATCAAATGGACCTGTTGGACACATATGAAATATTTCACCCAACAATAGCAGAGTTTACATTTTTCTCAGCTGCTCAAGGAACCTTCTCCAAAATAGATCACATCCTGGGACACAAAATGAACACTAGCAAATTTTAAAAATGTTACAAACTTTACTGTGTCATTTCAGACCATAAATGAATGAAACTAGAAATCAACTCTAAGAAGACCCAGAGAAACAACATAAACATGTGGAGACTGAACACCACATTTCTGAGTGAATAATGGGTCATAGAAGATGTAAGAGGTGAAATCAAGAAATTTCTAGAAACAAATGAAAATAAAGATACAACATATCAAAACCTCTGGGACACTTTGAAGGCAGTGTTAAGAGGAAAATTTATAGCACTGAGTGCTCACATAAGAAAAACAGAAAATCTTCAAATAAATAACCTAACAACACACCACAAAGCCCTTGAAAAGCAGGAACAATTGAACCCCAAAGCCAGTAGAAGACAGGAAATTATTAAAATTAGAGCAAAAATTAATGAAATAGAGAATAAAAAAAAAACAATACAGAAAATCAACAAAACCAAAAGCTGGTTTCTTGAAAAGATTAACAATATAGATAAGCCAATAGCCAACCTAACTAAAAAAAAGAGAGAGAATCAACCCAAATTATGAAGATAAGAGATGTAAAAGGACACATTACTATGGACAGTGTAGAAATCCAGAGGATTATTATAAACTACTTTGTTTTTATTGGTGCACTGTAATCATACATCTCATTGGAATACAAGACTTGAGAGGATATACAAGCACACATCATCCAATTAGCCCTCATCTAGCCCCCATCCCATTCTCTCCCCCTCCCTCGATCCCATGCTTGTTTGGTGATTAACTTTGATACATATGTTTATGTACCTGCTGTGTTTTAAAGAGGCTCCATCCTTCCCTATTCCATACCCTCTGATTGGTCACCTTAATTGCTTCACTATAGGGCCCTTTCTATAGCTCGACCACTTCCTGTTGCCCCTTTCCTTCTACTTATTGCTGATTAGGGGAAGCATTTGGTTTTAATTTTCTGCAATATTTCTCTGTGCATGCCGCATTGCAAATACCGATCCCACTCTTGATGACCCAGTTGTGGCCTGGCTACCTGGTGGACTGATTCAGACCTCGCTGGCTCAAGCAGTGGCCTTGCCTCATGGAAGGCCCTGATTCTGGTCTCGCTGGCCCCGACACTGGCCTAACCCCTCAGGTGGCTCCGATCCCAGCCTCGCTGGCCCCAGCACCAGCCTAACCTCAAGGCAGGCTCCAATATCAGCCTCAGAGGCCTCAGTAGCGGCCTTGCCTCACGGCACAGAGGCCTCGGTAGCGGCCTTGCCTCACGGCAGGCTCCGATGCCGGCCATTGGCCCCTGCACCGGCCTAACCCCTCCGCAGGCTCTTATCCCGGCCTCGGAGGCCCCAGCACCAGCCTTGCCTCACGGCAGGCTCCGATGCTAGTCGATGGCCCCTGCATCAGCCTAACCCCTCGGCAGGCTCCGATCCAGGCCTCGAAGGCCTCAGTAGTGGCCTTGCTTCACGGAAGGCTCCGATTCCGGCCGCTGGCCCCGACACTGGCCTAACCCCTCGGCAGGCTCTGATCCCAGCCTCCGAGACCCCGGCACTGGCCATGCTTCATGGCAGGCTCTGATCCCGGCCTCGCTGGCCCCAGTACCAGCCTAACCTCTCGGCAGGCTCCGATCCCGGCTTTGGAGGCCTCAATAACAGCCATGCCTCACAGAAGGCTCCGATGCTGGCCGTTGGCCCCAGCATCGACCTAACCCCTCGCCAGGCTCCAATCCCGGCCTTGGAGGCCCCAGTACTGGCCTTGCCTCAAGGCAGGCTCCAATCCCGGTCTTGTTGGCCCCAGCACCAGCCTAACCCCTCGGCAGGCTCTGATACCGGCCTCAAAGGCCCCAGCACCAGCCTTGCCTCACGACATGATTCGATCCCGGCTTCACTGGCCCCAGCACCGGACTAAACCCTCGGCAGGCTCCGATCCCGGCCTCAGAGGCTCCCGCGCTGGCTTTGCCTCACAACAGGCTCCAATCCCAGCTTTGCTGTGTCCATCGCCAGCCTCACCCCTCGGCAGGCTCTAATCCAAGCACCCTCTTTGCCCAACCATTTGTCCCACGTTCTCAAGGGTGCGTGGTGGTAGCATTCTGCCTCTGGGGTCATTACTTCAAAGGTTCCAGGTGTAATGCATCAGATCTCTGCCTCCCCTGATTACTAGCCACTGCCATTGCCACTGCCTCCACCATTTCAAATCTTTCCAAAGCTCTTTTTCCTTTCTGAATGCTGTCCAGTGTTCCTAAGCATGTGTGATGGTAGCATTCGCTATAATTTCTCAAAAAAAAAAAAATAAAGTTGGTAGGCTCTGATTTCTGCTTCTCCTGAATACAAGTCTCCACCGCCAACGCGGAGACCACTTTCAGCACCGCCTTTCTCCTTGGTCTCCGCTAAAGTCTCTCTCCTTACAGGTGATGTCCAAGATTCTTAACAATGTAGAGAAGAAGCAGTCCTCCTTAGTGGGGAATTTTTCCAATAATTCCAGTTCATTTGGATAACTTTTGTCTGCATCTCCAGTATCCTGGCATCTGACACGGCCTCCTTGACCCCTCTCCAATATTTTCCTTTTTTCTTTTTCTTTTCCTTTTTTACAGGGTTCTTCTGGGTGGAAAGAGGGTTGCCTAGGGGTGTCCCGCCAGTGCCTGCCCACCCGCTCAGGGTCGAGGCCAGAGGCCAGGACCACAGGGTCTTTCCAGGTGGGGAGGGGGTCGCCGAAGGGTGTCCCGCCAGCGCCTGCCGACCCACCCAGGGTGGGGGCCAGAGGCCCGGACCACAGGGTCCTTCCGGGTGGGGAGGGGGTTGCCAAAGGGTGCCCCGCCAGTGCCTGCCCACCCGCCCAGGGTCGGGGCCAGAGGCCTGGACCACATAATCCTTCCTAGTGGAAAGGGGGTCGCCTAGGGGTGCCCCGCCAGCGCCTGCCCACCCGCCCAGGGTCAGGACCAGAGGCCCGGACCACAGGGTCCTTCCGGGTGGAAAGGGGGTCGCCTAGTGGTGCTCCACCAGCGCCTGCCCACCTGCCCAGGGTTGGGGCCTGAGGCCCAGATGACAGGGTCCTTCCCGGTGGGAAGGGGGTCACCTAGGGGTGCCCCGCCAGTGCCCGCCCACCCACCCAGGGTCGAGGCCAGAGGCCCGGATTCCGGGTGGAGAGGGGGTCGCTGAAGGGTGTCCTGTCAGTGCCTGCCCACCCGCTCAGGGTCGAGACCAGAGGCCCAGACCACAGGGTCCTTCCAGGTGGGGAGGGGGTAGCTGAAAGGTGTCCCGCCAGCGCCTGCCCACCTGCCCAGGGTTGGGGCCTGAGGCCCAGATGACAGGGTCCTTCCCGGTGGGAAGGGGGTCACCTAGGGGTGCCCCGCCAGCGCCCGCCCACCCACCCAGGGTCGAGGCCAGAGGCCCGGATTCCGGGTGGAGAGGGGGTCGCTGAAGGGTGTCCTGTCAGTGCCTGCCCACCCGCTCAGGGTCGAGACCAGAGGCCCAGACCACAGGGTCCTTCCAGGTGGGGAGGGGGTAGCTGAAAGGTGTCCCGCCAGAGCCTGCCTACCTGCCCAAGGTCGGGGCCAGAGGCCCGGACCACAGGGTCCTTCCCAGTGGGGAGGGGGTCGTCAAAAGGTGCCCCACCAGCGCCTGCCTACCTGCCCAGGGTTAGGGCCAGAGGCCCAGACCACAGGGTCCTTCCAGGTGGGGAGGGGGTCACCAAAGGGGGCCCCGCGAGTGCCTGCCCACCCACCCAGGGTTGGGGCCAGAGGCCCGGACCACAGGGTCTTTCTGGGTGGAAAGGGGGTCGCCTAGGGGTGCCCTGCCAGCGCCTGCCCACCTGCCCAGGGTCGGGGCCAGAGGCCCGGACCACATAATCCTTCCAGGTGGAAAGGGGGTCACCTAGGATTGTCCCGCCAGTGCCTGCCCACCCGCCCATGGTTGGGGCCAGAGGCCCAGACCTATAAACTACTTTGAAAAATTATACTCCAACAAAATGGAAAATCTGGAGGAAATTGACAACTTCCTAGATAAATACAACCTTCCTAAATGGGAGTCAAGAAGATATAGAATACTTAAACCAACCAATAACAATCAAAGAGATTGAAACAGCAATAAAGAGCTTACTATTCAAAGTCCAGGACCCAAGTGAATTCTATAAAACCTTTGTAGAAGAGCTAAACCCAATACTCCTCAAACTATTTCATAAAATTTAAAAAAAAGTGGGAATCTCCCAAATATCTTCTATGAAACCAACATCACACTAATACCCAAAATGAATAAAGACAGTTCAAGGAAGGAAAACTACAGGCCTATATCTCTGATGAACTTGGATGCAAAACTATTAAATAAAATACTAGCAACACTCATTCAAAACCACATTAGAAAATAATGCACCATGACCTGATAGTGTTCATTCCAGAGATGCAAGGCTGGTTCAACATAAGAAAATCAATTCATGTAATTCACCATATAAACAGAATCAAAGACAAAAACCACATGATCATTTTAATAGATGCTGAAAAAGAATTTAATAAAATTTAATGTCCATTTATGATAAAAGCACTGCAGAGAATTGGAATAGAAGGAACATATCTCAACATCATAAAGGCAATCTACAATAAGCCCACTGCCAACATCATATTAAATGGGGAAAATCTTCAAGAATTTCCCCTAAAAACAGGAATGAAACAAGGATGGCCATTATCACCACTTCTCTTCAATATAGTACTAGAGACTCTAGCCATAGCAATAAGGTAAGAAAAGGAAATCAAAGGAGAACAAATAGGAAAAGAAGAACTCAAACTTTCACTATTTGCAGATGACATGATAGTATATTTAGAAAACACAACAAACTCAACCAAAAGGCTTATAGAACTGATCAACAAATACAGCAAAGTATCTGGATAAAAAAATCTATCTTAAAAAATCAGAAGCTTTCCTGTACACCAACCATAAATCCACTGAAAAAGAAATTCAGAAAACACTTCCACTATGGATCTCCCACAAAAAATAAAATACTTAGGAATAAACTTATTAACCAAGGAGGTAAAGGATCTCTACAAAGAAAATTATAAAACATTGAAAAAAGAAATTAAAGAAGATCTTAGAAGAATGAGTTCTTGTTAGACTACAACAACCATTAGCAACATTAAGAGGAATATTAGTAACAATCAACCAATCAGCAACCCACAAATTAATATATGTTTAATAAAACCAACTGATATATAAAATGCATTCATATTTAAGAATAATTGGGTGATAATTTAATGTTTTGAAGCTATAGTGACTCTATTAACATAGGCAGTTATGCAACATTATAAAAACAATAACTTACTGATACCATAATAGTAATGTAAAGCAAAAAGTAATGACACATTGAATTTTATGCAGAAATATGCCAATGTGTCCCCACCCCTACTATCATAGTTAGACAATGAATTAATGATAATTAAAATAAATAATGATAGTAAAGTAATAACCACATGTGTTGAGAGTCTTATTTAACTCTTACCACAACTATGTGAATTAAATGTAATCATTTCTGTTTTATGGAAGAGGAATATAAGGCTCAGAAGTTAAATAGCCTGCCCAAAGGCTCAGTGATTGATAAACATGGACATCAAAGCTATATCTGATTGACCCCAAAGACTGAATTGTTAACCTCTGTAGCTAACCCAGAACACCTAGAGCCAAAGAGCATACAACAGAGATAAAAATCCTTTATTTATTTATGGCTCATTAAATGCTTACAAATGCTCTATTTCTATTGTATTATTCTTTGTGTTATTACTTATATGAAGACTAGCAGGTCAAATATGAGTACTGTCCCATTTTCCAGAAAAGTTGACTGAAAACCAGAAAGGTGCTCTGACTCCTCCAGGATTAGTAATGAAAGCTCCCAAGTTAGCAATGTTCACAAGACCATACTCACTTCCAACACAATAACAAATTCAGGGATCTGAAAGACCACTATCAGGTTCAATGATTTCTTAGGACTTACAGAATTCTCTGGAAGCTGTTCTACTCATAGGCACAGCTTATTACAGTGAAAGGATATAGATGTGTTTAAGCTTAGAGATGAAGGGTCAGAGGACAGGAAAGTTGCATACATGGAACTTCCAGCCATCCTTTTTCAGTGGAGCTGTTTACAGTGCAGTCTTGTCTTGGCAACAACAGGTGACAGTATGCACAGAGTAGAACACCCGAGGAAGCTTACTGAGTCTTGATGCTCATAATTGTTTTATGGGGAATTGGTCTCATAGTTTGACTACCCATGCTGATTTTTAGTCTCCAGTCCTTCTAGAAGTAGAACTAATACCATGTGGCCTAAATCTCCAATTCAAGTCACATTTTTGGACTATCTGGCTCAAGGCATCCAGGTAATTAAAGACCTTCTTATCAGGTTCAACTTTCCAGGGGCTTAGAATCGGGATCTGGGTAGTTAATTCTTTACTACATAAGTCTAACATCTCATCTTGAAGAAATATGGCTCTTGTTCTGTGATTTATAGTCTAGGGTTTTTTCTGATGCAATTTTTTGGCCTATAGACTTGTTCTTACTAGATCCTTCTTTAAACTATTGAGCTAAACAGTCTGTGCCTATGCTATCTGCATTTAGGAGCTATTTGTACGTGTTTCAACATCATTCTGTGCTTTTTTCAGTGCTACAGTTTGTCACTTGATTACAGTTGTGTGTTTAGTTGTCATAGCTATCTACTCAACCATAAACCTCAGACAGGAAGGGACTGTTTGCAATGCTTCTGCATGAGCTGCAGAACTACAATATTCATTAATCCTGATGCAGTAATGCATAGTAGTTAAAAATGCCACTCTGGAGTAGGAAAGACCTGGATCTTCAGAGTGACTCTTCTACTTCCTACCATTAAACATCAGGTGTGTAACTTAACTCCTCTGTCCATTGTTTTTCTCATTCATCTGTAATGTAATGCTGTAGTTCTTAGCATTTGCCTGGCTCATACTTAGTGTTCAAATCTATTGTCTTATATTTTTATAAATTAGAGAAATAACTGAAGCTTAAGGAAAATCTGGTCTGTTATTTCAATTTAATGCAATGAATTTTTGGTGTTCTTACCGTTTTTTTCTTAAAAATTTTCACCTTTCATATTAACACACACACACACACACACACACACACACACACACACACAAAGTTTCACAGGAAGACAGACTTCAGGATGAGATCAGCTTTCAGTTCTCCAGTGGACTTCTGTTCAGTGAGAAATTCCCATTCCACAGCCCATTTGTGCTCACTGATGGCGAGTCCCAGACAGCCTGACTTCCTTCAGGCCTGAATCCATCCCCTCAAAGAGGTTAGGCTCTTTGACCTCCACTAGAGAGCAAGCTGACTTATGATGTATTCCTTAGTATATGGGTAAAAGATACACATAAACTGAGTAAAGCTATTTTTTTCTTCTGTGAATTATCTATTTGTGGTCTTTGATTCTTGTCCATTTTTTGGTCAAGCTTTTGTTTTTGTTGCATTTGTTTGATTACTACTTATACTACTTATGATTTTTGTGACCTGATCTCATAGTGTGACTACTCACATACTGATTCTTAGTCTTCACTGCCACCAGAACTGGTACCATACATCCCAAAGTCCCACCTTAAATCACACTGCCTATGGTTAGTTTAGGGAACTTAGATGGTCTAAGCTCCTTGAAAACATAAAGCCAAATTTTATGTATTTTCAAACATGTATTTCCCTGAGGGACCAGCCAGTAATTCTTATTTTCAAAGAAAGGTATGAATCAAAGAATTTACTGTTGGCACAAAAACAAAAGGCAGTAAGATAATGATTTCAGAGTTTTAAATCTGGTCTGGAATTTTAGATTTCCCGTGTGTGTGTGTGTGTGTGTGTGTGTGTGTGTGTGTGTGTGTAGTACTAGGGATGAAATTCAGGGGCTTTCTATTTCCAAGCTACACCCCCAGACCTATTTTTTATTCTTTATTTTAAAACAAGGTCTCACTAAGTTGCAGAGGGCCTCACTAAGTAACTGAGATTGGCCTAGAACCTGGAATTCTGTCTCAGCCTCCCAAGTACTGGAGTTATAAAGGTGCAACCCTACCCAGCTAGATTTTCTTTAAAAAATTTATTTAAGACCTGAGAACCTTTGATCCAAGGAGGAGAAAAAGACAGGAATCTACCACAGCCTCCACTGATTTTCTCATTGACTTTGGGCTGCTTTATGGAAGCAGAAGTGTGTGCTAGCACCTTTAGTCAAAACCAGAGGAGAGAGGAAAGGTGAGAGAAGCCAGTCAGTGAGAGTCTGGGTGGCAGCACTGCAGGCCCTCAGCTACAGCAGCCTGTAACTGGGTGCTACTTGCTGTGTTTGCCCAGCCCCTTGCTTCTCTTGATAATGACTTCTGAGAGGGGTCTCTCTGCAGGAGTCATTACTGTGGCAAATAAAGAACAGAGACAAGAGAAAACAACTATTTTCTTCCCTTCTCTAAAAAAGTCACAGAGGTTAAGCATAAAAGAGCACAAAAATAAACTAGTTGCAACATGTGTATAAACAGCATCTCTTCCATAACTGCATTTGGGATTCTGTAAATACAAAAAAGATGGGGTCAAGTAACATGTGGATTTTTGGAAACCATATACTGAGTCTTTATCAGCAGCCTACACACTGAATAGTAATAATCAATCTTCATACTGGCAATTGTGGGTATGAAACACAGTTTATATTGAGGGAGGAGCTAACTTTGCTAATCTCCAGAATGATCAAGAAAAATGTCTGAACTTCATAAATAACAGTAGAGGCAAAGCATTTCTGGCCAGAAAGCTGTTATTTCTTGGCTTGGATTTTAGCATAGCCTGAGGAATCTGCTTGGGTTGTTTGAGAAATTCCTGTGGTGCTTATGATATAATCAGGCTTTTTTTAAATAGCTCTGCTTGCCTCCCAAATGCTAATGATTTGGGGGTGCATATTGTCTACAGGAGCTATTAAATGACTTTTCCTTTTCATCTTCTATAGGGTTGTTTGGAAATGTTAGGAACCTATCAAGAAGTATGACACAGATACCAACAAATCCCAACCTCTTTTCTGTTTGAAGGCACTGAGATTAATCTCAGGTACCATTTATTAACCTAACATCACCCAGAACTTTTTTTTTAATTTTTTTTAATTGGTGCACTGTATTCATACATCATAGTGGGATACATACTTTTGTAGACATACATGCACACATTGCCCAGTCAGCCCCCACCCGATCCCCACCCCATTCTCTCCCTATCCCTCCCTTCCATGCTTGGCTTAGTGATTGACATCTAGTATTATAGCAATTTATCCAAAATTAAAAATGATAATCTCACATAACAGTTTCATTTGTCTGATACCAAGCTTTTGATGACTTAAAGATAACATTTCAATATTTCTTTTTACTTTCTTTCTTACCAGAGAATCTATTTTTTCTATTTTTTAGGTGAAACTATCATATATTTATATATTTATTTTTCAGAAAAAAAATCTATCCTAATATGGAATATGGACTCTAGGTACCCACAATGAATTTGAAAAAGAACAAAGCTAGAAGATGTATATTTTCTGATTTCAAACCATATAAAGCTACAATAATTGAAACAGTGTAGTACTGTTCTAAAGGCAGATATATAAACCATTGGAGTTAAATAAAAGCCTAGAGCTAAATTCTTCCCTATATTGTCAAGTTATTTTTGACAAGGTTTCCACAAACATTTGGTGGTGGAAAAAATAATCTTTTAACTAAATATTGTTGAAAAATAATAATTACATGGAAAAGAATAAAGTTGGACCTTTACCTAATCCCATATACGAGTATTAACTCAAAATAGATAAAAGACCTAAATATAAATCTTAAGACTATAAACTTTTAGAAGAAAATCTGGGTCATAAAACCTCACAACATTGAAATTGGCAGTGATTTCTTGGATATGATTTCAATGGCACAGGCAACAGAAGAATATACAAACTCCCTAAAAAATAAAAGAAAATATTGTATATCCAAAGACAATGTAAACAGAGTTAAAAGTTACTAATAGAATGGGATAAAATATTTTCATTTGCTATATCTGAAGGTATATTAATATTCCAACTAGAAATTCTAAAAATTAACAACATTAAAGGCAAACAATACCATTTAGAGATAGGTAAAAGACTAACATAAATAATGAATCTCCACAGATAACCAATCTTAATTGTCTGTTGGATGGAAAATCTTGTTTCTCTAGTTCTGATGTGTGTTACCTATTTCTTCTTTGTAGTTAATCTCTTTGAGTATTTTCTCTAGTGCTGGTTTTGAAGACATAAATTCCTTCAGTTTCTGTTTGTCATGGAAGCTTCTTATTTCTCCATCTAATTTGATAGAAAGTTTTGCTGGGTAGGAAATTTTTGGCTGGAAGTTGTTTTCTTTCAGAGTTTGGAATATGTTACTCCAAGCCCTTCTGGCTCTCATAACTTGGTTTGGGAAGTCTGGAGTGATTCTAATTGGTTTGCCTCTGAATGTCACTTGGCCCTTTGCTTTTGTTGCCTTTAAGATTCTCTGCTTGGCTTCCACATTGGTCATTTTGACAATTATGTGGCGTGGAGATCCTCTTCTCCGATCCTGTCTAAAGGGAGTTCTATACGTTTCCTGGACCTGCGTATCAACCTCTTGCTCTATGTCTGGAAAATTTTCTGCTATTACTTCCTTGAAGAGATTGTTAATCCCTTTGGTTTCACTTTCTTTTCCCTCCTCTATTCCAATTATTCTTAGGTTAGCTCTCTTAAAATGGGCCCATATTTCTTCAATATCAGATTCCTGCTGTCGGATATTTTTTCCTAGATTAGAAACTATGCGTTCATTTTTGGAATTATCATCTTCTAAGAGCGAGATTCTGTTCTCCATGTGTTCTAATCGGTTGTTTGTGCTTTGAACTGAGGCCTTTACTTCATTAATTGCATTCTTTATCTCTTTTTGGCTCTCTCTGAGTTCTTTTTGAAGCACCTCTATTATTTCTACAGTTATTTTCCTGATTTGATCTTCTAGAAATCTCTGATTTTCTGTTTTATCGGGTTCTGATGTTGTGGGGTTGTGGGCATTCATTGCTCCAGTATTATTCCTCTTTCCCATGATTTTGGAAGTTTGTGCCTTCTCTGGGTTCTTCCCTTGGGTCACTATGACTTCACTTAAGGTGCTCTGGATCTCGAGTCAGTAGTATCTCAGACCCCACTACTCCTTTACTGAATTGTATCACAGAGTCTCCGACCCAGAGAGTCGATAGAGGCTGCTTTAGACTGTGGGGGGTGCCAAGTTGCACGTTCTCCTATAGTGTGATATCACTGCCACCACCCTTCTCCCACTGGGTCAAGTCCCAGTGAGTACAGTACTGGAATTTCTCCGCTGTGGCCCGCAATTTGACTCACTGTTCTTGAGTACGCAGATGTAGCTGTACTGAATTCGGTAAATTCGGTGCTGTTGCCACCGGTGGCAATATGGCGCCGCTGCTACGCCCTCGGCTATGGGGCTGGCGTTTTTTTTTTCTTGGTTTTGATTTCCACTCTGAATCCCTGCAGCGTGTGCTGAGCTCAGCCACTGGGAGCTTTAGATGCCCTCTGCGCCAAGAAACCCGCCTGGCTGTTCCACAGCAGCTCCCCTCGGCTTGCTGTGGCCATCCCGTGAATTCGCAGGTGCCACCGGCAGTATGGTGCTGCTGCCGCTGCCGCATCCTCGGGCGTGAGGATCTCCTCTGTGGCTCTGTTCTCAGTTCGCTTTCTCTCTGGAGCCTGGTGATTTTTTTTTTTTTGTTTCTCTGGTGATGTTGTTTTCTGGCTTTGAAAGGCGCTGATTTTGTGGTAATGGAGATTTGTTGTTAGCGGGGCTCTTAAGCCCTACTTTTCTCAGTCGCCATCTTCACCCAGAACTTTTGAGAGGTTCCAGAGTTGTTAGGGACCTAACTGCATACTCTGGATTGGAGGCTAAGCTAGGCCCAACTTTTTCACTCCAAGGACTCTACTTCTCCCTCTTACCTCCCCACTCTTCCTTATCCCTAACCCTTGGCAATCACCAATCTGTTCTCCATTTCTAAGACCTAGTAATTTTAAAAATTTTGTTTAAGTGGAAGCATACCACAGTACATAACCTTTTAGATTACATTTTTCCCACTCAGCCTAATTCTGTGGAGAGTTGTCCAAGCTGTTTTGTATATTGATGGTATTCCATGGCATGTATGCATTGCAGTTCATTTAACTAGTTGCACATCTAGCTTTCTGGCTATTATCCATCAGGCTGCTTTGAACACTCATTTTTGTTTAAACACAGATTTCCATTCCTTTGAAATAAATGCCAAAAAGTGCAATTGCTAGATAATAAGGTTTGGCTGTATAGGAAACTGCTAAAGTACTTTTTCACTGTGACTGTACTGTTTGATATTCCCACCAGCACTTCATCATTTTTCTACATCCTTGTCAGTGTTTTTATTATTTTTTTTCACCATTTTGATGTGTAAGAAGATCTCATTGTGTCTATGGGCAGGAGAAGATGGTTTCTCTAGCTCAAGCAGACAGAAAATTCAGGGCTTCAGCAGATTTGATGATGCCCATTGCAGTGATGAAAATGATCTTTTTTTCTGTCTTTCAATTCACATGCAATTTTGTTCCAACACCCTCATAGACACACCTAGAAATAAATTTTTACAATCTATCTTAGCATTCATTAGTCCAGTTAAGCTGAAACATAAAATTAACTACCAATACATTTATATTCTGCCCTAGACCCTGCTTTCTACCCCTATGGAGAATTGAGTGAGGATATCCAGGAAGATGGCAACCAAGGGAAGCAGCACGTGCCAGTTTTTCAGACACCTGATCTCCATTGGCTTAAAAACAGCATTCTTACAAAAGCCAGAAAACACCACAACTTTAAAAAGAAACAAAGGTGGTAGGAAAAAAAAAAGGCCAGAAAACCAGAGAACAGAAAACAAACCTGCCCACCTAGTGGCTGTGGGCATGGCAACAGCACCATCTTGACTCACTGCACACAACACCAGAGATGAACAGGAAAACAACCAAGTACTTGAAGTAAGTGGTTGCAGATTATCAGAATTGTAAGCCATTAGTTCCTCCTGTGTAAACACTGGCTAAACTTGCAGTGGTGGCAGCCATGTTCACCATGCCCTCCAGAAATCCAAAGCAGCACTCAACAACACCATAAGTGAATCCACTATCACTGTGAGAAAACACCCAGGGCTGTGCCCAAAGGGACTCACGCAGCCATGATAAACTTCCTGGGTCTGTGACTTTGTGGTTCAACCTTGTAAAAGCAGGGATGGAGTCTGTCATAGGACAGAGCAGAGGCACAGACAGAATCAGGCTCTACATTAGTGGAAAGTGTGGAGGAAGACCTATGCTTAACACTAGATCCAACTAGTAGGATATTCAGGATCACCACAGACCACACAATCATGGTGAATGGGGAGAAAGACCAACTGAGTCCTAGCAGTGGAGAACAGAAACTCTTACACTGAGTTTAGTCCCAGAGAGATCCATCACTTATGCATAGAGGGAGAGACCCAGACTCCACATCTGTGGAAAGCATGGAGGGTGACCAACACTTAACACTAGATCCAGTGCCATTGATCCCAACCATCTGTATGGACTGAAAAAAACTCAGAGAACCAAGCTTGCTGCAGTGGCCGTCAGTGTCTGCACAGAGAGAGACTGAAGAGGCCCAGTCTGCCAAGTATTCATATATTTGTAGGGTTGCATTATTTTATTTTTGTTTTTTGTGTGTATACTTGTTTGTTTGCTCACTTCCCAACCCTTCTCCCAAGCCTCTTTCCTTGAATATACCTCTTCTCTTATCTCCATCACTTTTCTTTTTTCTCTCTTCTTTTCTCTTTTTTGTCTTGTATTTAATACACTTCATATCACTATACCAAGTAATTTACATTGGTCACTAGAATACCACTACATATTTACTACCTCTAATCTCTACTATAAACTACCCTACCAAACCCTTACTCTCATTCTTTTTGTTCCTATCTGTGGCTTCACCCTATTCTTGTGTTTACAACTTCATTTACCTCCTCACTCAATATTCACTATTGAATATAACACAACTTACCCTTGGATAACCAGCTGACACCTAGAGGCTGAGAGAAATCTATCAAAATCAACAGATACAAACTACTGAAATCATGATAAGGAGGAATAACAAGGAAGCAATGGCTCCCACAACACCAAAAGACAGCACCTGACAACATAGAATTGCAGGGGTCTCCAGAAAGTCAAATCAGAAATTTATTTGTAAAGCTCAAAGAAAAACAATAGATTTTGAGTATATTAACACAAGAAACTAAAAGGCAAAGCAATACATGGGATTGCATTAAACTGAAGGGCTTCTATACAGCAAAGGAAAATATCAAGACTCTCAACCAAGAGCCAATAGAATGGGAGATTTTTGCCATCCACTCCTCTGATGGAAGACTCATAATTAGAATATAAAGAGAACTCAAGAAATTAGCAATTAGCACTAAGAAAAAAAGCAATAAAAATGGGAAGGTAACTAAGTAGACACGTCACAAAAGAAGAAATTCAAATAGCCAATAAATGCATGAAAACATTAGCAACCAGAGAGATGCAAATCAAAATTACCCTGAGATTTCATCTAACTCCAACTAAAATGGCAATCATTCAAAACACAAACAACAACAAATACTGTTAAAGATGTGGAGTAGTGGGAACTCTAATACATTGTTGGTCAGATTGCAAATTAGTGCAACCATTTTGGAAAACAGTATGCAGGATCCTTAGAAGAATGAGAATAAACTTACCATATGATTCAGCAATACCACTTCTGAGTATTTACCCAAAAAATGGAAACCAAACTACCAAAATAATGCATGAATATCTGTGTTCATAGCTACACAATTCATCATTTCCAAATTATGGAATCAGCCAAGATGTTCATCAACAGATGAATGGATTACAAAACTATGGGATATATATACACAAAGGAACTTTACTCAGCTATAAATAAAAACACAATTATGTCATTTATAGGGAAATTGATGGAACTAAAGAATATTATACTAAGTGAGATTAGTCAGTCACAAAGTAAGAAATTGGATGCTCTCCCTAATATGCAAAAGCTAGGGAGAAAATAGATAATAGGAAAAATTATAGATGAAGAAGGAGATACTATAGATGAGCAAATAAGGTGACCCAAATGAGAATATGGGAGGAGGGAAGAGGAAAATTCTCTAATGCACATGATGTACTTTAACAAACATTTCAGTCACTAAGCCAAACATGAGAAGGAGGGAAAAAGGAGGGGATGGGGTGGGAAATGGGTAAGAGCTAATTGGGTGATATGTGTATGTATGCCTCCACCACCTTGTATCCCATTAAGATGTATGAATAAAATGCACCAATAAATTTTTTTTTTAATTTTTTTCTTTTTGGTGGTACTGGGGATAGAACCCAGGGCCTTCTACCTCCGGGCTACACTCTCAGACCTATTTTATATTTTATTTGGAAACAGGGTCTCTTAAGCCAGCTGAGGCTGGCTTCAAACCTGCGCAATCCTCCTGTCTCAGCCTCCCAAGCGCGGGGATTACAGGCATGCACTACCATGCCCGGCTAATAAAAATAATTTTTTTAATAAAAATAAGCCAGGTGTGGTGGCACACACTTGTAATCCCTGCACTTGGGAGGCAGAGATAGGAGTATCACACAGGTTCGAAGCCAGCCACGCTGACTTAAGAGACCCTGTTTCCAATTGTTTTTTTAAAGTATAAAATAGGACTTCCGGGAAGAGGGCGACCGAGAAAAGCGGGGCTTAAGAGCCCCGCTAACAACAAATCTCCATTACCACAAAATCAGTGCCTTTCATAGCCAGAAAACACCATCACCAGTGAAACAAAAAATCACCAGGCTCCAGAGAGAAAGGACTGAGAACAGAGCCACAGAGGAGATACACCGGCCTCGCGCCCGAGGATGCGGCAGACGTGGCAGCAGAACCATACTGCCGGTGGCACCGGCGAATTCACGGGATGGCTACAGCAAGCCGAGGTGAGCCACTGCGGAACAGCTGGCGGGATTTCTCCGCGCAGAGAGCATCTAAAGCTCCCAGTGGCCGAGCTCAGCACACGCTGCAGGGATTCAGAGTAGAAATCAAAATCAAGAAGAAAAACGCCAGCCCCACAGCCAAGGGCATAGCAGCGGCGCCATATTGCTACCGGCGGCAGCAGCACCGAATTCAGCGAGGCCAGTACAGCTACATCTGCGTACTCAAGAACAGTGAGTCAAACTGTGGGCCACAGAGGAGAAATCCCAGTACTGTACTCCCTGGGACTTGACCCAGTGGGGGAGGGGCAGTGGCAGAGATATCACACCATAGGAGAACGTGCAACCTGGCACCCCCCACAGTCTAAAGCAGCCTCTATCGACTCTCTGGATCGGAGACTCTGTGATAAAACCCAGTAAAGGAATAGTGGGGTCTGAGATACTACTGACTCGAGATCCAGAACACCTTAAGGGAAGTCATAGTGACCCAAGGGAAGAACCCAGAGAAGGCACAAACATCCGAAATCATGGGAAAGAGGAATAATACTGGAGCAATTAATGCCCACAACCCCACAACATCAGAACCCGATAAAACAGAAAATCAGAGATTTCTAGAAGATCAAATCAGGAAAATAACTGTAGAAATAATAGAGGTGCTTCGAAAAGAACTCAGAGAGAGCCAAAAAGAGATAAAGGATGCAATTAATGAAGTAAAGGCCTCAATTCAAAACACAAACAACCAATTAGAACACATGGAGAACAGAATCTCGCTCTTAGAAGATGAGCAATCAAAAAATGAACGCATAGTTTCTAATCTAGAAAAAAATATCCGACAGCAGGAATCTGACATTGAAGAAATATGGGCCCATTTTAAGAGAGCTAACCTAAGAATAATTGGAATAGAGGAGGGAAAAGAAAGTGAAACCAAAGGGATTAACAATCTCTTCAAGGAAGTAATAGCAGAAAATTTTTCAAACATAGAGCAAGAGGTTGATACAAAGGTCCAGGAAACTTATAGAACTCCCTTTAGACAGGATCAGAGAAGAGGATCCCCATGCCACATAATTGTCAAAATGACCAATGTGGAAGCCAAGCAGAGAATCTTAAAGGCAACAAAAGCAAAGGGCCAAGTGACATTCAGAGGCAAACCAATTAGAATCACTCCAGACTTCCCAAACCAAGTTATGAGAGCCAGAAGGGCTTGGAGTAACATATTCCAAACTCTGAAAGAAAACAACTTCCAGCAAAAATTTCCTACCCAGCAAAACTTTCTATCAAATTAGATGGAGAAATAAGAAGCTTCCATGACAAACAGAAACTGAAGGAATTTATGTCTTCAAAACCAGCACTAGAGAAAATACTCAAAGAGATTAACTACAAAGAAGAAATAGGTAACACACATCAGAACTAGAGAAACAAGATTTTCCATCCAACAGACAAATAAGATTGGTTATCTGTGGAGATTCATTATTTATGTTAGTCTTTTACCTATCTCTAAAGGGTATTGTTTGCCTTTATTGTTGTTAATTTTTAGGATTTCTAGTTGGAATATTAATATACCTTCAGATATAGCAATTGGAAATATTTTATCCCATTCTATTAGTAACTGTTAACTCTGTTTACATTGTCTTTGGATATACAATATATTTTTTTATTTTTTAGGGAGTTTGTATACTCCTCTATTGCCTGTGCCATTGAAATCATAACCAAGAAATCACTGCCAATTTCAATGTTGTGAGGTTTAATGACCCAGATTTTCTCCTAAAAGTTTATAGTCTTAAGATTTATATTTAGGTCTATTATCTATTTTGAGTTAATATTTGTATATGGGATTAGGTAAGGGTCCAATTTTATTCTTTTCCATGTAATTATTATTTTTTAACAATATTTAGTTAAAAGATTAATATTTCCATCACCAAATGTTCGTGGAAACCTTGTCAAAAATAACTTGACAATATAGGGAAGAATTTAGCTCTAGGCTTTTATTTAACTCCAATGGTTTATATATCTGCCTTTAGAATAGTACTACACTGTTTCAATTATTGTAGCTTTATATGGTTTGAAATCAGAAAATATATATCTTCTAGCTTTGTTCTTTTTCAAGATCGTTTTGGGTACCTAGAGTCCATATTCCATATTAGGATAGATTTTTTTCTGAAAAATAAATATATAAATATATGATAGTTTCACCTAAAAAATAGAAAAAAATATTCTCTGGTAAGAATGCAAAAAGAAATATTGAAATGTTATTTTTAAGTCATCAAAAGCTTGGTATCAGACAAATGAAACTGTTATGTGAGATTATCATTTTTAATTTATAGATAAATTGCCATAATACTAGATGTCAACTACTAAGCCAAGCATGGGAGGGAGGGATAGGGAGAAATGGGGTGGGGATTGGGTGGGGGCTGACTGGGAAAAGTGTGCATGTATGTCTACAAAAGTATGTATCCTACTATGATGTATGAATACAGTGCACCAATTAAAAAAATAAAAAATAAATTTGCAATTATATAAAAAAATAAATAAATAAAGTATAAAATAGGTCTGGGAGGGTACCCTGGAGGTAGAAGGGCTTCCAGGAAACAAGTACCACTAATAATAATAATAATAATAATAATAATAATAATAATAATAATATAAAGGAGGTATAGTATAGCAACCTCAAAAAAAAAAAAAAAAGAATTCAGTGATAATGTGTGAAAGCTGGCAGTGCATTGAGAAAATCTTTATTTCTCATTTTGTAGCTTTTCTGAGGATGAAATAAGAGTTTTAAAAGACAAAGTTACACTGTTGGCTGTAGGAGCACTATGGAGGGAATCTCTAAAGGACTTCCAGAAAGTTTGACCAAAAAATTAGGACAAGGTGTGACAAGGTGAATTCATAAGAATAATTCCACCTACAAAATTGATGCTAGCAGGAGGGCCTAACGTTCTAAAGTTCCTGCCATCCAAGGCTTACAAAGTATTTAGTTACAGAACAGCATAGAGTCCAGGAGAAAAACTAGTTTAATAGACAGAAAATACCAAGTGGCCCAGTACTGAGCACTTGGCTGTCTGGGATTTCATCTCACTTCTGCCCTTTTTTCCATTTGGTGCAGCTTCCTTTGTGGGTTAATGTAACCTTGACTGAGAACATTTGGCTTCAGTAATTTACTTAGAATAATCCACAGATGTTGATCATTTTCACAAATAATTTTAGAGACAAGGTGAGATAAGAGTTGCTAATGTCCCAGGAAAAGGTAGAAAGGCCTCATAGTTTATATTGTTTTGTTACTAACAAGTTCTGAAGTATTAACCAGCATCTGGTAAATACTCTGATAAAACAAAAATGTGATATGTTGAGATGGTTTGGAATTTCTTCTATGTGAGTTTTGCTACGTTAATCTCTCAAGGAAAGTTATTGGCAACTATTGCATCTATTTTTAACTAAAGGCAAACTGAAAAAGAACTAGAACCAGATGCTAAGCTGCATATGGATTGTGCTCAAGACACTTAGTACATGAGAGCTTATAATTAATGCTGGATCCCTCAACATATACACATCCTCATCTTGCCTCTGGTTCTAAGCTTTTTGTCTATACTCCACTTGTATTTTCCTTAGATAATTACTACTCTAAACCCTAAAGTCTAAAGTTACTCAGCATCTAGCTATTCTGAGAAGCTGATAGAGATGTGTGGATAATGAAAATGTGGTGTATATATACACAATGGCATTTTACTGAGCTAAGAACAACAAAGTTATGGCTTTTGCAGAAAAATGGATAGAACAAGAGAACAGTATGCTGAGATAAGCCAATATCAGAAAGTCCAAGGTCAAATGTTTTATCTCATATGTGGACAAAAGGAACTTTAGATAATTGATGAGAGAGACCAATAGAATAGTGAACACAAATAGGGGGAAAGGTGGGGAGTGAAAAAGGAAGCACTGGTAAAACAAACAGCTCAATTTATGCTGTGCCTATTTATGAAGGGATCACTACCAATATCACTATTGTATATGAGGAGGTATGGGGAGTAGAGTGGGACCTGAAGGTAAATATTCCAAGGTGTGTGTGAATGCTTGTATGACTTTAAACCTCACTACGATGTACAATTACAATGCACCAATAAAAATATTTTAAAAGTTTTTCTTCAACTGATTATTTATAGCCTATAAAGGAATGTTCAGGGAATAGAAAAAGTAGGGTAGGATTCTAAAGTGTTAAACTTGCCTGGATGTTGATATGTCATTTCATGAGGAAGTTCTTTAAGAAAAAATAAAACTAAAAACAATGTAGGAATTCCCTAGTTGTAATATGCAGTGTTTTGCTACAGATATCTCCTAGAGACAACAGGGAAGAGTGGTTATTCTCTGCTACCTAGTATTGGTGATATAGTCATCTGTAAATTAGGTCAAAGTGTTTTTAATATATTTATATTTATCTGCTGGGATTATTTGTTGAGGACAATGAGCTCCATATACTTATTATCAATTTTGTCCCAAATGTATTATGTTTACATCTTAAGGAAGGAACTATTACTATAGCAAAATTAACACTAGTGAAAATGTGGTAGTTGAAAAGAACATGAAACTTGAAGTCTGACAAATCTAGATTCAAATTCCAGCTTTACCACTCACCCTCCTTGTAATCTTGGCCAAGTCACCTAACCACTATGAATCTAGGTTTGCTGGTGGTGATGAGACTACTAACTACATTGTTTAAGACTATTGATTTTGTTCTTAAAGTGAGGTAAAAATGAGCAGCAATTTAGCAAGACTATTTCAACAATAAAAATAAAATAGGGCTGGAGTTGTATCTTAGAGGTAGAATGCCTTGGGTTCAATGACCAGTACCATAAATAAATAAATAAATAACACACACACACACACACACACACACACACACACACACACACACAATCCCCAGTACTAGGGATAAACTCTACTCCTGAACTATACCTCTAGTCCTTTTGCATTTTATTTGAAAAGAGGGTCTTGCTAAATTACTGCATGCTGCTGGCCTCAAACTTGCAATCCTGTCTCAGCCTCCCAAGTACTGAAATTAGAAACCTGTACAACCACACTCAGCACAAAGTTTCTTTTGAGGTGATAAAATTTTCTAAAATTAACTTTGGAGATAATTGTATGTATCTATGAATATACTAAAATTATTGGATTAGCTTTATATATGTGTGTAATTCACTAAAGCTATTTAAGTTATATGTTCTCTTGATTTTATTATAATGTGAAATAAGTTTAAATTGTACATTCTCTCTTCTGTAAGACTTGGGGTTTGGATATTCCTGAAAATAATTAATGAGCTCTATAAATTTCTTGACAATTTAGTGCATACAATAAGTTATTCTTTTCACAAAGTATTTTGCCTCTGATTTTCTACATTCTACTGCCATATTTTTATTCTATTTACTTTGAAACAGGGTCTCACTAAGTTTCAGAGGGCCTCACTAAGTAGCTAAGGCTGGCTGTGAACCTGGAACCTCCTATCTCAGCTTCCCAAGTATTGAGATTACAAGAATGTGCCAACACTCCAGGCTCTAATGATTTTTTTTAACATTAAAAACACATTGATTTTGGCTGGGTGTGGTGGTGCACGCTTATAATCCCTGTGCTTGGGAGGTGGAGACAGGAGGATCACGCAGGTACTAAGCCAGTGTGCTGGCTTAAGAGACCCTATTTCCAAATAAAAATATAAAAAAATAGATCTGGGAGTGTAGTACAGAAGTAGAAGGGCTTCCAGGAACCCCAGTAGCACAAAACAAACAAAGAAACAAAAAACACATTGATTTTATTTCTAAATTGTACCTAAAAATACTACTGTAGTTAGTCTTTGTTATAGTGTGGCTCTTGACTGTTCCCCAAGGCCCATGTGTTAAGATTTAGTTGCCAGCCTGTGTTGCTATTGGAAGATAGTGAAACCTGTAAGAGGTGGGGCCTACAGAAAGAAGTTAGGTGATTCAGGACATGCCCTTGGAGGGTATATTGGAGGCCTGGCCTCTTCCTGTTTCTCTCTTTCCTTCCCCACAAAGATATAGTGAGCTACATTGCTCTACCACATGATTCTCACCAAGATATTCTCTCTTGCTTCAGGGTCAAAGGCAATAGATGAACCAGTTATGGACTGAAACCATGAGCCCAAATAAACCTTTCCTACTTACAGTGTGATTACATCTGGTGTTTTGTCACAATGAAGGAAAACTAGCTAGGATAGGAATATATACAGCTATTTCCTAAATGAGTGGCCATTTTAGCATTTATTCGTGTAATCTGATAAGTCTCATTCTGCTATTTTAGCAAGGGACTAGTAACTTGGTTTGGCTGTAGTGCACAATTACTTAAACAGTCAAGATGTTGCTGTAAAGGTACTTTGTAGATGTACTTAACATTTACAATCATTTGACTTTAAGTAGAAGAGATTACCCTTGATCATGTGTATGGGCCTCCTTAATAGGATGAAGGTGTCAAGAGCAAAAACTGAGGTTTCCCAACAAAAATAAATTCTGCCTCAAGATTTTAGCATCCATTTCTGAACTCCTGCCTATATTTCCAGCTTATGGATTCTGAACTTTAAGCTACAATATCAGCTCCTGTCTGTTTCCAGCTTACTTCTGGGCACTACAAGTTTCAGACTTGTCTGGCTTCACACTCTTTTGAGTTAATTTTAAATAAATTTCTTTATGGCTGGGCATGGTGGCTTGAGAGGCAGAGACAGGTGGATGGTATAAAGAATAAAAAATAGGGCTGGGGGTGTAGCTTGGAGGTAGAATGGCCCTGGGTTCAGCCCCCAGGTTAAAAAAAAATCAAATCCATTAACTTGGTATTATAAAACCACCATGTTACACCATAAGGATCCAAAGTTTTGGGTCTAGACAAAGACATTTTATTTGTGTGTGTGGTACTGGAGTTTGAACTCAGAGATACCCCTCAGCTCTATTTTTATTTTTTATTTTGAAACAAGGTCTCACTAAGTTACAGAAAACCTCACTAAGTTGTTGAGTCTGGTTTCAAACTTGTGATCAATCCTCCTGTCTCAGGCTTTCAAATACTATATATATAGGCATGCACCACCGTACCCAGGTCAAGCCATTTCAAATTCAGAATGGCTGTGAATTACCAGAGCAAAGCTTTCTTTGTCCTAATGTTAAGCTTAATGTTGGAGAGAAAACTATTATGGTAACAAATAAGGATACTTGATTTATCCTGTAACAAGAATATATTTTCTGTATCAGATCTCTTTTCAAGACTGAAATAAGTAATCAAATCAGCAAGACAAAATTGGCAAAAAATAAGTTTCTCTTAAAATAATAATTGTACAGAATCACAAAACGATTCTGTCTTCTTTTGGAGACCACATCGATTTTTGTTTCAGCCACTTAAAATGTCATTTCTTCTGTTCTCAGGGGACAAGAATTTTCAAATTCATAGTTATGTAAATTCAAATTTTTCATGTAAACAAGATTTACATATAAACTTTTCTCCCAAGACTGTTGTAAAATTAGTTGATTTTACTAAATACATGCAGAAAGGGACATCCAGAGCCTGAATTACTTTCCAGGAACAGTTGCAAAGACTAATAATGAATTTATTTCTTTCCGAGGGCTCATTTTCATATTGACTAAATCAAGACTTCATTTGTAACATGTTTTTTTTTGTTGTTGTTTTTCTGTTTTGTTATTTACACTTAAAATACTTAAGTGCAAACAGTAAAAGGGCGTATTTGAGTGCAATGGTGCACAGTTGTAATCCCAGAATTTGGGAGCCTGAGACAGGATGATTGTGGGTTAGAGACTAGCTTCCCCAGTTTATTGAGACTCTCAACAACCTAGTGAGACCCTGTTGTAGATAACAAAAGGGCTGTGGTTGCAATACCCCTGGGTTCAATCTCTAGTACAAAACAAGATGAAAGAGAAATAAAGAAAAAAAAGAAGGAAAGAAAGGAAAGAGAAAGAGAAGAAAGGAATGAAGAAAGAGTGTTCTGAAACAATTGAGGTATCCACTTCTCAGGCCTACATAAGCATTTTGAGACAACAATCAGAAAAATGTGTTCTCCACATTACTGTCTCCTAGGTCTTTTATCCTGCTACTTTTTTTTTTTTTTTTTTTTTTTTTTTGCAGGTCTGGGGATGGATCCCAGGGGCATTTTACCTCCAAACTACAGCCCCTTCCCTATTTTGTATTCTTCATTTTGAAACCGGGTCTCACTGAGTTTCAGAGGGCCTCATTAAGTAGCTGAGGCTGTCCAAGAACCATGATCCTCTGGTCTCAGCCTCCCGAATGCTGGGATTACAAGCATGTGCCACCATGCCTGGCTTATTCTGCTACTTTTAACATAAGCTACTATAAAAGGTTCTTTACGTGGGACACATGCTATCTTTTCAGAGGCATTTAAATGCTAAATAAGACATTTTATATAAACATCATAAAAGGTCACCAAATCAAATTGTCACATCAGTTTTAAAAAGTCCCCCGACAATATTTATATTTATAGAGCTTCATGGTGGCATGTTTATATATCTAGACAGAAAAATTCTGGGAGGATACATAAGAGTTATCAGTGTTTATCTCAAAAAAAGGTAATGAAAGGTGGGGCTGAAAGTAAAAGGAGATTTATTTCTATATTCTACATTAAAAAATTGAGGGGGCTGGGCATGGTGGCACATGTTTGTAATCCCCGTGCTTGGGAGATGGAGACAGGAGGATCACGCAGGCTCGAAGAAAGCGGCGCTGGCTTAAGAGACCCTGTTTCCAAATTTTACAAAAAATATAAAAACAGGTCTGGGAGTGTAAACTGGAGGTAGAAGGGTTTCCAGGAACCCCAGTACCACCAAAATTAAAAAATTAAAAAAAATTGAGGGTAACTAATTAATACTCTTCAAAAGTGTCAAGGTCACAAAAGACAAAGAAAGACCAAAGCACTGCTACAGATTATAGAAAACTAAGGAGATTAACTACAAAGAAGAAAGAGGTAACACATGCCTTAACCAAAGTAACAAGATTTCCCATCCAGCAGACAACGAAACAAAGAAGAAAAAAGTGTCTCAAACAAAAATAAAATCTTAACATCTTAAGAATTAAAAGTTATATCTCAATAATCACACTGAATCTAAATGGCCTCAACTCCCCAATAAAAAGACATAAAGTGGCAAAATGGATTAAAAACCAGAATCCATCCATCTGCTGCTTACAAGAAATACACCTTACAAGTAAAGATAGAAACAAACTCCAGGCAAAGGGTTAAAGTAAGGTTATCCGTGCTACTGGAACTCGAAGGCAAGCAGGAGTAGCAACTATGATATCAGAAAAGTTAGACTTCAAACCCAAACTTATAAGAAGGGACAAAGAAGGTCATATTTTACTGGTAAAGGGAATAACACAGCCGGAGGAAATAACAATAACCAACATCTATGCCCCTAAAATAGGTGAAGCTACTTTTATAAATCAAAGTCTTTGTTACATGAAGTCACACATAAATCCTAATACAATAGTAAAGGGAGACTTCAACACACCTCTCAAAACTTTAGACCAATCTTCCAGACAATGGGTCAGTAAAGATGCCTCAGAACTAAAGAAAACCATTAATCAAATGGACCTGTTGGACACATATGAAATATTTCACCCAAATACAGCAGAGTTTACATTTTTCCCAGCTGCTCACAGAACTTTCTCCAAAATAGTTCACATCTTGGAACACAAAATGAGCACTAGCAAATTTTAAAAGTGTTACATACTTCCCTGTGTCATTTCAGACCATAAGTGAATGAAACTAGAAATCAACTCTAAGGAGACCCAGAGAAACAACATAAACATGTGGAGACTGAATGAAGAATGGGTCATAGAAGATGTAAGAAGTGAAGTCAAGAAATTTCTAGAAACAAATGAAAATAAAGAAACAACATATCAAAACCTCTGGGACACTTTGAAGGCAGTATTAGAGGAAAATTTATAGCACTGAGTGCTCACATAAGAAAAACAGAAAATCTTCAAATGAATAACCTAATGACACACCTTAAAGCCCTTGAAAAGCAGGAACAATTGAACCCCAAAGCCACTAGAAGACAGGAAATTATTAAAATTAGAGCAAAAATTAATGAAATATAGAATAAAAAATACAGAAAATCAACAAAACAAGCTGGTTTCTTGAAAAAATTAACAAGATAGATAAACCACTAGCCAACCTAACTAAGAAAGAGAGAGAATCAACCCAAATTATGAAGATAAGAGATGAAAAAGGAGACATTACTACAGACAACATAGAAATCCAAAGGATTATCAGAAACTACTTTGAAAAACTATACTCCAACAAATTGGAAAATCTGGAGGAAATTGACTTCCTAGATAAATACAACCTTCCTAAACTGAGTCAAGAAGATATAGAACACTTAAACCAACCAATAACAATCAAAGAGATTGAAACAGCAATAAAGAGCTTACCATCAAAGAAAAGCCCAGGTGAATTCCCAAGTGAATTCTATAAAAACTTTAAAGAAGAGCTAAACCCAATACTCCTCAAACTATTTCATAAAATAGAAAAAACTAGGAATCTCCCAAATACCTTCTATGAAGCCAACATCACACTAATACCCAAACTGAATAAAGACAGTTCAAGAAAGGAGAACTATAGGCCTATATCTTTGATGAACTTGGATGCAAAACTATTAAACAAAATACTAGCAACACGCATTCAAAACCACATAAAGAAAATCATACACAATGACTAGGTAAGGTTCATCCCAGGGATGCAAGGCTGATTCAACATATGAAAATCAATCCATGTAATTCACCATATAAACAGAATCAAAGACAAAAATCACATGATTATTTCAATAGATGCTGGAAAAGCATTTGATAAAATTCAACATCCATTTATGATAAAAACACTGCAGAGAATTGGAATAGAAGGAACATATCTCAACATCATAAAGGCAATCTACAATAAGCCCACAGCCAACATCATATTAAATGAGGGAAAACTTCAAGAATTCCCCCTAAAAACAAGAATGAGACAATGATGGCCATTATCACCACTTCTATTAAATATAGTACTAAAGACTCTAGCCAGAGCAATAAGGCAAGAAAAGGAAATCAAAGGAGAACAAACAGGAAAAGAAGAACTCAAACTTTCACTATTTGCAGATGACATGACAGTATATTTAAAAAACCCAACAAACTCAACCAAAAGGCATACAGAACTAATCAACAAATTCAGCAAAGTATCTGGATACAAAATCAATCTTAAAAACTCAGAAGCTTTCCTGTACACCAACCATAAATCCACTGAAAATTTCAGAAAACACTTCCACTATGAATCTCCCACAAAAAAAATAAAATACTTAGGAATATACTTAACCAAGGAGGTAAAATATCTCTACAAAGAAAATTATAAAACATTGAAAAAGGAAATCAAAGAAGATCTTAGAACATGAAAAGATCTTCCATGTTTATGGATTGGCAGAATAAATATCATTAAAATGGCCATCCTTCCAAAAGTGATCTACAGATTTAATGCAATGCCCATTAAACTTCCAAGATCATTCCTCACAGACATAGAAAAATCAGTCATTAAATTTACTTGGAATAATATAACGCCCAGAATAGCCAAAATAATCCTCAGCAACAAAAACTACGCAGGAGGAATCACAATACCTAAATTTAAACTATACTACAAAGCCATTGTAATAAAAACAGTATGGTACTGGCACAAAAACAGATACATAGACCAATGGAGCAGAATGGAAGACACAGAAACAAATCCACACACTTTCAGCCAATTGACTTTTGACAAAGGGGCCAAAAACATACACTCGAAAAAAAAATACCCTGTTCCACAAATGGTGTTGGCAAAACTGGTTAGCCATATGCAGAAAATTGGAAATTAATCCTACTTTCTCACCCTGTAGAAGAGTCAATTCAAGATGGATCAAAGACTTGGAAATCAAACCAGAGACCTTGAAGCTCCTTGAAGAGGGCATAGGTCCAACATTGCAACACATAGGCACAGATAAACACTTCCTCAACAAGACCCCAAAGGCACCACAAATTGAAAGGCAAATCAATACATGGGATTGCATGAAACTGAAGAGCTTCTGTTCAGCAAATGAAACTGTCAAGAACCTCAATTGAGAGCCAACAATATGGGAGAAAATTTTTGCCACCTAACCCTCTGATAGAGGACTAATATCTAGAATATACAGAAAACTCAAGAAACTCAACACTAAAAAAAAATACAATAACAAAATGGGCAAGCAAACTAAATAGACACTTCATGAAAGAAGAAATTCAAATGGCCAATAAATGCATGAAAAAATGCTCAACATTATTGGCAATCAGAGATGCAAATCAAAACTACCTTGTGATTTCACCTAACTCTAACTAGAATCGCAATCATTCAAAACACAAACAACAACAGATGCTGGCGAGGATGTGGAGAAGTGGGAACTCTAAAACATTGTTGGTGGAATTGCAAATTAGTGCAACCACTTTTGAAAACCATATGGAGAATCCTCAGAAGAATGGGAACAAATCTACCATTCCATCCAGCAATACCACTTCTGGGTATCTACTACTCAAAAGAAAGGAAACCAAACTACCAAACTAATGCATGTGTATCTATGTTCATAGCTTCACAATTCACCATAGCCAAACTATGGAACCAACCAAGATGTCCATCAACAGATGAATGGATTACAAAACTGTGGGATATGTACATAATGGAATTTTACTCAGCCATTAAAAAAAAACTCAGTTACATCATTTTCAGGGAAATGGATGGAACTGGAAGACATTATGCTAAGTGAGATTAGTCAGTCACACAAAATAAGAAAATAGATGCTTTCTCTAATATGTGAGAGCTAGGGAGAAATGGGTCATAGGAAGAACTCTAGATGAAAAAGGAAAACCTATAGAGGAGCAAACAAGACAACCTAAAGAAGGAGAAAGGAGGGGTGAAGAAGGAAATTCTCTAAAATGCACAATATACTTAAACATATTGAAGGCAACCTCCAAGCCAAGCAATGGAAGGAGGGACGGGGAGGGAAGGAGGTGGGAATTGGGTAGGGGTTAAATCAGTGATGTGTACATGTATGTACACACAAGTTTTTACCCCAATATGGTGTATGAATATAATGCACCAACAAAATTTTAAAAAACAAAACAAAAAGGACATTAAGGTAACAAATGTGAAATACAAATGAAAGCTGTAGCTTAATTAATAGTATTGTACCAATGTTAATTTCTTAGTTTTGATCAGTTTACATGATTACAGAAGATGTTTGAAGTCACAAAAGGGTGTGAGGGAGGACTGGGGATGCAGCTCAGTGGTAGAGGGTTTGCTCACCTTGTGGGAGGCTCTTGATTCAATATCCAACACCTCAAGAGTGTAAGGGAATTCTTTACAACACTTCCATAGACACAAACATCTTAAAATCTTCTATAAAAAAGGGGAAAGGGCATTAAAAATACACAATCTTAGATTACACTTAACACTTAACTACATCAGAGCACAGGAATTTGTACATTGCATACACACCCAGATGATTCTGAGTGAACACATGTGAATTTAAAAGTCCCTGTTTCATATACTTTGTAAACATTTTAAAAATTAAGAACAAAAATGATTGGAATAAATAAACAAAAATGTACTTATGTATTACTTGTATAACTAGAAAAATATGAAGACAATCCAAGTCAGCTCTGGTTGGGATTGTGAGCTCCTGGGCACATCCAAGATAAAATGTTTTTCTTTCATACACACACACACACACACACACACACACACACATATATATATATATATATATATATATATATATATATATATCTCAGTATATATATATAATATATATATTTCAGTATATATATATAATATATATTTCAGTATATATATAAAATATATATATATTTCAGTATATATATAATATATATATTTCAGTATATATATAATATATATATATTTCAGTATATATATAATATATATATTTCAGTATATATATAATATATATATATATTTCAGTATATATATAATATATATATATTTCAGTATATATATATATAATATATATATATATATATTTCAGTGCTGTTTCAAACATTTTATTTATTTATTTATTTATTTATTTATTTATTTATTTATTTATTTATTTTGGTGGTACTGGGGTTCCTGGAAACCCTTCTACCTCCGGGTTACACTCCCAGACATATTTTTATATTTTTTTTATTTTGGAAACAGGGTCTCTTAAGCCAATGTGGCTGGCTTCGAACCTGCGCGATCCTCCTGTCTCCACCTCCCAAGTGCAGGGATTACAAGCATGCGCCACAACAACGCCTGGATATTTCAAACATTTTAAAGACTGTGGATTAGTACGTTACAGTAGGTAAAACTCCATAAGCTTCAGAATCATTGATCATTGCAGTTTCTAGAATTATAGGAAACCTATAAATATTCTTCATAAGAGAAAAATATCCTCCATTTCCTGATGGGTGGCTGATTTGCAGAAATCCTTTTCATTAATCCACTAAAGTTTGGAGTTCATAAAGAGCTCTGGGGAGTGGGGGAGACATTAAAGTTAGAAGTGTTTTGTATTTATTTATTTATTTATTTATTTATTTATTTATTTTTGCAGTACTGGGGATGAAACCCAGGGGACATTCTACCTCCAAAGTACACCCCAAGCCCCATTTTGTATTCTTTATTTTGAAACAGGGTTTCACTGAATTGCAAAGGGCCTCACTAAGTATCTGAGGCTGTCCTCGAACCAAAATCCTCCTGTCTCATCCTCCCCAAAGCTGGGATTACAAGTGTGTGCCACCACACCTGGCATTAGAAGTGTTTTAGACAGTTTCTTAGCCTGTGATCTCAGGGATGGAATTCAGGGAGTACATGAGCCTAGATGGGAATAGTTGTATTTTTTTTTTATTTTCACTAACCACTATCTAAAATTCAGAATTTCTTTCTATTAAAAATGTAGACATTATTGGGTATCTTTCCAAAGTGTTTGAAACCAGAGAACTACAGTAATGTATGCATACCCATGTTCATAGCAGCACAATTCACAAGAGCTAAACTATGGAACCAACCTAGGTGTCCATCAACAGATGAATGGATTACAAAATTATGGGAAGTACCCACAATGGAATTCTACTCTGCAATAATGAAAAATAATATTAAATCATTTGCAAAAAATGGAAGGACCTGGATAACATTAAGAGATTTTTCTTTAATATGTATAGGATAGGGAGTAACTAGGATACAAGAGAGACTCCAAATGATGAGGAAAATCCTCAGGGGAGCCAGAGAGGAGATATAAGGCTAGGGGTGAAGAAAGGCTTAGCTTTATTAATAGGAATACTACCATATACTATGTGTATACATGCAAATACATACCAACACCAATCTGGGCACTCTGCATTGGGAGGGAGGGAATTCTGGGGGCACCAAGAGTGTGTACATGTATGTAATTTTCAACATGATTAACATTATGATGTAACACTACAATGCACCAATAAGAGCACAAAAAATGATAAGAGTGTACAAAAAAAAAAAGAATGTAGATTCAGCTGGACATGGTGGTGCATGCTTATAATCCCAGCCCTTGGGAGGCTGAGAAAGGAGAATATAGGGTTAGTGGCCAGTTTTGGCAATTTAATGAGGCCCTCTGCAACTTAGACTCTGTTTAAAAAAAAATAGGGCTGGGGTTATAGCTCAGAGGTAGAATGTCCTGGGTTCAATCCCCAGTACCACAATTGAAAAAAAAAAAAAAAAGAATATAGACAGCATACCCAGTTATTTACAACCATGTATTTATCTTCAACAGAAACCACATACATAGTCATACCCATTATAGTTGCAAATACTATTTCTGTTCATCACTGCTATAGTTAGATATAGAATACCCACTGATTAACTCATTTATTGGTGTTTCTAGTTGCTGTAATTGAATCATAAGGGTTTTAATCTCATTAGTAGCTGTGCAGTGTGGCCTTAGGGATTGTGCTTGAGTCCTTGAATACCTGCCCATGCTTGCTTTCTCTCCCTCTCTCCTCACTCCCTTCTGGCCTCTTCTGTGACATGAGGAGCAAAGCTTTGTGCTCTCTCTTTCTCCCTCTGCTCCCCTGAGCACTAGACCTTGGCATCACATGGTGTAAACTCAATCTTCAAGAAAACTGTGAAGTAAATCTTCCTTCCTCTAAATTATGTGGCCAGGCTTTTTGGATTATGGCAGTGAGAATGCTGACTAAAACAATCACTCTTTCAAAATTACAGTAGGCAGAAGGTTTGCTGCTAGATTTTCATTCATTCATTAATAAAGAAGCACATAGATTATTATATCACAAATTTAATTTAGTATTTAAGTCATTGTATTTATATTTTTTATTTTTTATTTTTTTTGGTGGTACTGGGGTTCCTGGAAGCTCTTCTACCTCCCGGCTACACTCCCAGACCTATTTTTTATATATTTTTATTTGGAAACAGGGTCTCAAGCCAGCGCAGCTGGCTTTGAACCTGCGCGATCCTCCTGTCTCCGCCTCCCAAGCACAGGGATTACAAGGGTGCACCACCACGCCTGGCCAGGTCTTTGTATTTATAAGTGATTATTTCCTTTGTAATTCTATGTATCATGTTTTTCTAATACTTTGGAGGGAGAAATGGGGGTTGAACACTGGGGCATTCTACCTTTGAGCTACACCTTTGGCTTTTAATTTTAAAATTATTTTTTAGATCTTGAAACAGAGTTTTACTAAGTTGCTAAGTCTGGCCTCAAACCTACAATTCTCCTGTCTCAGCCTCCTAAATGCTGGGATTATAGGTGTGTACCACAGTGCCTGACTCTAATACATTTCAAAACTAGAAACCTTTATGTGCTTATAAATTAGAGAAACTTTCTGTGACCACATCCTTTCTATGAACTTTTCTTTGAAGAGATCTATAGGCATCACCATATTTTCCAAGAAGTTCATGACATAAAATAAGCTAATAATCTCTGCTTTAGAGAAAAAAAAACTAAATTACCACTTTGCCAAATAACTGCCTTTTACTATTGTTAAAAGAGATTTTTAAATGTATAAAGGTCTATCTGCCAAACCTTTCTTTTTTCCAGAGACCTAGCACACAAAAACTGCCGTTACCCCAGTCACTTGGAAATAAACCATTTTCCCACAGCTCTCGTAAGATCATCTGCTTAGGAGGAGTACCTAATGCCTGAAACTGACTTCCATAACAAAGTTGGTATTTCCCCTTTTATTCAAGCATACTGTGCTTGACTGTGGACATTTAGGACATTTTGCTCTTTCAAATGATAAAGAAGACATTTGGGGATTTCAGCTGGATTTTTCTAAATGAGACCAAAATTCCATTTTATTCTTCTAAGTCTTTAAAAAAAGAACTAGAATCTATAGGGTAAATCACAGTGATATGACATGTACAAGGACTCAATTTAGGAACTCAAGGTCATTGCCTGGAATCACTACTGAAGTTTGTGGCCATTCATAGCTCAAATCAAAGATTTTTTGGAAGAACAATGGCAGCAGTCTGGCACTAAGTTGTTAGCAGTTGTCTGTGTCAACATTCCAGTGTGCTCTTTGACCTTAAAAGGCTCAGGAAAGGATAGCAGTGAGGGAAATAAAGGACACCAGAATTCCATGACAATATTAACAAAGGGGGATGGGGGAGGCTGCAATGACGTCTCAGTGGCCACAGAGCACATTGTGTAATCACCTCGAACGCCCTCAGCCCCCATGCCAAGTTGCATAAGCAGAGATTTCAGTGTCTGCCTGTGTGTGTGTGTGTGTGTGTGTGTGTGTGTGTGTGTGTGTGTGTGTGTTTAAATATACCTTATCAATTTGGATGCTGTTTTCTATGGCAAAGGCATCAGGCCACTTGTCTGGACTTCTGGGATAAGGAAACACCCCTTGCTCTCTCTTCCTGCCTCTGACTTCTCAGCAGTCTGAGTTTGCAGAAAGTTTCAGGGCATTCCAGGTTGTCATAGGAAGGCAAAGAAGTCTCATCTGAAAAAAAAAAAAAAAGGTTAGTGTAGGGACTATCTGGGACCAAGTGTTCAGGACTATCTGGGACCAAATGTTCAAAGTCTAGCACCAACTGTTACCTATGTTCCATGTTTTGACTATTCTTAGCTCCATCACCTCTATTTATCATCAAATAAGGAGCGATCTACCAAACACACTCAAAGTGTGACCTGTGGGTAGAGGGATTATCTGGAAACTTGTGATAAATATGTTCTCAGACCCCAACCCAAACCTACTACATCAGAATCTCTGGGGTTGGGGCCCAGGAATCTGCACATTAATGTCTTCCAGATGATTTTTAGGCATACATGGCAACCCTTTGCAGGCTGCTTTTCTGAGCAAGGACAATGCGACTGTGTCACTGACAACAGTAGTATGATATGAGTTGTTTATTAAGGGACTGAAGCCCCACATGAAGGGAAGCAACACTTGCACAAACCCCAAGAGTGGAAAAACCCATTAGTCCTTTAATTTTCTCATGCTAGGTCCATGCCAATGCATTTGCAAAACACCTCCAGGATAACTAACTGTTTTGAAATTGTAGACAAGAGGAAAGATTGAGTAGTTCAAAGAATGCAGGCAAAGCAAGTTGTTTTGGGAATCTAAAACCTTTTTCTGGTTCTTCCACTGATTTTCTATAAATATGTTGAGAGCTGAGATGGGTCTTACTTGGACTTTTATTTCCAGCCTCATGTGCTCAGACTTGTTCCATTACAGTTACTCAGTGAATGTTGGCAAATGAATAAATGAATGACTGAATGAAATGAAATTACAATTTTCTTTTTACTTCTATTTATTAGTTTTATATTGCTCTAAGATACATTCCATTCAATTCCTTACTCACACCAGTTGATGACAGAGTTCAGTTTCTTTTTCCTTTTTTTTTTAATTTTTTTTTTTATTTTGGTGGTACTGGGGTTCCTGGAAGCCCTTCTACCTCCAGGCTACACTCCCAGACCTATTTTTACATTTTTATTTGGAAACAGGGTCTCCTAAGCCAGCGCGGCTGGCTTCGAACCTTCGCGATCCTCCTGTCTCTGCCTCCCAAGCGCGGGGATTACAAGCGTGCGCCACCACGCCCGGCGGCAGAGTTCAGTTTCTTATAGTGATAGGCTGAGGTCTCCATTTTCCTGTGGGCTATCCACTGAGGACCATACTCACATTACAGAGGCTGCCTATATTCCTTGGATCATGGCCACTTTCGTTCATGTTCATAGCCAGCAAGAAAGGCTTAAGTTTCTCTCTAGCACTTATTCTCTCATTTTCCTTATCCTGCTATATCTCTCTGACTGATATGTCCTCTTTAACTTTTAAGGGATCTGATGGTTTGAAAGGGATTGCTCATATAATCCAGGATGATATTCTCATGTCAAGGTTCAGAATCTTTATTATATTTGCAAAGTCCCTTTGGACATGTAAGGTAACATAGTCACAGATCCTGGAACTTTGGGCACTGACACTTTAGTAGGCTATTATTCTGCTTTTTACACTCTATTATACAAAATCATTTGAAAGCATCTGAATCCTAGAAATTTAACAGGGGAGAGTTATGATATTCTTATAGAATACATTAGCATAAGGTATCAGCAGCCACAACTAGGCCTTTAAGTGATGATGAGTTTGAAGAAATTTGTAGCTATCTACCAACAGTACTTCTATAACTCTGCATCCAGTGCACTTTCCCTCACTTATACAGTCCTGGATAACAAGATTTTACCCCATCTTCCTCTGTCCTTTATCTGCCTTCCCACCAAAGCATCTTAGAAATTGTTAATAATTGTGTATTGTTTTACTACATGCTGAGCATTTTTATACAAACTGGTATTAAATTAACATAGTTACAAATTAACTAAGACCTTAGGCAAGCTTGTTTCTAACTCATCTTGGGAGCTTGGAGATGAGCAGCATCCTACATCCCAGATTTCCTTCATAGGAGATGAGAACTAAGCTGGGCGTGGTGGTGCATGCTTGTAATCCCAGCATTTGAGAGGCTGAGACTGGAGGATCGGGGTACATGGACAGCCTCAGCTACTTTGTGAGGCCCTCCACAAATTAGTGAGACCCTGTTTCAAATTAAAGAAAAAAATAGGGCAGGGAGTATAGTTTGGAGGTCGATTTCCCCTGGGTTCCATCCCCAGACCCACAAAAAATAAAAAATTACAAAAATTAAAAATAGGAGATGAGAACTAAAGACAGAGAAACTCAAGAATGTCTACAGAAACACTTTTAAATATGAAGGCTGAAAAAGGAAAAATAAGCAACAAATCCCTGAACAAGTGGAGATAAGAGAACAATTGCCTGCACCCGAAATGTCAGGAACTGTGGAAAACCCCAAACAACCTACCAACTTCAGACTTGCTCCCCATACAGGGAGAGCACCAGACACAGAATTACACAGCTCTGTAGTGACACCAGAGAGAAAAAGGCAAGGAAGCCCAGCACTCCATCCTTCCTTATCTCCCCAGATCCACAGTGCTTCAGTGGCAGAGGTGAGTGCATGAATCACAGGGAGGTGTGTGCAGGCCCTTCACCATGTGTAATTGAAAAAAGACTGCAAAAAGAGAGAGTGGGGACACATGCAGACCTTGACTATACACCTTACATGAAATTCTGAGAAAAACATCAGGATTAGAAGTAACAGACTAACCCAGACTTTTCTGCACTTGCTTTGGAATGAGACTTGTACCTAGTATCTGGTGCTTGCACCTGAGCAGATGGAGAGAGCTACCCAGCCCATGGTCTCACTAGAGGTCTCACTGGGGCTGCAGACTGACTTTTTTTGTGTGCAAGTGGGAATGCTTGGAACATGCTTAGGAAACTACAGTAATAAGTAGACCTAAACAACTAAAAGCATCTACACACACCCAAGAAGGCTGCAAAAGCCAAGTATCGGAGTCTTTGTTGCTATTTGTTTATTTGCTCTATTTTTGTTGTTGTTTTTGTTTGCTTCTTTGGTTTTTGTCACTGCTGTATGTTTGTGTGCTTGTAGGGTGATTTTCTTTTCCTTTCCTTTTGCATTTTTTATCTTTTCCCTCCCTCCGTCCTTTTCTTTTTCTTTTCTCTCTCTCTCTCTCTTTTTTTTTTTTGATTCTGGAGATTGAGCCTAAGATCCTTGTGAACACTGGTTGAATGCCCTGAGCCACACCCTCATCCCCCCCAACCTAAAAGAGCCTCTTTCCAGTAGCCAGCAGTCAGGGCCAGCCCTTCCTGCCCCACCCCCATCCCACTCTACCTCATTAACAAACACTGCAGACTAGGGAGCAGGCTTGAACCAGAGATTTGGAGCAGCATTTACATCTCTGCTAAGCAAGCCTCAATCCAAGAAGAAAAGAAAAATTGAGGAAGGGACTACCCATAACCACAATGTGATTCAATTCTTCTTCAAGAGAAAATATTATTTATTTTTGGTTAAATAATTCCTAAGGTTCCTTTCTTTTTTTTCTTTTTTTTCTCTTTCTTCTCCTTTCCTCTTGAATGTGTATATATGAATGAAAGACTGTATTCTGATTTGTTGGTTGGTTGGTTGGTTGGTTGGTTGGATTCCCAGTGCACCTATTTGCCTGTGCCTTGTCTTTTATCAATTTCTTATCATTATATATTTATATATTCTATACTGTTTACTAGAGTTTTCCTTTAAAGTATCATTATATGTTTATTATCTTTTTTCTAGCCTTACTTAAATTCTTATTTTACTTTTTTCTACCTTACTCTATTTTTAAAAGGATGATAAATACTCAACTTAAAGCTGTGGATATCCATACATCTGAGACTATTCACTTTTAAAATATGCCTTGAAGTAAAACATTTACCTCCATAATAGGATATTATAAAGGGAGAAAGATTAGACTTAGGAAACCCAGAGGGGTAGAGGAAGAGGCTTTTAAGCAAAAGCCACAAAGATAGAAACTTTAAAAAATTTAAAAAGCCTGAAAAAATAAGAAAGAATAGCAAGGAAACAATAAGCACCCACAATTCCATGACAACAGAGTTCACCAACTCAGAGGTGAAGAGAATTCCAGAAGGATAATTCAGAAATCTAATAGTAGAAATGATTCAGGATTTCAGAAAAGAATTCAAGGAAACCCTAAAAGAAACAATTGATAAAATAAACAAAGAAACTGAAAATCTGGACAGGAATAAAAAAGAAGCTCTGAAGGAAGGGAAGGATACAATAAATGAAATAAGAATATCAATACAAACCATCGTGAGTAGACTAGACCATGTGGAAAACAGAATCTCACTCTCAGAAGGTGATCACTCCAAGAATGAACTAATAGTATATAATTTAGAAAAAATGATAGCCTCAGATACTTAGTGAGGCCCTCTGCAACTTAGTGAAATCTTGTTTCAAATTAAAGAATAAAAATAGGGAAGGGGGTGTAGTTTTGAGCTTAAATGCCCCTGGGTCCCACCCCACAGACCCACACACACACACACCAAAAAATTAATTTGACAGCATGAGCTGGACATCCAAGAGATCTGGGATAATTTTAGAAGAGCAAATCTAAGAATAATAGGCATAGAAGAGGTCTAGAAGGATATTGCCACCAGGGCGGCAGCAGTAAATTCACCAAGTCCACCACAGCTCCATCAGCACAACAACAGTGAGTCAAATTGTGGCCCCTAGAGGAGAAATCCCAGTACTGACTCCCAGGGACTTGACCCAGTGGGGGATTGGCGGTAGCAGAGATATCACACTATAGTCACAACTCCATTCAGAAGAATGCCCAGCCTGGCACTTCCCATGGTCTAAAGCAGCCTCGATTGACTCCCTGGGTCTGAGAATTTGTGAAAGTAAAGAAGAAGTAGTGGTGACTGAGATACCACAGACTCGAGATCCAGAGCACCTTAAGTGAAGTTGTAGTGACCCAGGGAAGAACCCAGAGAAGGCACAAACTTCCAAAATCATGGGAAAGAGGAATAATACTGGAGCAATGAATGCCCACAACCCCACAACATCAGAACCCGATAAAACAGAAAATCAGAGATTTCTAGAAGATCAAATCAGGAAAATAACTGTAAAATAATAGAGGTGCTTCGAAAAGAACTCAGAGAGAGCCAAAAAGAGATAAAGGATGCAATTAATGAAGTAAAGGCCTCAATTCAAAGCACAAACAACTGATTAGACCACATGGAGAACAGAATCTCGCTCTTAGAAGATGATCATTCCAAAAATGAACGCATAGTTTCTAATCTAGAAAAAAAAAACCAACAGCAGGAATTTGACATTGAAGAAATATGGGCCCATTTAAAGACAGCTAACCTATGAATAATTGGAATAGAGGAGGGAAAAGAAAGTGAAACCAAAGGGATCAACAATCTCTTCAAGGAACTAATAGTAGAAAATTTTGCAAACATAGAGCAAGAGGTCAATACACAGGTCCAGGAAACTTATAGAACTCCCTTTAGACAGGATTGGAGAGGAGGATCCCCATGCCACATCATTGTCAAAATGACCAATGTGGAAGCCAAGCAGAGAATCTTAAAGGCAACAAAAAACAAAGGGCCAAGTGACATTCAGAGGCAAACCAATTAGAATCACTCCAGACGTCCCAAACCAAGTCATGAGAGCCAGAGGGCTTGGAGTAACATATTCCAAACTCTGAAAGAAAACAACCTCCAGCCAAAAATTTCCTACCCAGCAAAACTTTCTATCAAATTAGATGGGGAAATAAGAAGCTTCCATGACAAACAGAAACTGAAGGAATTTATGTCTTCAAAACCAGCACTAGAGAAAATACTCAAAGAGATTAACTACAAAGAAGAATTAGGTAACACACACCAGAACCAGAGAAACAAGAGTTTCCATTCAACAGACAACTAAGATTGGTTATCTGTGGAGATTCATTATTTATGTTAGTCTTTTGCCTATCTCTAAATTGTATTGTTTGCTTTTATTGTTGCTAATTTTTAGGATTTCTAGTTGGAATATTAATATACCTTCAGATATAGCATTTGGAAATATTTTATCCCATGCTATCTGTAACTTTTAACTCTGTCTACATTGTCTTTGGATATACAATATATTTTTTTATTTTATAGGGAGTTTGTTTACCCTTCTGTTGCCTGTGCCATTGAAATCATATCCAAGAAAACACTGCCAATTTCAATGTTGTGAGGTTTTATGACCCAGATTTTCTTCTAAAAGTTTATAGTCTTAAGATTTATATTTAGGTCTTTTATCTATTTTGAGTTAATATTTGTATATGGTGTTAGGTAAGAGTCCAATTTTATTCTTCTTCATGTAATTATTATTTTTCAACAATATTTAGTTAAAAGAGTATTATTTCCTCCACCAAATATCTGTGGAAACATTGTCAAAAATAACTTGACAATATATGGAAGAATATATCTCTAGGCTTTTATTTAACTCCAATGGTTTATATATCTGCTTTTATAACAGTACTACACTGTTTCAATTATTGTAGCTTTATATGGTTTGAAATCAGAAAATATACATCTTCTAGCTTTGTTCTTTTTTGAGATTGTTTTGGGTATCTAGAGTCCACATTCCACATTAGGATAGATTTTTTTTGTGAAAAGTAAATAAATAAATATATGATAGTTTCACCTTAAAAAAAGGAAAAAATATTCTCTAGTAAGAAAGAAAGCAAAAAGAAATATTGAAATGTTATCTTTAAGTCATCAAAAGCTTGGTATCAGACAAATGAAACTGTTATGTGAGATTATCATTGTTAATTTTGGATAAATTGCTATAATACTAGATGTCAACCACTAAACCAAGCATGGGAAGGAGGGATGGGGAGGGAGCGGGGTGGGGATCAGGTAGGGGCTAACTGGGCGATGTGTGCAAGTATGTCCACAAAAGTTTTTTTTATACCATTATGATGTATGAATATAGTGCACCAATAAAAAAATTAAAAAATAAAAATTAAAAAAAGCTTAAAAAAAAGAAGAGGTCTAGAAGCCAAAACCAAAGAAATAAAAAACTTCTTCAGAGCTGGGCGTGGTGGCGCATGCTTGTAATCCCCGCTCTTGGGAGGCTGAGACAAGAGGATTGTGCAGGTTCGAAGCCAGCCTCAGCTGGTTTAAGAGACCCTATTTCCAAATAAAATATAAAATAGGTCTGGGAGTGTTGCCCGGAAGTAGAAGGCCCCTGTGTTCCATTCCCAGTACCACAAAAAAAGAATCTCTCCAGAGAAATAATGTCCCAAAATTTCCCAAACAGAGAAAGCAAAGTTGATATGCAGATACAAAAAAACATAAAATGCTCATTAGGCAAAATCAGAGAAAAGGATAACCACACCACATAATAATCAAATTGACTAACATAGAAGGCAGGGAGAGAATCTTAAATGCAGCAAGAATAAAACATCAAGTGACATTCAGAGACAAAATAATAACAATCACTCCAGACTTCTCAAACCAAATAATAAAAGCCAGGAGGGCCTGAAGTGACATATTTCAATCTCTGAAAGAAAACTTCTATCCAATACTATGCTAACCAGCAAAGATATCTTTCAAATCTGATGGAGAGGTAAAAATCTTCCATGAACCTGAAATAATTCATATCTTCTAAACAACATTAGGGAAATACTCAAAGAAATAAATTTCAAAGAAGAAATAAAAAATAAATTTTAGAACCATCAAATGTATAGCTAAGCAAAGAAGAACAAACACTACCTCAAACAGAAATTACAAATCAAAATGTAATTACAAATCATCTTAATAATTACACTGAATATTAATGGCCTCAACTTCTCAATTAAAAGACATATAGTGGAAAAACAAATAAAAGATTGCAATTCATCTATATGCTGTCTGCAATAAATGCACCTTGTAGGTAAAGATACTCACAAATCCATGCAAATAGAACTTCAAGATAAGAAGAGGTATCAATTCTCATATCAGACAAAATAAACTTGATGCATAACTTACCAAAAGAGACAAAGCAGGTCATTTTTTTACTGGTAAGAGGAGCAGTTTAACAAGAGCATATAATGATATGCTCAGTCAACATTTATATTCCAAACATAGATGCAACCACTTTTTTGTGTGGGGGGGTCTGGGACTGGAACCCAGAGGCATTTGACCTCCGAGCGACAACCCCTGACCAATTTTTTTATTTTTTATTTTTAAACAGGGTCTCACTGAGTTGCAAAGGGCCTCACTAAGTAGCTGAGGCTGTCTGTGAACCGCAGTCCTCCAGTCTCAGCCTCCCGAATGCGGGAATTACAACTGTGCACAACCACACCCAGCTGCAACAACTTTTATAAAACAAACTTTTTGTGACATTAAGTCTCACAGAGATCCCAACACAATAATACTGGGAGACATTAACACTCTTCTCACACCAACAGACCAATCTTCCAGACAAAGATCAACAAAGATGGCATAGAACCAACACTGCAATACATAGGCATGGGTAAAAATTTCCTCAAAAATACCCCAAATGTGCAAAAAATTAAAACAAGAATTAATACATAAAATTGAATTAATCTGAAGATCTTCTGGTCAAAAACAACAACACCAAAACAATTTTTAAAAACTATCAAGAACCTCAAGAGAGAGCCAATAGAATGGGAGAAGATCTTTGCCAGCTACTTCTCTGATAGAGGACTAATACCTAGAATACAAAAAAAATTCAAAAAACTCACCACCAAAATAAAAAGATAAATAAATAAATAAATAACCCAATCAAAAAATGGGATCCAGGTGTGGTGGCATTTGGGAGGCTGAGAGAGGATGATCACAGTTCATGGACAGCCTCAGCTACTACTTAGTGAGGCCCTTTGTAACTCAGTGAGACCCTGTTTCAAGAATAAAAGATTAAAAAATAGGACTGGGATGTAGCTTGGATGTAGAATTCCCCTGAGCTCCATCCTCAGTACTGAAAAAAAAAAAAAAAGAAAAGAGCAAGTGAATTAAATAGATACTTCACAGAAGAAAAAATGCAAATGGCCAATAAATATATGAAAAAATGTCCAACATCATTAGCAACCAGAGAGATGTAAATCAAAACAAGACTGCAACTTCATTAAAAACACAATAATAAGGCCTGGCATGGTGGCACACACTTGCAATCCCAGTATTAGGAAGGCAGAGACTGGAGGATTACAGTTATCATGGATCACAGGGACAGCATCAGCTACTACTTAGTGAGGCCCTTTGCAACTCAGTGACACTCTGTTTCCAAATAAAGAATGAAAAATAGGGCTGGGGGTATAGCTTGGAGGTAGAATGACCCTGGGTTCCATCCCCAGTATGGAAAAAATAAAAACAATAGTAAATGCTAGTGAGGATGTGGGGAAATTGGTGAGATTGCAAATTAATGCAAACACTTTGGAAAACAGAGTGGAGGATCCTCATAAGATTGGGAATGAATTTAACATATGACCCATCTATAGCACTCCTGGGTCTGTACCCAAAAGAATTGAAACCAGACTATCATAGTAATGTATGCATATGTTTGTTGTTTGTTGTTTGTTTGTTTGTTTGTTTGTTTTAGCGGTACTAGGGATTGAACCCAGAGGCATTTTACCTCCAAGCTATACCCCCAGCACTATTTTTTTAGTCTTTATTTTGAAGCAGGATCTCATTAAGTTGCAGAGGTTCTCACTAAATAGCTCAGGCTATCTGTAAATCCTCAATCCTCTGTCTCAGCCTCCCAAGTACTGGAATTACAGGCATGTGCCACCATACCTGGCTGAATATATGTGTTTATAGCTGCACAATTAATAACTTCCAAACTATGGAGCCAGCTGAGATGTCCATCAACAGATGAATGGATTACAAAATTATAATTACAATATCCTATACCTACAATGGAATTCTACTCAGCTGCAAAGAAGAACAAATTTTTGTCATTTGTAGGAAAATAATGGAACTGGAGAATATTAGGTTAAGTGAGATTAGTCAGTCACAAAAAGTGAAGGGTTATATGCTCTCCCTCATATATGGAAGGAAGAGAGAAATTGTGACACAAGAGGGACTCCAGACATAGGAAGAAAATCCTTACTGAAATGAAAGAGGAAACAACTGAGAAAACAGAAGAGGGAGGAAGACTTGAAGAGTGAAACTACTCCATGGATATGATGTACATACACAAAGGTACACAAAGCTAACCTAACTGAAGGAGATGGGAGGGGAAGTCTTGAAGAGGAAAACACCTCAATGGACAATGTACAGATATAAATTAATGTAAAACAATCACTGTTCTGAGCACAGGAAGGTGGAGAGAGAGGGAGGGAGTGGGTGGGACCTGGGGAGGAATCAACAGTGCTGTGTGCATGTATGCTGCTGTCACCCTGAACTGCATCAAGATGTATAATTGCAATACATCAATAAAAAAAAAGAAGAAGAAAGCTGGGCAAGGTGATGTATGCTTGTAATCCCAGTATTTAGGAGGCTGAGACAGGAGGATCACAGGTTTGTGGCCAGCCTCAGCTATTTAGTGATGCCCTCTGCAACTTAATGAGACCCTGTTTCAAAATAAAAAATAAACAATAGGGCTGGAGATGTAGATCAGAGGTAGAATGCCCCTGAGTTCAATCCTAGTGCAGAAGAAGGAGGAAAAAGAGAAGGAGGAGGAGGAAGAGGAGGTGAAAGAGGAGAAGAAGGAGAAAGAGATAAGGAGAAAGAGAAGTAATATATCTCAATTAGGTATTTGTATTATTAATTAATTAAGTAATTAATTAATTTGTGGTACTGGGGATGGAACTCAGGGGCATCCTACTCCTAAGCTTCACCCTCAGTCCTATTTTTTTTTTTTTTTTTTTTGTGGTACTGGGGTTCCTGGAAGCCTTTCTACGCCCGGGCTACGCTCCCAGACCTATTTTTATATTTTTATTTGGAAACAGGGTCTCTTAAACCAGCGAGGCTGGCTCCGAACCAGCGTGTTCCTCCTGTCTCCGCCTCCCAAATGCGGGGATTACAAGCGCCACCACGCCCGGCCACCCTCAGCCCTATTTTAATTCTTTATTTTGAACAACAGGATCTCACTAAATTGTAAAGGGCCGCACTAAGTAGCTGAGGCTGTCTGCAAACTTAGATACTCCTGTCTTGGCATCCCAAATGCTGGGATTACAAGCATGCACCACCATGCCCAGCTTCATTTTATTTTTTTTTTATTTAATTATTATTGGTACTGAAACTACACCATAACTTTTTTATTTATTTTGAAAGAGTCTCATTAGGTTGCTGAGAATTTTACTAAATTGCTAAGCATGGCCTTGAACTTGGGATTTTCCCATTCCAGCCTTCCGGGTACTGGGATTACTGGCCTGTTGTCATTGTAGATGCTTAAAAAGTTTAAATAACCTATTGAAGATATAAATAGTAGAGCTTAGATTCTCTCACTAGCCCCTTTTGTTCACTATCACACATTCTGCATATTTTTCATACACCTATTTTCATATATTTTTTCTGCTTCAGGAAATAAGCACCAAACCTAACTTGGACTTTCCTGTTTGCTAGCCAATATGTAAAGAGCTCTTTCATAACAATATCTCAAGCCTTAAATGACAATCTGAATATCAAAATCAAAGTACCATGTGGTAGGCTTGGATAGGAAGTCAAAGCATGTGGTTTCCCTTAGTACATAAACATTTATAAAGCCTTAGCAAAGTAGGGGTTTGGGTAAAGACTACGCTTTTTCTTCTTTTAATTCTTTCAACTGCCAAGATATAGAATATTAGTTGCATAGAATAACTAGAAAGAGTATTTAGGGAGATTTTCAGAAATTAGTCATTGCTGTAGGCACAATGTTTGAACAAATTCCCTCACTTCTAAATTGAAATTATGGTGCTACTAGAATTGTATCCAAACTGTTTAAAATGTTTCCTCAGGCCAGGCATGGTGGCCCACACTTGTAATCCCTGCACTTGGGAAGCAGAGAAAGGAGGACCGCACAGGTTCGAAGCCAGCCGCACTGGCTTAAGAGACCCTGTTTCCAAACAAAAAGTATTTTAAAAAAAATTAGGTCTGGGAGTGTAGCTCGGAGGTAGAAGGGCTTCCAGGAACCCCAGTACCACCAAAATAAATAAATAATTTAAAATAAATCAATAAATAAATGTTCCCTCAGTGTCTGGACACAAACACAGGAATAAGAAGCATTGACTCATGAGTTATTTTGCCCTGCTTTTGAGTATTTAGCCACTCTTTGTCTGTTTTTATTAATTAGTATTCAGTGACTCATCATTTGGTAAATACATACTGAATATTTTTGTTGATACCAGAGGTAAAAAGAAGGAATGCAAAGTTCAACCATAGATGGAGATACATCAGTACTGAATTATAATATGATATAAATCATGCCCTAATCTCATTTTTACCTTTATGCTGGATAATTTCTTAATCAAGAAGCTCCAAGAAAGCATAGATTTAACTGTGAATGACTTGTTTGAGGCCCAGGCTTGTCCCCAAGTGATTCATTTTTAACAACTATTCCATGCAGGCCAGAGCAGCCCACTTCCCCTCTGCTCCCAGGAGTCTTTGCTCCATCATGTTTTATTCACAAAAAGAACCTATACTCTAGCAGAACAGAGATGAGACTGTAGTCCCAGCACCTCTACTCTTTTCCAAAAGAAGATCATTCCACCCTGAATTTTCCAACTAGTTTTTCTGAAAGAAAAGCAATCAAATCTAGCTTTCCAATGAATTACACCTTTATCAAAGGAAAAATAAAGATTATACTTTCTATTTACTAAGTACATATTGGCCATGAATAATAATCCTGCAGCTACAGTGAGTGTTAATAGTTAAATTTCTTGCAGAAACTGCACTGCCCTGTAATAGTTATGATGTAGGTAAAATTTGTCTTCATCTATTTCTTTTCTCTCAGAACCAACTGACTTCAGAGACACCAGGGGGACATAGTCTGCTATTAGATCCATTTTTTTATAATTGCCATCTCCAGATTTCACTCACCTAGAATGTGCTTTTCCATACTTTAGGTAGCTCTATATTTATTTCAGACCCTCACTCTATGAAATTTTGCATCCTGATGACCTCTAAGACAGAAAGATAGGGAATTGGCTACAGAACAGGGCCTATGTTTTATACAAACCTATGTTGCCAGTATCTTGTTCACTAAATTTGTTGACTTAATGAATAAACACATAGAAAGTTACTAGATGCAATGATATCAATGGCCTAGAGACAATTCCTCATTTTTAAAAGTGACTACAATGGTGGAAATATGTGATATGTCAGCCATTTAAGAAAAAAGGTTCTTGGGGATGGATGGGACTGGAATGGGAGATGGATGTTTTTGACATCCCTTCAGTGACACACACTGGGCTTACACAGTGTTTCAGGGATTTATCCTTATTTATAGTCTTGTTTCAGATAATTTTGCTTTGTCCTTTTTTATTTTAAGGAGTTCCAGAGGTTAGGTATGTTGTAAATATGCCTGTTCATATCAGGGAGATTCTGTGGAGATGCTAGATGTTCAAATGCATTAGAGAAGGATAGGGGGATTCATTTTAACTAAACACTGGAGCTTGTGGGAAGTGCTGGCCAGGCTCCTGTGCTTGTCCAGAGGGTCCTGCATCAGTATTCTATACTGCATTGCAACCACAACCTTAGCAACCTAAAACAGTATGCATTTATTATCTCAATTTCTATGGATTAAGCATCTAGGAATAGTTTATCTGGGTATCAAAATGCTGCCAATTGTCAGCCCAACTATGTTCTCATCTGGAGGCTGACCCCCAAGCTCAAAACTCTACCCCCAAGCTCACATAGGTTTATGGCAGAATTCATCCTTTCAGATGTAGGACTCCAGGCCCCTGCTTCTTGCTGGTCGTTGGCTGGCAGTTGTCCTCTGATTCTTTTCATACAAGCCTCCTACCATGGCTGCTTACTCTTGAAAATCTGCCATGAAGTTTCTAGAGTGAATCCATTGGCAAAATGGAATCTTATATACAATAATATAATCACAAAAGTGATAGAATCTGGAATAGCTTCATTCCATTGCTAGAAGTAAGTCACAAGCCCTGCCCACACTCTGGTGGAGAGTGTGAGCATCAGAAGATGGGATGGTCAGGACTCATGTGAAGGTTTATCTACTACAGTCTCCCAGGACTCTATTGAGGGAAGCTCCATGAGGTTAGGCAGAATTGCTGAACGCACTGAATTCTCCCAGAAGGTGGGTGTCATCAGGGCTCAGTCTGCCTTGTTTATAGAAGCATAAACATGTTTAGAAGAGTACCTGCCTCCTTATCCAGAAGGTTCTGTCCATTAATTAAGGAGTGTGAGTCCTGTTATCATGTCTGTAAAAAAAGAAAGAAAATTGATATTATGGGTATAAATGAGGCAAGAGAGTGAACTTTCCATTAACTTGATGTAGAAAAGAAGTTTCTTTACTCCTATCTGCTCACAGTTAACTAGTCTATTTTAAAATTTTCTTTTTCTTTATTTTTTTAGGGAAGGATTGAACCCAGGGGACATTCAACCTCTGAGCTAGACCATCAGTTCCATTTTTTTTTCTAAAACAGGGCCTCACTAAGTTGAACTGAGTCTGGCTAAGTTGCTGAAGCTGACTTCAGACCTGCTATCCTCCTGTCTAAGCCTCCCAGGTACTGGGATTACAAGTGTAAGCCATGCTCAGCTCATGCCTTTCTTTCTTAAAGTACTTTATAGTTTGCAACCTCCCTCTGATAAAATTTCCTTTGTGTCTCAACCTCCAGGGGCAACACTAGACACAAGAGAAAGCAAATGAAAAGACTGAGACAAGAAGAGGAAGGGTCAGCATTAAATGGCCTCCAGGAGCCAAACAAAGACTGAGGCAGATGTTTCTTGGGGCACCTGTTTACTTCTCCTAGAGCACTTCAAGAATGAGCCTGTTTCACCTTTGATTCAGGTGGTTAGGCTGTGGGTGCAGAAATAGGTATGAGCACAGTAGACTCTTTAAGATGGGACTCTGTCGTTCATTAAAAACATGTAGAAACAGGACAGAGCTTGGGTGCACAGAATCACGTGATGGAAAAATTTGGCATTTAAAATACTGGTTGTCTGGGTGTGATGGTGCACATCTGTGATCCCAGTACATAGGAGACTAAGGCAGGAGGATCACAGGCTCAAGGCCAGCCTCAACAACCTAGTGAGATCCTATTTAAAAATTAAAAGAGCTGAGGGTATAACCAGGAAGTATAATGCATTCAATCTCCAGTACCAAAAAATGAACAAACAAACAAACAAAACAAAAGAAAAACTGGTTGTCCATGTCAAGTGTGTGTATACAAATAATAGATGCAAGAATCCAGGCAGGCATGCCAAGGCTTATGCTTTATAAATTGTGTCATTATTAAGCTAAGGACTAGGGGATCTTCAAGAGGAAAGAGAAAACTCTGGGGTTTCCTAGCACAACAGTTTAAGATGTGGGAGATTAAGTACAGGAATCAGAACTTGGAGACTGCCTTTGGCCTCCTTTCAGTAAATTTTATAACCTCCAACTGCACAGAAACTTTCAAACTGGATAAAGGAGTCATTCACAGGCTGTGCCCTCAGAAAATAATAGAAAACGAAGTGGTAGGCTTTGAAATCCATCTAGAAAAACATCTAAAATTCTAAGAGGGAGGAATTTATTCCCCAAAGCAACAGTGACCACAAAAACTTAAAAACAAAAAATCAATGGGTAATCACTGTTGCCTTTCCATCCATAGCTCTGAGCTGCTTCTGGTACTTGGAGTTTGTAACACAAAGTTCTTCCTTTCTCACCAGCAATCACATCTCACCAGCAGCCCTAGAGATGATGCCACAGACCATCTATCTGGAGGTCTGAGGCTTTTTTGTCCTTCCTCCTATACCTGTGTCATGGCTGACAATGAAACATAATATTCTTTGCCCATTATTCCTAGGTGAACTGGTTAGACAGAATGCCCCCAAATAATCAAATCAACTTTCAGTCCCAGATAACCAAAATGGAAGCCCAGAGGCACTTAGAATATCAAGTTCTAGCTTATTTGGTTAATTTCTGATTATAAGTTTTTATTTTGTTTTGTTTTGTTGGTACTGGTGGTGGAACCCAGAGACTTTCTACCTCTGAGCTATACTTTCAGACCGATTTTATATTTTATTTGGAAACAGTCTCAAGTTGCTGAGAGCCTCACTAAGTAGCTGAGGCTTGTTTCAAACCTGTGTGATCCTCCTGTCTCAGCCTCCCAAGCATGGGGATTACAAGCGTGCACCACCATGCCCGGTAATTATAAGTATTTTTAAAAGACATATCTGAAATTTTCATACACAGGGATAAAAAACTTTTCTCAAGAGACAGAATGTACAATGGCAATTATTTTACAAACTACTCAGGGACAGTTAGAAATCCTGAAACTAGCTACAAATCTGAATCACATGCAGTGTCCCCTGTTCTTGAGATAGGACAGTCTTTGAGATCAGGCCGTGCTGCATTCCCTGGGGAACAATATGCACGTGAGTACACTGAGTGGGGAGGTTGGTACTGAATTCCTTTCATTTTTAAAAATACAGACCTGAGGCCAAAGCCATGTGCACACACACACACACACAAACACACACACACACACACACACACACACACAAGACGGGTGGTAAGGGTGAGAGAGCACAGTTGTCATCTGAGAACTGAGGGTCAAGACATAACATTTAATAGGGTTGAAACACCATTTATAGTTAAGGAACAAGTTGAACACAAAGTCAAAGAAGACTTATCTTGGACTCAGACAGCCTAAGAAACAGAATCCTATTTTGATGTTTCTTATCAAGATTCGTGAAGGTTCACTAAAGACCATCCACTAAGTCAGTGAAGGAGCCAAAGCTTTTTGAGGCTTTTTATTTTTTCGATAAAAACCTTAGGTGGCTGGCTGTAGAAGATCATAAACAAGAAAACATTCCATAAGAATGGAATCAGCTCATCTGGCTGTCTCAGACACACCAGCATGTGGGGAACTTGTGGTGTCCTTGTCAGTCCTTCTTCCTACTCTGTTAGGAAAGCAACATGGACTCTATCTTTGCTCATGTGGTCACAGCAGGGCACCCCAGACTGGGTGCTTTAACAGTAAAGTGTTACTTTTTTACAGTTCTGAAGAAGGGAGTCTGAGATCTTGTTTCTTGAGACTCCCTTTGTGGCCTAGAAATAACCATTTCTCCCTGTGTTTCTGTGTTCTAATCATGTGTGTGTATATGTGTGTATGTTGTACTGAGCCTAGGGGCATGACATAAATAAAAATAAAAAAATAGGGCTGTAAATACAGCTCAGAGGTAGAATGCCCTGTGTTCATTCCCCAGTACTGCAAAAATAAAAAATAAAAAACACAAAATGGATTTTTTTTTCTCCCTGAAGAGCACCAAGTTGCTTGAGAACAATATACCTACCCAAAGATCATGAAGACTTTTTTGCAGCAAAGTGTACCAGCCTTCTGCTCTGGACCAGCATATAAATGTTAATGATCTAGCTTATAAAGGAACATTGTACCATAACCATTTCAAGCTGTGGAACCTTTAAGAAGGCAGGAGTTTCTGCAATATCCAATCTCACCTGGTGAGTTTCTTAGCGTTGCCAACACTAAGTAACTTAGTAACTTAGTGTTAGTGATTTTTCAGAAATGGCCTTGTAGCCTTTTAAAGACTGCCAAAGATAGCTGCCAAGACAACAAATTCAAACTGTGACAAGGACATCCAACTCCCGGCATACTGCCATCTATTATAAGAAGAGATGAACTTATACCTAAGAACTTATATCTGCTAGTTAGGAACTAACCACATGAGTATGAACCATCCTGTTATTTCTATAATAATAAAGTCACAGCAGGTAGAATGAAATGAGATACTGCACTCAACTCTATAATATGAAATGAGGAATGAACACCTTTCATAAAAAGAAATTAATCCCACTGTCTCTAGGCAATTAAGAAAAAAATTTACAAATGTGTATCATGGTTTGTTTATACCCTAAGTTCTAATCTGATACATTTCATACAGTCAGCTATCACCTGATATGTGAGAGAATGAGGGATTGTATAAAGGAATAACTGACTGAATGCCTGACTATTCCTTTAGGAGACATTCTATGATGTCAATTACTTTTCTGATTGGGAGATTTGTGAGCTTTTCAGTGAAAGGAAAAAAAAATGTGCCATTGCTTTATTTCTAGTGGTGGAAGAATAAAACTCACACATGAGTAAAAGAGACACAAGAGAGAAGTGGGGAAGCCGAGGCCACCTGACACAGTCTGACTCTGCTCCATCCCCATTGTGACTCCCCAAGCACAACACTGTATCTACCTGAGCACAGGTACCATGAAAGACACAGTATCCTGCCCGAGAGGACCCCCAGGTAATTTTGAGAAACTGAAATATGTATATCAACTAACACAAGGTAAAATGTGACCTATGATCAATAAAGAAGTAAAACAGAGCCAAGCGTACTGTGCAGCATGGCAGAGCACAGCAGCCAGGTACGCTGAGGCCCCGGGACGTGCAGCTTGGCTCCTGCCTTGCACTCCACAGCTCCCTCCACCACGCCCGGCTCATTTTTCTTACAAGGACTTCCAGGAAGATGGCGACTGAGAAAAGCAGTGTTTACGACTCCTGTTAACAATCAATCTCTGTTGCCACAAAATCAATGCTTTTCATAGCCATAAAACACTATCAGCAGAGAATTAAAAAAATGTAAACACAAGGGACAGAGAAAAAGAAGACTAGAACAACCAGAGACCAGAAAAGAAACCAGCCTATGTTGAAGCAGTGGAGCCTCACCAGGGCCATCTTCCTTCACAGCATCAGGCTCCAGAGAAGAAAGGTAAACAAGGAGCTGAAGTGAGCAGCTGTGGGTCATTCAGGTGTAATTCAGCAGTTATTTCAGGGCAAAGAACATCTAAAATTCCCAGTGGCCAAGCTCATCATGCTTTCCAGGGACTCAAAACGGAGCTCAAAACCAGAAAATGAATACACCAGCCTCACAACAAAGGGTGTGGCAGCGGCACCATATTGCAAGTGGCAGCAAGTTCACCAGGCCCACAACAGCTCCAGATCAGTGCACACAATAACCATAAGTGAAATTGTGGCCCCTAAAGGAGAAATCACAGGACTGCACCCCCAGGGACTTGTGCAGCTTTCATAATCTCCCTGGGTCTTTTATTTTGCAGTCCAACCCAGTGAAGGAGTAGTGATGGCAAAGATACCACATCCTAGTTACAGTTCCCCATGGGAAAATAACTAGCTCGGACCCCCACGGTCTCACACCGCCTCAATTAACTCCCTGGGTCTGAGACTTTGTAATACAATCCAGTAAAGGAGTAGTGGAAGCTGAGATTACAACAAACTTGAAGTCATGGTGACCTGGGGAAGAACCCAGAGAAGGCACAAACTTCTGAAATCGTGGGAAAGAAGAACAACAATAGAGCAATGAATGCCCACAACCCCATAATATCAGAACCTGATAACACAGAAGTTCAGAGATCTCCAGAAGATCAAATCAGGAATATAACTGTAGAAATAATACAGGACTTCCTAAAAGAATTTAGAGTCTAAAAGAAATAAAGGATGCAATCATTGAAGTAAAGGCATCAATTCAAACTATAAACAATCGATTAGACCACATGGAGAATAGAATCTTGCTCCTAGAAGATGATTACTCCAAAAATGAATGCATAATTTATAACTTAGAAAAAAGTCAAACAGCAGGAATCTGACACTGAAAAAATATGGGCCTATTTTAAGAGAGCTAACCTAAGAATATTTGGAATAGAGGAGGGAAAAGAAGGTGAAACTAAAGGAATCAACAATCTCTTCGAATAAATAATAGCATAAAATTTCCCAAACATAGAGCAAGAGGTCAATACACAGGTCCAGGAAACTTATAGAACTCCCTTTAGAAAGGATCAGAAAAAAGGTTCCCCATGCCACATAATTGTCAAAATGACCAATGTGGAAGCCAAGCAGAGAATCTTAATGGCAACAAAAACAAAAGGCCAAATGACATTCAGAGGCAAACCAATTAGAATCACTCCAGACTTCCCGAATCAAGTCATGAAAGCCAGAAGGGCTTGGAGTAACATATTCCAAACTCTGAAAGAAAACAACTTCCAGCCAAAAAATCCTACCCAGCATACCTATCAAATTAGATGGGGAATAAGAAGCTTCCATGACAAACATAAACAGAAGGAATTTATGTCTTCAAAACCAGCCATAGAGAAAATACTCAAAGAGATTAACTACAAAGAAAAAATAGGTAGTACACACCAGAACCAGAGAAACAAGATTTTCAATCCAGCAGACAACTAAATGAAGAAAAACAAACAGTATTTCAAACAGAAATAAAATCTTAACATGCTAGGAATTAAAAGTTATCTCTCAATAATCACACTGAATGTAAATGGCCTCAATTCCCCAATAAAAAGACATAAAGTGGCAAATGGATAAAAACCAGAATCCATCCATCTGCTGCTTACAAGAAACACAATTTACAAGTAAAAATAGTAACAAACTGAAGGTAAAGGGCTAGAGCAAAGTAATTCATGTTAAGTAGCCATTCCTAACAAATGTGAAGTAGTATTTCACTATAGTTTTTATTTGTATTTTCTTAATGATTAGTTAAATTGTGATAATGATGAGTGATATTCATGTGTTTATTGGTCATATAAATATATTTGGAGATTCATTATTTATTTTAGTCTTTTACCTATTTATAAATTGTATTTTTGCTTTTATTGATGCTAATTTTAAGGATTTCTATTTGGAATATTAATATGCCTTCAGATATAGCATTTGGAAATATTTTATCTCATTCTATCAGTAACTTTTAATTCTGTTTACATTGTCTTTGGATGTACAATTTTTTTTATTTTTTATGAAGATTGTGTATTCTTTTGTTACCAGTGCCTTTGGAATCATATCCAAGAAATTACTGCCAATTTTGAAGTTGTGAAGTTTTATGACCTAGGTTTTCTTCTAAAAGTTTATAGTTTTAAGATTTACATTTAGGTCCTTTATCTATTTTGAGTTAATATTTGTATTTGGTGTTAGGTAAGGGTCCAATTTTATTCTTTTTCATGTAATTATTATTTTCAACAATATTTTGTGAAAAGATTATTATTTCCTTCACCAAATGTTCTTGGAAACCTTGTCAAAAATAACTTGACCATATATGGAATAATTTATTACTAGGCTTTTTATTTTACTCCACTGGTTTATATATCTGCCTTTATAGCAGTACTACACTGTTTCGATTATTGTTGCTTTATAAGGTTTGAAATCAGAAAATGTACATCTTTTAGCTTTGTTCTTTTTTGAGACTGTTTTGGGTATTTAGAGTTTATATTTCATGTTAGGATAGATTTTTTCTGAAAATAAATAAGTAAATAAATAAATAAATGTATAAAAATAAAATAAATGAGAGGATCAGTAGGATATTGGAAGAGGCTGGACATGGTGGCACACACCTGTAATCCCATTATCTAAGAGGCTGAAACAGAAGGACTGCAGATTCAATACAACCTCAGGAACACAGCCTGAACCACAGCAATTTGGTGAGATCCTGTTTCAATATAAAACATAATAAAAGACTGGGGGTTGAAAGTTAAAGGTAGAATGATGCTCAGTCAAGCCCCAGCACCAAAAAGAGAAAAGAAAAACAAAGAATAGTTGGGGGAAATTGGGGGGGGGGAGGACTGAAGGAGGAAATGGTTCAAACTATGTTATACCCTTATGTGAAGGTCACTATCAATCTCACCAACATGTATGAGGAGAGAGAAAGGGTGCAGGGTGGGATGCTGAGAAAAATATACCAATTGCCATTTGTGCATGTGTTGTATCACTTTGAACCTCACTGTGATGTATAATCACAATGCACCAATAAAAGTATATGAGAAAGAAAAAAAAGAAGTAAAACAGAGAAAATTTTGAACAAGTTCTCTGGGAGTACATGATGGGCAAGATGCTTACAGCTAGGAGAAGCAGGAAATTTCAACCTCTGAACTGGCTGTGTTTGGATTCAAAGAGATTAGAGGGCAGGACTCTCAGTATAAAGGAAGCTCTATGGAAGTGTGGGGTAGGGATAACTGGAAGTTCATTCCAGTTGATTAAAGGAGGGTTATACGCAGACCAACTGCTGGCTAATCTTTATTTGTCTAGTACTTAATTGTATTTTTTTTATAGCAAGTGTTATGTTTGAATGCCCTGAGAAGGACATGGGATCCACTGACCAACCAACCTGCTCTACCTCAGTCAGGTTACCTGTGGTCTCTGCAGGTTTTAGGAGGGATGACTGCACTACAGCAGAGTGTCCAGGACCTCCTGGGACAGGAGGACAGGCAAAGGACAGGAGGGTTGACAGGAGGGGCTTGAACTTAGATGAAGAGTTTGGTAAAGCACCTTTATTTTCACCAATCTCTCGCTAAAATTTAGCATATTCTTACAATTAGAAGCGTAGAGGGAAAAATCACAATAGTATTTGGCAGTACCTGTAACTTGGTCACCAATAAAAATGAGAGTATCTCATTGTACATTACCATTATTGCAGATATCTTAAACTATCTGAGATTAATCACTACTTTGAAATTATGACAGTTACTAAACTTTTGCTAGATTGTTTTTAATATAATGAGGTGATAAAGTGTTCCCATATGTTACCATATCACAATTTTAAGGCATTTTGGTATAATTCCCATATCACTGGTTTCCTTTGTACTCCTGTGTGTTTCATTGTATACATTTAAAAAACAAACTCTGAAAAGAACCCTATAGTTTTTACCAGATTTCCAAAAGGTCTTTGAGACAAAATAAATTTAAAATCCTGCTCAGTGTAGCTTGGGGCCATAAGTACAGAGCTTTAACTATCATCTTTAGTAGGATAAAATTATCTTATAAGCAAATGGATCCACTAAAGGAGTTTTTTGTTATTGTTATTGTTGCTGGTAAGAGAATTAAATATCAGTTATTACTTTATATTAACTGACTGGAGACAGATGATTTTTTATTGATTTTAAGGAGGTATAATTTCACATAAAAGTACACACTGATTTGAAGTGTGATATTCAATGAGCTCTGACAAATGTTACCACCACCACAATTGGCCTCACAGAACTACTACCACATACAGTTTGGAAGCTGGGATTAGAGGTACATACCATAATGCCAATACTTGGGAGGCTGAAACAGGAGGATCCCAGGTTCAAGGCCAGCCTCCATAACCTAGCAAAACCCTATTTCAAAATAAAAAGGGGTAAGGATGTAGCTCAAAGGTAGAATACTCCTTGTTTTCTTTTTCTTTTTTTTTTTTTTTTCTTGGTGGTACTGGGGTTCCTGGAAGCCCTTCTATCTCCGGGCTACACTCCCAGACCTATTTTTACATTTTTATTTGGAAACAGGGTCTCCTAAGCCAGCGCGCGCGGCTAGCTTCGAACCTGCGGGATCCTCCTGTCTCTGCCTCGCAAGCGCGGGGATTACAAGCGTGCGCCACCACGCCCGGCTGATACTCCTTGTTTTCAATCCCCAGTACTATGGGGGAAAAAAGATACAGTTTGGGTAGTAGAAAATAGAATTCAGAAATTGTATATCCTGCTATCTTATCCATAAAGGATCCTAGCTCCTAGATATCAAGCATACCAGGCTGGTGGTAAAGGACCTGGACCCTGAGCTACAGTGAGAGAGGACACTCCCCAGAGTGGCTCAGCAGCACAAGGGAGTGGCATCTTGGCAATCAGGATCTTAGGTACAGATGTGAAACATACACGAACAGTCTCAGGGCAGACAGTTTCAAATACCTGCCTATGCAATGGTCTATGTTAACACTATCAAAATCATTGTTTTTTTCTGTCTGAGAGAGGGCTGGGATTTGATTATTTGATTATATTCGCTGATGGGATGATATGCTTCTAAGCATATCACATTTAATTTAATACCTATATTTGTTTCATATTGCCTCAACTTATGCTACATCTTGTTGAAACTCCTAAAAAATATAGACTTCCTTTTAAAAGTTTCATTACTCTCTAAGACTCTGGGAAATCAGCCCACTTTGATTTTCTAGGCTTTATAAACATTTACCAAGAAGGTATAAGACAAAAGAAAGTTACAAAACTATTTGCTCTGGGAGTCATTACTTCACAGAATTAGGCCATGACTCTACTACCCTAAGATAAACCAGCCTTTTCCTTTTGAACAGAAAATGATAGGACAGATCACTTGCTTTATAACTCATATCTCATAGTATGCTGGAGGGGATGAGAGTGTAGCTCTCATAATAATAGAGCTAAATGATACAATGATTTTTTTCAATACAGATAGTCTTCTTACCATTTCATATTAATATGTCTCATTCATTGAATGCTGTTTGTGGTCCAAGCATGTGAGGCACCTAATTTTACATGTATGGTTTCATTTAATCCTACCAACAATCCTAGAAGTGGTATTGATTGCTCCATTTTTTTTTTCAGTACTAGGGATGGAACCCAGAAGCATAACCTCTGAGCTACACCACCCCCAGCCCTATTTTTTATTCTTTATTTTGAAACAGGCTCTCACTGAGTTTCAAAGGGCATCACTAAGTAGCTGAGGCTGTCTGTGAACCGCGATCCTCCCAAATGTTGAAATACAAGTGTGCGCCACCACACCTGGCTAGATAGCTCCATGTTTTAAGATGAGGAAACTAAGATGCACTGAGCCGAAAGTGGTGGGTCTGAATCCTGTCTTCCAATACGATGCTCCTTCTACTTTTTTACCTTGTTACACAACATGTTTCTGTACCAGTATTAGGAAGAGGTTTCAAAATGTATTAATGTACCAGTATTAAGAAAGTTTTTGTTTTTTTGTTTTTTTGTGGGGTTTTTTTTGGTGGTACTGGGGTTCCTAGAAACCCTTCTACCTCCGGGCTACACTCCCAGACCTATTTTTTTATATTTTTGTTTGGAAACAGGGTCTCTTAAGCCAGCATGGCTGGCTTCAAACCTGCGCGATCTTCCTGCCTCTGCCTCCCAAGTGTGGGGATTACAAGAGTGCGCCACCATGCCTGGCAAGATTTCCAATTTTAAAATATATCTTTGGTAGTAAAGAAAGCCAGGAGCTTCAGGAAAAAGGGCCTTTTTACATTTCTAAAGAGAGGCAAAGTTCCTCAAGGATATGAGAAAATCCTAGATTCCAGAGAAGCAACTTAACACATTTTGGAATGTAACAAAAGGTGTAGGGGCCTGTGCCAGAGACAGAGCTGCCCCCCACCCCATTCCCCACCCCGACACCCCCTGCCTCAGAGGGGCATATCTGGCTGGGTTGGAGATAGAACCAGATGGATACCTGAGCTAGAGATAGGGCAGCACATCTACATATCAAAGGACCTGCCGCAGATCTGGTCAGGCTGACTATAAGAATACTCCACATGTTGTATCTTTAGTGAATTTGTTCGAACCCCCCCCCCCATGCCACTGTCTTCTGTATTTCTATCTTTTTAATAAACTTCTTTAAATCTTCAGCAAGAGTCTGGTCTAATGTGTATTTATCCTTAGCTCAAGACAAGAACCCGCACTTTTTATCTTTTTATCTTTTTGTGTTTTGAGGGAAATTGTGTCCAGGACCCTAACAGGGGTCCCTGGGGACAGTTTCCCCAAACCATAACAGTTTGTAGTTATTTTACTTATTATAGTTAATTGTGCATTAATATCTCCTTTCACAATATCTGGATTGAAAGGTATGAACTAAAAGGTGAGCATTCTGCTTCCCAAGAGAGAATCTCATCTTTGGTCACTGATGGAGGTGGATCTTTGAGGAGGGTATGGACATCACCCTTCCCCAGCTCCATTTTTCCTCCCAGACCTTTGCTCTGAGCTCCCTCACTTCTTTCACTCCACTTACAACACAGCCATACAATGTACCTGTGACTATATCTGATCATATCTTCTTTTCACTCTTATTAGCCAAATAGCTATTTTTCACAAAAGCAAGTTTTCTGTTTAACAATACTGTACTAGTATTGGGAAAATGTTTTAAAATTTATTAGTGTATCAATATTGGGAAAGAAGTCCAATTTTAAAAAATATATCTTCTTTACTACGTGGACAGCTGCTGAAGATTTAAAGAAGTTTATTAAAAAGATAGAAATATAGAGATAGTTACAGCCCTGTGCTGGAGCAGGGCACAGGGGGGCAATTCAAAAGAAAATGCCACAGAACTCCAGTTTACTAAGTGTTTTATCCAGACCAAGTCTGCGGCAGGTCCTTTGATCTGGATATAATGCTATATCCCCTTATCTCTAGCCCTGGCTCTGCTTCTGCTATCTCTGCAGCCGGATTTGGGGCAGGAGGGAGAGCCATCCTGTCTCCAAACACAGGCCTATACCTTTTGTCTTATCCCCCAAAATATGTGTAATTGTTTTAGAAATGTAAAGAAACCCTCTTTCCTGGCTCCAGCCTTCTTTCCTTTAAAATGTAAATTACAAGTCCCCTTCTTCCTGCTAGCTAGCCCTGGCTTTCTTAGTAAAGAAGATATATTTTTAAAATTGGACTTCTTTCCCAATATTGATACACTAATAAATTTTAAAACCTTTTCTCAATACTAGTACAAATACCTATAGATCTGCTATAGGATTCCTGCAGGTCTGCTCTAGCCCTGGATAATCAACACTTTGAGAAGCACATTCATGGGATATGACCAAAAAGAAAGCTGAGTATTGGATCCCACCATCCCTTTAAAATTGGCTGCTTCTGAGAGAAATCCAGCAAGTTCTATGACTTTCCTGCTCACTCTTAGGATATAGTCCCAGGTCACTTTGTATCATAAAACAGTCTCCATCCAGTAATGAGAGTGCTCAGTCTCAGGTTATATGCAAAGCTCTTTCCTTAATTTAAAACTAAATCACTTCTTCTCTCCTAGCAAGGGCCAGCTTCAAAAAGAGTGGAGACAGCTTTGTTGTTTGTTTGTTTCTTTGTTTGTTTGTTCTGTCTCTTAACTCTTCCTCTCCAACATGCTGGGCAAAATTTCCAGGCTCCTGGGGTTGGAGGGAGGAGGAGGAGGAAAGGAGTACAGAAAGTTCTTCCTTCACTGTTATCATTTAAAGGGCTTTAAGGCATGGCAGATGTTTAAAGCTGATTCTCCCATGGGATTATTGTGGGTTCCCTTGAGGTTCCTCCCACTGCAACTCTGCTTGAGAAACCAGTTCTCCAACAGTTTTCAGAACAATGTGAATTCTGATCTGCGTCACTGCCCCCATCTAATAGCTATCAGATCTCAAAGCCTCACCCAGAATTTCCCATTTAACAACCTAAAACATTGGCCATTGCATCAGTACTATCTTATGGATCACTGTCAGGTGGATTTGAGTACAAAATGATCCTCCTTTGCAGCCACTAAAACAATAAGGTCATTTCTCAGTATCCATGGAGGAACAGTTTCAGGACACATCTGTGGATACCAAAATCCACAGATGCTCAAGTTCCTTGTATAAAATAAAGTAGTATTTGCATATAACCTACACATTCTTCTGTACATTTTAAATCATCTCTAGATCATAATACATAACACAATGTAAATGCTATATAAATAGTTCCTATACTAAATTGTTTAGAAAATAATAACAAGAAAAAAAAATTGTGCATGTTCAGTACAGATGTAATTGTATTTTCAAATATTTTCCATCTGGGTTTGGTTGAAGACATATACATGAAACCCATACATGCAAAGTTCTATGTATGAAAAATGTTGGTTGAGCCAGGTGTGGTGGTACACATTTATAATCTTGACATTTGGGAGGCTGAGACAGGAGGATCATGGTTCACGGACAGCCTTAACTACTACTTAATGAGGCCCTTTGCAACTCAGTGAGACTCTGTTTCAAAAATAAAGAATAAAAAATAAGGCTGGGAATGTAGCTCGGAGGTAGACTGCCCCGGGTTCCATCCAGTACCAAAAAAAAAAAAAAAAAAAGAAAAAAGAAAAAGAAAAAAAAGAAAAAGAAAGAAAAATATTGGCTGGCTTTTGTAATAGTATCTAAAAATTTCCTATAATTATTGTTTTTATTTGAAGTTTTATCTGGATTTCAATTTGCAAATGGATTATAATACTTCCACAGCCAGAGTTTTTTTTTTTTTAATTTGTTCCATATTTTGGTGGCTTTCAGTAAATAGCCACTCTTCAATTCCAGTCATCCCATGAAAGACTGAAATAAATTTTATCTCTCCTTGCTGATGGAAAATTTTTGTTTATTTATTTTTTAAATTTTTTATTGGTGCATTGTATTCATACATCTTAATAGGATAAAAGATGGTAGAGACATACATGCACACATCACCCAATTAACCCCTACCCAGATGGAAATTTTTAGATGAGGTTATTATATATGAAAACAAAAAAGAGAGCATCAACTAAAATTCCCAACCCCTAAAAGATTTATAGTCTAACTGAAAATTACTGTGCCATCTTTGGTCAATGTCAGCCATGCAGTTGATGGGCATATCAGAGATTGTTGCAGTTATAAAACTAAATAACAGGAACACCTCTCTAATCTCTTTTCATCAGGATCATATCTCACTTACCCTCAGTACAGTATCACAGATCACCATGACTACTACATCAGCATAGAAGTTTCTAGGGTGAGGGAGAGAGGTATTAAGTACACAACATTTAGGAGATGCTAATAATCCCCATGGCCATACAAGTGCTATACTCTAAGCACCTCATTTGTTTTACTCTATACCTGTCTCTGTACATCAGAACCAAATTCTTTTATTTCTTCATTAACTTCTTCATTCAGTGACTGCCTTTTGTGCACCAAATGCTGCTCCTGCTGCACGATGCCCAGAAGAACTGCAATCATATAAAGGATCCTGCCCTCAGTACTGGATAGCAATCAAGTGCTATGAGGAAAGAGAAAGGGGAGAAGCAGAATGAGGAAGTGCCAGGTTGGGTAAGAGTTGTCAGTTGAAATGGAGTGTTATAAAACATCTTTAATGAGTACAAGACATCTGAACAAAGAACTGAAGAGGGTAAAATGCTTCTGAATATTTGAGAAAGTGTTCAAAATATTTGTTGAATTTGTTACTGATAGCTTATAATAAATTTTGTGTAAAGATCTGGCTTCTCTCGACAGGTCCAAGACCTGGCAACATGGAGCCAGGTTCTTGTATAACAGCAGTTAGATGGAGTTGAGAGGGTCTGGGCTTTATATTATGCAGGAGTTCTCCAAGTCCCCATCTGCCTATCTCACTCAATTCCATCACCTGTCTATCCCTTGTAGATCTCTGAGTTTATAAACCTTGGCCAGAATTCTTAAAAATAGAGAGGCCATAAAGGCTCCCACCATCTTTTCAAGAAGATACTTGTAGGCACAGTGATACTGTAGGGACTCAGTCTGTTGTCCACACCATAGAGATGTCACTCCACTAGTGAAGCAATGAATCCTGAAATATAAACTCCAGACATGAGTGGTGTTTGCTTAGCTGCTTAAAGCTGACAAGAGACGGAAACCAGTGAGCTGTTCACTTGAACAGTGTTTGAGATTACCAGAACTCTGTTAAGACCTTGCCATCCTTGTCCACACAAATCCTTTCAACTACACCAGCAAAACAAAAAAAATCAACTCTGGGGTGTGCAAGGCTTAATTTTCTGTCTGAGCAGAGTTTTAATACAACAAGCCATCATAGGCATTTGAAACCCCACTTACCTGCTGGTACAAATAAAAGACAGGAACTTTCCACTTGGATGAGAAGTCATACTGTTCACAGAAACTCCCCTGGGGAAGAGATCTGGGAACAGAGAGCATCTGCAAGGAGAGAGACCTCTATAAAGTACAAGACAGGAACAACATCCCAGCACTGGCAGGAGCAGCAAAGACAGGTTGTCATAGCAACTATTTCTTATAGTTTCCAAACTTTAGATGAATTTCAGTTTCTGCAACTATTTACCTGAACTAAAAGAATATTTCATATGCAGCTAAGTAGTTGAGAAGGGGTTAAGATTCCTCAATTTCAACTTATATAAAAATCTAAATTGTGGAGTTATACCAAACCAGTTTTGCTGTAAAATAAAAATAGCTGTGAGCCCTATGACTTTGAGGCAGACATGGCATGAGTGTTTGTTTGATAAACATTATGAGCTTCTGGACATATTTCAATCAACTCTCTACATTTGCACTGGAAGAAAAGCCTTGAATGCTGAAGAGAACATTGCGTCTCTGATGTATTGCACAATCAGAGAAAAAAAAGGGAGGGAGAGAATATTTTCAATCTTAACTCCAAGTGGGTATTGGAAAACTGAATTTTTGTGTTAGTACAAATTAAAGCCATGGTTAAAACAAATCAAATTATTTTGAAAACAAGTAGGCAAATAACTACTGAGCCATTTGCATAATTTGAACACTAAGTCCACATTGGTCGAAGAAAACCTCATTTTGAGATAATCCTAAGAAGATTTATTTATTCTTTTTCTTGTTTCAAAAAATTTTTAATTTTTTATAATTTTTTATTTATTTTTTATTGGTGCAATGTATTCATACATCATAATGGGATAAAAACTTGTGTAGACATACATGCACACTTCACCCAGTTAGCCCCTACCCAATCCCCACCCCATTCCCTCCCCACCCCTCCTTCCCATGTTTGGCTTAGTGGTTGACATCTAATATTATAGCAATTTATCCAAAATTAACAATGATAATCTCACATAACAGATTCATCTGTCTGATATAAAAATTTTGATCACTTAGAGATAACATTTCAGTATTTCTTTTTGCTTTCTTTCTTACCAGAGGATATTTTTTCTTTTTTTTTAAGGTAAAACTATCGTACATTTATTTTTTTCAGAAAAAGTCTATCCTAACAACAAGTATGAACTCTAAATACCCAAAACACACTCGTAAAAGAATAAACCTAGTAGATGTACATTTTCTGATTTCAAACCTTATAGAGCTACAATAATTGAAATAGTGTAGTACTGCTATAAAGGCAGATATATAAACCAGTGGAGTAAAATAAAAAGCCTAGAAATATTCTTCCATATATGATCAAGTTACTTTTGACAAAGTCACCGAAAACATTTGGTGAAGGAAATAGTAATCTGAACTAGTTAAAAGATAATAATTACATGAAAAATAATAAGATTGGATTCTTACCTAACACCATATACAAATATTAACTCAAACTAGATAAAAGACCTAAATGTAAATCTTAAAACTATAAACTTTTAGAAGAAAACCTGGGTCATAACACTTCACAACATTGAAACTGGTAGTGATTTCTTGGATATGATTTCAAAGGCACAGGCAACAAAAGAATAAACAAACTTTCTAAAAAATAAAAAAAATTGTACAATGTAAACAGAGTTAAAAGTTACTGATAGAATGGAATAAAATATTTCCAAATGCTATATCTGAAGGTATATTAATATTCCAAATAGAAATTCTAGAAATTAGCAACAATAAAAGCAAATAATACAATTTAGAAATACAATTTAGAAATAGGTAAAATACTGAAATAAATAATGAATCTCCAAAGATTTTAACCAATAAACACATGAATGCATTCTTCTTTGCTTAGTTGTCTGATGGATGGAAAATCTTGTTTCTCTGGTTCTAGTGTGTATTACCTATTTCTTCTTTGTAGTTAATCTCTTTGAGTATATTCTCTATGGCTGGTTTTGAAGACATAAATTCCTTCAGTTTCTGTTTGTCATGGAAGCTTCTTATTTCTCCATCTGATTTGATAGTTTTGCTAGGTAGGAACTTTTTGACTGGAAGTTGTTTTCTTTCAGAGTTTAGAATATGTTACTCCAAGTCCTTCTGGCTTTCATGACGGTTTGAGAAGTCTGGAGTGATTCTAATTTGTTTGCCTCTGAATGTCACTTGGCCTTTTGTTTTTGTTGCCTTTAAGATTCTCTGCTTGGCTTCCACATTGGTCATTTTGACATTTATATGGCATGGGGATCCTCTTCTCTGATATGTCTAAAGTGAGTTCTATAAGTTTCCTGGACCTGTGAATTGACCTCTTGCTATATGTTTGGAAAATTTTCTGCTATTATTTCTTTGAAGAGATTATTGATCCCTTTGGTTTCACCTTCTTTTCCCTCCTCTATTCTGATTATTCTTAGGTTAGCTCTCTTAAAATGGGCCCATATTTCTTCAATGTCAGATTCCTGCTGTCGATTTTTTTTTTCTAAGTTAGAAATTATGCGTTTGTTTTTGGAGTGATCATCTTCTAGGAGCAAGATTCTATTCTCCATGTGGTCTAACCGATTGTTTATACCTTGAATTGAGGCCTTTACTTCAATGATTGCATCCTTTATCTCTTTTTGACTCTCTCTCTGAATTCTTTTTGAAAGTCCTCTATTATTTCTACAGTTATTTTACTGATTTGATCTTGTAGAGATCTCTGAATTTCTGTGTTTTCAGGTTCTGATGTGGGGTTGTGGGCATTCATTGCTCTATTGTTGTTCCTCTTTCCCATGATTTCAGAATTTTGTGCCTTCCCTGGGTCACTACGACTTCACTTAGAGTGCTCTGTATCTCGAGTCTGTTGTAATCTCGGCCGCCACTACTCCTTTACTGGGTTGTATCTCTAAGTCTCATACCCAGGAAGTTAATTGAGGCTATGTGAGACTGTGGGGGTGCCGGGCTGGGCGTTTTCCCACAGGGAGCTGCAGCTAGGGTGTGGTATCTCTGCCACTGCTACTCCTTCACTGGGTTGAACTGTAAACTATCCGATCCAAGGAGGTTATCAAAGCTACACAAGTCCTTGAAAGTGCAGTACAGGGATTTCTCATTTAGGGGCTGCAATTACACTCACAGTTATTGTGCACACAGATCTGGAGCTGTGGCAAGGCACAGTGAACTCGCTGTAGCTGCTGGGTAGCTGCTGACAATATGGCACCGCTGTCACGCTCTCGGCCTTGAGGCTGGCGCTGCTGGCAATATGGTGCCACTGCCACGCCCTCGGCCATGAGGCTGGCATATTTCTTTTCTGGTTTTGAGCTCTATTCTTAGTCCCTGGAAGGCATGATGAACTTGACCACTAGAAGTTTTAAGCGTTCCTTGAGCTGAAAGAACTGCTGACTTACACCCAAATTATCTGCAGCTGCTCATTTTAGCTCCTTTTTTTCCTTTCCTCTCTGGAGGCTGGTGCTGTGAGGGAAGATGGTGCTGGCTTGCTCCACCACTGCATTGCAGGCTTGATTTCTGGTCTCTGGTTGTTCTTCTAGTCTTTTTTCTCTGTCCCTTGTGTTTACATTTTTTATTTCTCTGCTGATGGTGTTTTCTGGCTATGAAAAGCACTGATTTTGTGGCAACAGAGATCGAGTTTTAGCAGGACTCTAAAACGCTGCTTTTCTCAGTCGCCGTCTTCCCGAAGTCTCCAATCCTAAGAAGATTTATAGAACAGGAGAGAATATATGCCTTCTTATCATAAGCATTGCATAAGTAAAGGCAATTTGCAATTCTGAGGTTTTTGTTTGGGGGATATATTGAATATACATGTGCTTTAATTATATAATAGACCTGGACTTAGCAAAAAGAAAAATTTATTTTTATTTTCTATAAAACAACTTTTCAGAGTTCTTTTTATCCTTTATTCATTTTCATTCTTTTTGTTTGTTTCTCCTTTTTTTCGAATTTTTATTTTTTAATTTAATTTTATTTTATTTTATTTTTTAATTTATTTTAAATTTTATTTTATTTTTTATTGATGCAATGTATTCATACATCATAATGTTATAAAGAAAAAACTTTTGTTGACATATATACACACATCGCGCAGTTAGCCCCTACCTGATTCCCACCCCGTTCCCTCCTCATCCCTCCTTCCCATGCTTGGCTTAGTGGTTGACATCTAGTTTTATAGCAATTTATCCAATATTAATGATGATAATCTCACAAAACAGTTTCATTTGTCTGATACCAAGCTTTTGATGACTTAAAGATAACAGTTCAATATTTCTTTTTGCTTTCTTTCTTACCAGAATATATTTTTTTCTTTTCTTTTTTTTAGGTGAAGCTATCATACATTTATTTATTTATTTTTCAGAAAAAAAATCTATTCTGATATGGAATATGGACTCTAGATACCCAAAACAATCTCAAAAAAGAACAAAGCTAGAAGATGTATATTTTCTGATTTCAAACCATATAAAGCTACAATAATTGAAACAGTGTAGTACTGTTATAAAAGCAGATATATAAACCATTGGAGTTAAATAAAAGCCTAGAGATATATTCTTCCATATATTGTCAAGTTATTTTTGACAAGGTTCCCACAAACATTTGGTGGAGGAAATAATTATCTTTTAACTAAATATTGTTGAAAAATAATAATTACATGAAAAAGAATAAAATTGGACCCTTACCTAACACATATACAAATATTAACTCAAAATAGATAAAAGACCTAAATATAAATCTTAAGACTATAAACTTTTAGAAGAAAATCTGGGTCATAAAACCTCACAACATTGAAATTGGCAGTGATTTCTTGGATATGATTTCAATGGCACAGGCAACAGAAGGGTAAACAAACTCTCTAAAAAATAAAAAAAAATGTATATCCAAAGACAATGTAAACAGAGTTAAAAGTTACTGATAGCATGGGATAAAATATTTCCAAATGCTATATCTGAAGGTATATTAATATTCCAACTAGAAATCCTAAAAATTAGCAACAATAAAAGCAAACAATACAATTTAGAGATAGGTAAAAGACTAACATAAATAATGAATCTCCAAAGATAACCAATCTTAGTTGTCTGTTGGATGGAAACTCTTGTTTCTCTGGTTCTGGTGTGTGTTACCTAATTCTTCTTTGTAGTTAATCTCTTTGAGTATTTTCTCTAGTGCTGGTTTTGAAGACATAAATTCCTTCAGTTTCTGTTTGTCATGGAAGCTTCTTATTTCCCCATCTAATTTGATAGAAAGTTTTGCTGGGTAGGAAATTTTTGACTGGAAGTTGTTTTCTTTCAGAGTTTGGAATATGTTACTCCATGCCCTTCTGGCTCTCATGACTTGGTTTGGGAAGTCTGGAGTGATTCTAATTGGTTTGCCTCTGAATGTCACTTGGCTCTTTGTTTTTTGTTGCCTTTAAGATTCTCTGCTTGGCTTCCACATTGGTCATTTTGACAATGATGTGGTGTGGGGATCCTCTTCTCTGATCCTCTCTAACGGGAGTTCTATAACTTTCCTGGATCTGTGTATTGACCTCTTGCTCTATGTTTGGACATTTTTCTGCTATTATTTCCTTGAAAAGATTGTTAATCCCTTTGGTTTCACCTTCTTTTCTCTCCTCTATTCCAATTATTCTTAGGTTAGCTCTCTTAAAATGGGCCCATATTTCTTCACTGTCAGATTCCTGCTGTCGGAAATTTTTTTCTAGATTAGAAACTATGCGTTCATTTTTGGATTGCTCATCTTCTAAGAGCGAGATTCTATTCTCCATGTGGTCTAATCAGTTGTTTGTACTTTGAATTGAGGCCTTTACTTCATTAATTGCATCCTTTATCTCTCTTTGGCTCTCTCTGAATTCTTTTTGAAACACCTCTATTATTTCTACAGTTATATTCCTGATTTGATCTTCTAGAAATCTCTGAATTTCTGTTTTTTCAGGTTCTGATGTTGTGGGGTTGTGGGCATTCATTGCTCCATTGTTATTCTTCTTTTCCATGATTTCGGAAGTTTGTGCCTTCTCTGGGTTCTTCCCTGGGTCACTACGACTTCACTTAAGGTGCTGTGGATCTCAAGTCTATGGTATCTCAGTTCCCACTACTCCTTTACTGGGTTGTATCGCAAAGTCTCAGATTCTGGGAGTCAATTGAGGCTGCTTTAGACCATGGGGGGTGCCAGGTTGGGCATTCTCCTATGGTGTAATATCTCTGCCACCACTACTCCCCCTCTGGGTCAAGTCCCTGGGAGTACAGTACTGGGATTTCTCCTCTAGGGGCCCCAATTTGACTCACTGTTGAGTGCGCAGATGGAGCTGTCATGGACTCGGTGAATTTGCTGCTGCTGCCGCCGGTAGCAATATGGCGCCACTGCTGTGCCCTCGGCCGTGAGGCTGGCGTATTTCTTTTCTGTTTTTGAACTCCACTCTAAATCCTCGCAGGGTGCGCTGAGCCCAGCCCTTGGTAGCTTTCGATGCTCCCTGCACAGAGAAATCTGCCGAATCCTGCCCGGCTGTTCCACTGTGGCTCACCTCGGCTTGCTGTCTGCCGCTCCTCTCTGGAGCCTGGTGGGCTGTTGCGTGTGTTGGTCTGGTGCCATCCGGTGAACTCGCTGCTGCCACCAGCAGTAAGGCACTGTTGCCACGTTCTCAGGCGTGAGGCCGGTGTATCTCCTCTCTGGTTTCTGAACTCCGTTATGAGTTTCCTTCCTCTCTGGAGCCTGGTGCTGCAAGGCAAAATCGCCTGCCACTTCACGTTGCGGCTCCAGCTGCAGCACTGCGGTCTGGTTTCTGGTGTCTCGTTTTTCCAGCCCTCTTTTTCTCTGTCCCTTAAAATTACATTTTTTGTTTCTCTGCTGAAGGTGTTTTCTGGCTATGAAAGGCACTGATTTTGTGGTAATAGAGATTGGTTGTTAGCGGGGCTCGTAAGCCCCGTTTTGCTCCGTCGCCATCTTCCCGGAAGTCTCTGTTTGTTTCTTTACCTATAAGACAAGTTAGCAGATAATTACCCCCATAGCTTTAATACTAACTGCATATTTATTGCAGAAAACCTTAATTTTGGTAAGAATTTCTACTCTAATGAAGTCACGTGTGAAAGGAATATTATTATAAAATATTACTGAAGATGCAATAAAGATATTTAGCATGCAATTAAAAAATGAATGGGAAAGTAATTTTGGGTAAGTCTGTCTCCTGTGCCCAGACATGAGACATCAGGCAGAGGGCATGCTGCTTTTGCTGAGGCTGAGCTGTCGCCTGCTTTCCTTACATACATAACTACTAAGATGCAACAATGTGTTGTGTGGTCCCAAACTGGTGAGCAGGGCCAGCCCCTATTCTTATTTTATTTTATTTATTTATTTCTGTGTGTGTGTGTGTGTGTGTGTGTGTGTGTGTGTGGTACTGGGGATGGAACCATTGTACCTCCGAGCTACACTCCCAAACCTATTTTTACATTTTTTTAAATTTAGAAACAGGGTCTCTTAAGCCAGCAAGGCTGGCTTCGAACCTACGTGATCTTCCTGTCTCGGCCTCCCAAGCGCAGGGATTACAAGCGTGTGCTACCACGCCTGGCCCAGGCCCTGTTCTTAAGGCTGTGCAAAATGGAAGAGAACAACCATCTGTCTTCCACCCTCTTTGATCACATTTCTCCACCTTGGCATTCCTTTGTCTTCATTTTGTTTCCTGTATCCCTCCTCCTTTCTGCAGAGGGAGAAGCCTGTCTGAGTGGTCCTTAGCACCCCTGGAGTTCTGATTCTGTTCACTTCATCAACTGTCCTCACTTTCCATGCCTGCCCTTTCTTTCCTACTGGGCAGATGTACACATCTCACCTATTCTGAAAAGCCTTCACCTTGTGCAGTCACTCCAGGACTGCTCCATCAACATTTTGCTACCTATCTCCTGGAACAAATACTCTAAAACACTGTTTCCTAAGCTCTGCCTGTGTCAGAACCTCTCAGGGAGCAGTGTCAGAGTGCAGATTCGGATTCAACTGGACTCTGAGAACTATCTTTCTTTCATTCTTTTCTTTTTCCTTATTTTTTTGGGGGTATTGAAATCATGGATATGCTACCTCTGAGCTATAGCCCCAGCTCAATTTATGTTTTTGTTGTTGTTGTTGTTGTTGTTGTTGTTGTTTTGAAACAAGGTCTCACTAGGTTGCTGAGTCTCACTAAATAGCTGAGGTTGGTTTGGGACCTGCAATTCTTCTCTCTTAGCCTCCCAAGTACAAGACTGTATCACCACACCCAGCTATGAATGGTATTTCTAATAAGCATCCAGGAGATACTACTTACATTTTGATTGTTAACCACCGACATCTTTCTTGGTGTTTTTTTCCACTGAGTTCTCTGACCCCATGTTATCTTGGCTCTTCCTCATTTGCAACTCCTCCTGTTGTCATCAGCAGTAACCTAATAACTGCTCAAGTAATGACTCTCAAATGTTAGTATTTGCTCTTTGACTTACTTTGTGTTGGGTCTGTCCCTCTGGGATTATCAAGTTTCATGGCTTCCGTGTGCATTATTCAAATGTGTTCTTGTGAAGGACCATTTTCTCAATTTGCATTCCAATCTCTGACTAACCCAGAGTTATCTCCACTTGGACAAGCTATTCATACTTGAAAACTCAAAAGTTCTAAACCAGACTTAAGACCTAACTAATTTCTTTCTTCTTTTTTTTTTTTTTCTTTCTTTGTGGTACCAGGGATGGAACCCAGGGGCATTCTACCTCCCAGATACACTCCCAGGCCTATTTTTCAGTCTTTTTCATTTTTGAAACAGGGTCTCACTGAGTTGCAAAGGGCCTTGCTAAGTAGCTGAGGCTGTCCGCTAACTACGATTCTCTGGTCTCTGCCTCACGAATGCTGGGATTACAATCATATGCCACCACACCTGCCTAGGACCTAACTAATTTCTATGACTCATTTTTTAAAATCTATGACTGGTGTCATTATTGTTTTGGCCACACAAGCTCACAGTCTCTGAGTTATCCTTGGTTTCTCCTGTCTCTTTACCTTCAACCACTAAACACAAGGGTGGAAGGTTAAGAAATGTGTCATGGGGCTCAGTGATGAGTGAGTACTATGAGATTTGCAATCACATGCCCAGCTACAAATTTGTGACATTTTTATGTTCTGATGATTCTAGACATACTCTGCTCATTTCTAGCTTAAACTCCTGCTTGTTCTTCATCTTCCTCTTTTCTTCTATCTTTTTAAATTTTCTTTTGCATCCATTTCTCCTGTTTCCTTTGAATTCTTAACTCCTCTTTCCTTTGATTATTTTCTTTCTTTGGTCATAAATTATATGTTTCCAGGAATCACATTACCATCACCTCTCCTCTTCAGTATTTATTTATTGAATGCCTACCCAATCCCTATTCTATCTTATGTCATAGTTCAACATCATACTCATTTCTGTCATGCCTCTTAATTCTCAGCAATTCTGGGAGAACAAAGAGCATTCTTCTGTTATTTAGTATTGTGCATTTTACAGTGTCTGGCACTTGATAGACGTTCAGCAAGTATTAAAGGAACAAAGAGGAGGGAAGTTTTGTCGTCATTTTGCAGATAAGCAGCCAACACAATGACCATATAGCTAATTGGTAATGGAATCAGATTTTTTCCTCAGTTTGTCAAAAGTCAAAAACTGTAACAAATACACTGCTTTTCTGTGTCCCTGGCTTTGTACTAGGTGTTCCAGGTGGAGACAAATAGGTACAAGACAGTGTCTGCCTTCGATGAATATATAATTTAAATACAGAAATAATTGTAATATAAAGTAGGATGCAACCATGGATTCATGACCTCTAAAAAGATTTGTTTAGTACCCAGATTCTGGGTAAGTAATTTTAGTGTATATAAGAAGTTAATGAACAGTGTACATGGAAGATATTCCCCTGTGATTGACTTTCCTAAGAAGGTTTTGAAATCCAAGTAAAAAGAGCTTTCTGTCACAAGTGAGACCCAGGGTTTAATGGCAATGATGATGACTGTAGCTGGCAGCCTAAAATCAGATCCAAAATCCCTAGAAGCAATTCTTAGCTGCTGGCTGGCAAGAGCAGAAGCAGTATCATTAAAAGGTGCTGCTAGTTAATTGTCTTCCACAAGTTGATACAAGAGAGGAAACCTCTCCAAGGCTTAGAAGAGATAGAAAGTGAATTTTTTAAGACTAGACAAATATTTTTTCACTTGCAAATGGAATATTAGAATGATATTGTGATTTAATAGAAAATATATATTTTGATCTTCATGATCCTGGCAGAGGATTCCTAAAATCATTAAAATTTTCTCAGTGATAGAGTATAAATGTCAGAGACATAAATTTTAAGCATGAAACTATGAAGTTATGACAAGAAAAGAGAGGAAACACTTTGATACATTGGTGCAAACAATGATTTTGTTTCTCTAGATAGGAACCAAAAGCACAGGGAACACAAGTAAATGTAGACAAATATGATTATATCAAGCCAAGAAGTTTCTTAAAAACAAAGGAAATAATCAACAGAGAGAACCTAAAGAATGAGATAAACTATTTGCGTACTATTCATATGACAAGGAATTAATATTCAGTGCATATAGTGAATTAAAAAAGATGGACACCAAAGGCAAAACAAAAACAACCCAACAGACCAATTTTAAAAATTGACTAACGATTTAATGATTTGAGATATTTCCCAAAGAGAGACCATTCAAATGGCCAATAAGTATATGAAAAATTCTCAGTCTCACTAAATCACCAAGAAAATGAAAATCAAAACCACAGTGGGAGCTGGGCATGGTGGCGCACATTTGTAATCCCTGTGCTTGGGAGGAGGATACAGGAGGATCGCGCAGGTTCGAAGCCAGCCGCGCTGGCTTAAGAGACCCTGTTTCCAAATAAAAACATAAAACTAGGTATGGGAGTGTAGCCTGGAGGTAGAAGGTTTCCAGGAACCCCAGTACCACACACACACACACACACACACACACACACACACACACACACACACACTGGGATATAATCTCACTTCAGTTCAAATGGCTATCACCAAAAAGGAAAAAAATAAAAAATAATGGCAATGGTATAGAGGAAAGAAATTCTTATTCATTGTTGCTGGGAATGTAAATTACTGTAGCCATTATGGAAAACAATATGGAGAGTTCTCAAAAGACTACAAAGAGAACTAACCATATGATCCAGCAATTCTACAATAATATATCTAGAGAATATGAAATCATTATACCAAAATGATACTTGTATTTCCATGTTTATTGCAGCACTATTCACAATTACTAAAATATGGAATCAACCTTAGATGCCCATCAGTGGATGAATGTATAAATAAAATATATATATTACATATATATCATATTTTATATTATTTATATTACATATATCTAATAAATCATGTTTATGGGAATACATATATGTATGTGTATGTATTATAAATATGATATATCTGTGTATGTATTATACAGTTTGTCTATATTATTATTATTATTCATCCATTTAAAAAATTAAACCCTGTCATTTACAACAACACAGATGGAACTGGAGGTCATTATGTTAGGTGAAATAAGCCAGATTCAGAAAGATAAATACAAAATGTTTTCACTCATTTGTAGAAACCAAAATGTTACTCTCATAGAATGATGAAATGGAATAGCCATCACTACAGACAGAATGGCAGGGGTAAGAGAGGACGGGAGGAAGATCATAAGGGCACCAAAACCCAGAGTGGAGGGATTACTTCTGGTTCTCCTTTAGCACATTGAGGTAACTATGGGTTAAAATATATACAGGGTATTTCAAAATTACTACAAGAGTATGAAATTCCCAGCACATATAAATGAATAATGTTTGAAGAGATGGAAATGCTTATTGCCTTTATTTGATCATTATACATTGTATATACATATCAAATTACCATAATGTATTTCATAAATATGTACAAATATTTTGCCTGAAAAAAGAGAAAAATTATGAGGTGAGGATGTAGATCAGTAGTGGAGAGCTTGTCTAGAATGTAAGTGGTCCTGGGTGCAATCCCCAGCAATGAAAAATAAATATTTTGAAAGGGGAGAAAACACACCAAAAATTAAAATTTCAAACTAAAAAATGGGAAGAAAAATATAAATATAGATGAATAATTTATACTCTTAGGAAAACAAAGGTTTCTATAGTATGACAACAGCAAAGGATTATACATAAAGATGGGAAAGTTCTTGTATTACCAAAAATTGCTAAAAGCCATGTCAATAGTAAAATTTTTAAAAATTGGAATATATTTATATATATATATGGTACTGGAGTTTCTGGAAACCCTTCTACCTCCAGGCTACACTCCCATATATATATATTTAAAATACATATGATAAAGAATTTACATTTTTATAGTCACTTAATTAAAAGAGACAGGCAAAACAACCTTGCTATAATCAGACAAGTAAAGCAGTTTTGTTTTTGCTTTTGTGGTACTAGAGGATTAAACTCAGTGGCATTCTCTTGCCAAACTACACTCTAAGCCTTTCCTATTTTTAAAAAATTTTTAAACAGAGTCTTGCTGAATTGCTGAGGCTGGCCTTGAACCTGTGATCTTCTTTTCTCAGATTCTCAAGTACTGAGATTACAGGTATGTGCTGCCATGCCCAGCTAAGTAAAACAATTTTTTAAAAAATCTACACACACAAAACCAAACCAAAAATAAATAGAAAAACTCTACAATTTTTCAGCTAATTATAAAAAATACATAAGGATCATCATATATAGTGATAGCAACATATAGGAAAATGGGCTTTCAAATAAAATTAGTGGGGGAATAATTGCTATTATTTGGGGAAGGGCACTTTGGTAAGAGGTACAAACAAACTTCCAAAATGTGCATATTCTACAGTCCAGCAATTTTACTTCTAGGAATGTATTCTAGAAAAACTGTGAGAAAAATATAAATCAATGTATGTGCAAAACATGTGTTGTAGCCTTGTTTATAATAGTAAAAACTAAAACAATCTAAATGTGTAATCAAGGAAAAGTGGCTAAATATATTTTGATCTATATGTAGTAGGATGTCTATTAAAAAACCAAGATCTGAATGTGTTCTTATTGACAAGAACATTTCTTTAATGATATATTGTTTATTAAAATGTTTATAAGAAGCATATTATACAAATTCTATAATTGGACATTGGAACCCCATCCCTTTCTCCCTCTTTTTGTTTCCCAGCTACCATAAGGCAAATAGACCTCCCCCAGCTTGCACGCTCACCATGGTATACTGTGCTACCACAGGCACAAAGCGATGAGGGTGAGTGACCATGGAAAGAAAACTATGAAACCATGAGCCTAAATAAACCTTTCCTCTTTTTATTTGCTCAGGTATTTTGTACAGAGTTGTAAAGCTAACTAATACACACACAAAGTCAGACTCTCAGATAAGATCCCCATTGAAGTTAAACCGGCTTTAGCACTGGTGAACTTTGGATTAGCTTAACAGCAACTCCAGAGCCTGTGGAAATTCAGTACTCCCCTGAGATTTGCTTCTTGGTGTTTCTATCTGCCTCCGCACTTCTGTGCTCCTTGTGCTAGTTTTGTTTTACTTCATAAATGCAGATAAAAACTCAACTTTTGCACAATCAATCTATTTCCAGCAAGCTGTCTTGAGCTTTTGCTGTTGTAATTTAAGATCTAAGGAGTGGAGTAGTGATCGCTCAGCCTCCTTCCATCTCCATAGCTTTTCAGCCTTTCTGCTGCTGTTTCCTGGGAAGTTGTGGTGCTACCAACATTAGGTTCTGAGGGACCTGTAAACAGAACAAAATTTTCTCTCTACCATTGAGTGTGTCTGGTTGTGTGTATGTGTGATTTCCTCTGGATATTTAAAAATCCTGAAAGATACTATTCAAAAGTTATTCGTGGCTATCTCCACAAAGTGAAAGTTCAGGTGACTTTTATTTTCTCCTTCATTCTTCTAAATGTTCTGGAATTTTTATAAGCATGTGTTACTAGTATAAAAGAGAAAATAAAGCTATTTCAATTTTATAGAATGGAGGTATAGTATTGATGTCAAAGCAATATTTCTCTGAACTGGGCACAGTGACACACACCTACAATCCCATTACTTGGGAAGCTAATATAGGAAGATTACAGGTTTGAGGCCAGCCTCAGCAACATAGCGAGACTCTCAGCAACTTAGTGAGACCCTACTTCAAAATAAAAAATTTAAAAAACTGAGGATGTAGCTTGGAGGTAGATTGCCCCTGGGTTCAATCCCCAGTACTACAAAAAAAAAAAAAAAGGAGTATTTCTCTGGATCTGCCCATACACAAACTGCAGAAGCCCAACCCCTTCAACCCTAAATTACTTTAAGAGTCTGAGGGGATATCTCACATCCACCCTAAATCAGCCTTTTAGCTGCCATGTGGGACTCCCATGTCCTGCATGGTGATGTAACTGTAGGTCCTACAGGACAGCTCTTCTCACATTCCCATGGGGTGACCACTTGACTACTGGTGTGGCCACCAGCATATCAAACAAGGAATCTCACAAAGCTAACATTGCCTGCCTCAGCCTAAATTGACCTTCACCTATTTTCCTTTTGCATCTACCTGGAGGATACTGCTACCTTCCAGAGCTAGTAGTGACCTGTTTTCCCCCTTATCTGCCTTTGATAGAAAGGAAAAATAAAATATGAACAAGGACAAATTTCTAAAGCCATTCTCTGCAGTTTTCTCTACTTCTAAGGTCAAAAAACAAAAGACCCTGAATTATAGCCTTCCTAGAATTCTGGCTGCAAGGCCCTCCTGTCAGGAGGCTTCCAAGAGTTGCTGGAACAGCAGCTGGATCATCCATGCAGAAATAGGATCTGCTTGTTTGTTGGAGTGATTGTGGACCAGGCAGAAGTCCTTCAAGGTACCCTATGGCAGTAGTCCTCTAGTTTCATCCATTTGTGATTTTGCACCAAAATACCTCTCACTATCCCTGAACCCCAACCTTGCTATGGAAGGGTCAGTTGTTCACAGGGTTCCTGGGCAGAGAAAAACCACTGAGACCATAAAGTATGGCCTCCATTCATGACCCCTGCATAACTAACTTCAGGCTGGTGAGTATATGACATCAAGAACCATCAAGGGAAGGCAATGATACAGGCACAGAGACAGACCAAGAATCCAAGCAGGGGAGTTTACTGAGTAATGCAGGGAGGGGGATGGAGATGTGGATGAGTAAGAGGGTGGGATTAGCAATTCACTGATGGGATATTAAGAGAACTTCAGCCCCCCTGCTGTTGGATGAGTATAGCCTTTATGGGAACATATCAGGACAAGGTGAACTGTTATGCAGGGAGAGGGGTGGGGGAGATGTTATACCTTTGGAGGTTAGGGAACAGGGGCATAAACAATCAGGGGCCATGGAAATATACTGTATCTTAATTCTGATCATACACTTGTAAAAGTATACACACACCAAAACTCATCAAATTAAGTTTAAATATATATACTTTTTATATAACATATACCTTAATAAAATAAAAATAAACATTGAGAATATTTATAGACAAATTGAGGTATCTAGATTTTCCTGAAAATCAGAACATCTGGCATTCTTTGCTATACATTTTTGTGTTTGTTTGTTTTTGCAGTACTGGAGATTTAACCCAGAGGCATTCTACCTCCAAGATATATCCCCAGCGCAATTTTTTATTCTTTATTTTGAAACTGGGTCTAACTAAATTGTGGAGGGCCTCATTAAGTAGCTGAGGCTGTCCATACACCTGTAATCCTCTTGTCTCAGCCTTCCAAGTACTGGGATTACAAGTGTGCACCACCACACCCAGCTACTATATATTTTTATATTCCTATGTCTCAGGAAGCAGGTAGTTGTTCTTCCTTAGAGAGATACACCTTAGCCAGCTGTGGTGGTTCATGCCTATAATCCTACTACTTGGGAGGCTGAGACAGAAGGACTAGAGGTTGGAGGCCAGCCTCTCAATTTAGTGAGACCTCAGCAACTTAATAACACCTTTTTTCAAAATAAAAAATAAAAGAGTATAGCTCAGAGGTAGAATGCCTACAAATTCAATCCTCAGTACTCCAAATAGAAAAAAAAAAAAAAAAAGACACGCCCTTTCCAGTTTTCCACAAGCCTCTGTATTTCAGCCTTTTTACCCAGCACTCATTAGATGTTTGTTGTCATTTAAAACTTTATTTACTGAGACCCTAACACTTGACAGGCTTCATCCTAGGTACTGGAAATACAGCAGTGATCAAACAGGCAAAACTGCCTAACCATTAAAAGTTGATGTGAAGTTTTTATTTAAGGAGGGTTGAAGACAGGCATGGTACAAGTAATTAATAAGTAGTTTAATTGGTTAATAATAAATAGTTTAATTGGCAAACTCTATAATATTCTAGATAGAGATGAACATCAACGGCAATTCACCAGGAGATGGTAGAGTCCCAGCATTGAAATGTCAGCTATGAAGCAGAGAAGTCCTCACTGAGAATGCTCCTAGAAGGACTCTGAAGGGCACAGTGAGCAGTGCATGAATCCAGGGGAGGCACCTGGCCAGACAAGCCCATGGGGAGACCCCAAGCAAGGGTGGCTGCCCAGCAACTTCATCACAGCAAGGATGGTAATCTGATCAGAAGCAGAGCAAGAAGAAATGCAATCACAGAGGTAGTAGGGAGAAGATGTGGGGTCTTGTAGCCTATGGAAAGAAGTTTGTCATTTACTAGGCAAGATGGGATGCCTTTGAGGGTTCAAGAAGTTAATTATAATCATTTCAGAGTTATTATCATATAGCAAATACACACACACACACACACACACACACACACACACACTCACACTCACAGGAGGGATTTAACCCAGGGGTGCTCTATCATTGAGCTGCACCTCCACCTCCAGGCATTTTTATTTTTTTAATCTGAAACAGAATCTCACTAAGTTGCTGAGACTAACCTCAAACCTGTGATCCTCCTGTCTCAGCCTACCAAGTACTAAGATTATAGACATGTGCCACCATGCCCAGCTGAAAAACATTTTTACAATTATGTAATCACTCTCGCCCCAGTAGACAACTGAGTTTGTAATTCCTGCCACAACTACCTGAATCATAATAGACAACAAAATATTTGGCTATTTCTACCCTGATGAGTAAAGTCAGTCACATTAGCTAACATTCAGGAATATGCCACCTTTGGTGGCCTCTTTTCTCTAGCCTGTGGAGACCGGATCATAGCAATCCTCTTTCTCATCCCTCAGCACCCACTTTCTTCCCTATTTCTGGAAACCTGAGCCATGTCATCACTTGAGATCTCCCCCACCACTCTGGAGACGCCATCCAGGAACTCTACCTGGAACCACTTGACCCCCAGGACCTGTGATAATCCCTTAAGAAGGAACTTTTGACACTCTGAAGTTGACTCAATAACCAAACCTCACAGGTAATTCTGTATGTAAATCCCATACGAGAAATGAGCTTTGATTAGAGGAAGTTGCTTCCTTCCTAAACCCAAAACAAACTTTTCTGAAATGATTTGGCCACAAAGGGGAAATTTTATACTTATTCAAGAGATTAGGGTTAAATTTGATTTGGAAGAGGAAACAAATTTGGTCAAAAGTAATCTGGTGAATTTTGTTCCAGTTTGAACAAAAGCAAATTATATTGAATTCAATCAATCTACATTTGTGTCTACATTAATATTCCTACTCATAAATAATAATGAAGCTCATGTTATTCCAAAATATTTGGAATTAGCCAGGTATCATTCTGAAGGTAAAGAGGAGATAGACCAATAGAGTCTCTGGACCATTAAAACCAACATTGCCCTGAAGTCTCTAGATTTTCTCATATATTCTGGAATGGATACTAGAGATACCTACAACACAAACACCAATGGAAACAGACAAAAAAAAAAAAAACCAATGGAACCAAGAATAAAACAAGAAAGGGTCACCCTAGCAAGACAGGAAAATTTTTATAACCATCTAACTCCAGCCAACAAGCGCAAGAAAACTGTAGCCTAGTTCCCACCTGTCAGCAAAAGCTACTGGGGATGCAGACTATCACCCTCATATAATGAGGTGCTGTCTCCTTTCCTACAGTGTTCATGGAAGTCAGCTGGAACCATACTTCAACTCAAACCTGGCAGTAACAGGACAGAACCCCTCTGCCTCTGCCGGTTGTGTTTTAGGGGAGGCCTTTTTGTTTTGTGGTACTAGAGATTAAACCCAGGGGCATTTTATCTCTGAGCTACATCCTCAGCCCTTTTTAAAAAATTTTTGAAACAGAGTCTCTCTAAATTGCTAAGAGCCTTCCTAAATTGCTGAGGCTGACCTTGAACTTCCAATCCTCCCATCTCAGTCCCTCCCAAGTATTGAAATACTGGGGTGCCTTGCTGACTCAGAATCTTATAATACCTCAAATGCCCAGAATGCTAAAAAATCACTCATCACACTAAAAATGAGAAATCTTCTCTTTCTCTCTCTCTCTCTCTCTCTCTCTCTCTCTCTCTCTCTCTCTCTCTCTCTCTCTCTCTCTCCTCTCTCTCCCTCTCTCTCCCTACCTCCCTCCCTCCCTCCCTCCCTCCCTTCCTCTCCTTTGATACTGGGGATTAAATCCAGGGGCATTCTAATATCAAGCTACCAAGCTACACCTCCAGAATATCACAGACTGGGTAATCTATAACAGATATGTATTGGCTTATAATTCTGGAGGCTGGTAAATCAAGACTAAGAGAACTGAATTTGTGGAGGGCCTTCTGGCAGCTTTACCCATAGCAGAAAGACAAAGCAATAGGGTAGAGAGAGAAAACCAGCACTTGCAAGAGGGAGGCAAACTCCATGTGTGTGTATGCGTGTGTGTGTGTGGTGTTCATTCATGAGGGTAGACTTGAAGAAAAAAATTAATAGAGCCTAAGTTACCAATGAATCATAACAAAAGAACTAATTGGCTCCTGAAAGGAGAAGAGAAAGGATGGCAATGAACAAGCATTCAAAGAAATAATGGCTGGAAATATCCCAAACTTGGTGAGATATAAACCTTCAAATTCAAAAAGCTGAATAAATTTCAAGTAGAATAAACTCAAGTAAATTCCCACCAAAACAAATCATAATTAAACTTATAAAAAGTCAAAGCCAAGAAAAAATCTTGAAAAAAAGCAATGACACCTTTTATTTTCACCAATAAAACATCTCTGACTGACATAAGATTCCTTATCAGAAATAGAACTGTCAACTCTCTTGGTTTCTTTAATCTGAGAATTTTTGAAATTCCCCTTCATTTTGGAAAGATATTTATTTTTAATTCCTATGCTTTTATTGGTGCATTTTAAATATTCTCAAGTTACATACATTTTCCTGAAAATGTCATAATTTTGTTTTTCTTTAGGGTTAAAAAAATATAGATATAGGTATATATCTATATTATAGATTCTATTGGTTTTCTTCATCTGAGAATTTTGAATTCTCCCTTCATTTTGGAAAGATATTATTTGTATTTCCTATACTTTTATTGGTGCATTTTAAATATTCTCTAGTTACATCTATTTTCCTGAAAATGACATAATATTGTTTTACTTTAAGGTTGAGCAAAATTCCATTAGAGGTATTGGAATTGTGAATTTCTATAAATTTTATTATAGGTATATACCTATAATTATTATATTATATATATAAATAATTATATATAAATGATTATATATTATATATAATTATATATAAATATTATAGATATATACCTATAATTATAGGCATTTTATTTATCCATTCATCTATTGACAGACACTGAGGCTGGTTCCATTAATTTGGTTATTGTGAATTGTGCTGCTACAAACAGGTGTATTAACTGGGTATTGTGGCACATGCTTGTAATCCCAGTACTTGGAAGGCTGAAAAAGGAGGATCATAGGTTCATGGCCAACTTCATAAACTTGTAAGGCCCTCTGCATTTTAGTGAGTCCTTGTTTCAAAATAAAGAATAAAATTATCAGACTGGATGTGTAACTCAGTGGTAGAATGCCCTCAGAGGCATTCTCTAAAAATATGAAAAGATGTTCAAGATCATTAGCAATCAGGAGAATGCAAAGCAAAACTATACTCAGATCCCATCTAACTCCAGTTAGAATGGCAATCATTAAGAACACAAATGACAACAAATGCTGGCAAAGATGTAGAGAAATAGGAACTGCTATACACTAGTGTGAATTAGTACAACCACTATGGAGATCAGTATGGAGATTCCTCAAAAGACTAGGAATTGAATCACCATGTGATCCAGCTATACCACTCCTCATTATCTGTTCAAAAGAATTAAATCAGAATACTATAGTGATAAACACCTTTGTTTGTTTATTCATTTGTTCGTTTGTTCTGGTACTGAAGATTGAACCCAGGGGCATTCTACCTCTGAGCTACACCCCCAGTCCGAGTTTTTATTCTTTATTTTGAAATAAGGTCTCACTAAGATGCAGAGGGCCTTACAAGTTGCTGAAGCTGGCCATGAAACTATGATCCTCCTGTCTCAGCCTCACCATGCTCAGAGAATACACCTGTTTGTAGCAGCACAATTCACAATAGCCAAATTATGGAACCAGCCTCAGTGTCTGTCAACAGATGAACAGATAAAGAAAATACCTATAATTATAGGTATATACCTATAATGAAATTTATAGAAATTCATAATTCCAATACCTCTAATGGAATTTTGCTCAACCTTAAAGTAAAACAAAATTATGTCATTTTCAGGAAAATGGATGTAACTAGAGAATATTTAAAATGCACCAATAAAAGTATAGGAAATATGAATAATATCTTTCCAAAATGAAAAGAGAATTCAAAATTCTCAGATGAAGGAAACCAATAGAATTTGTAACTAGTAGACCTACCCTTAAAAAATAACTAAAAGAAAATTATAAAAGAAGAAATCTTGAAACTTTAAAAGGAAGAAAGATTAAGAGAAAGAATAAAAATATAGGTTAGTACAATAGACTTTTCTTCATTTCCTGAATTATGTCTGATGATTGAAGCAGAAATTATAGCATTGTCTGACATGGTTCTCAATACATGTAGAGGAAATACTTAAGGCAACTCTATTATAAATAGGAAAGCGTAAAGAGACTTAAAAATGGTAAGTTTTCTGTACTTCATTTGAACTAATAACACACCACCAGTGGATAGTGTAAGTATAATATAATAACTAGACCCACCATTAAGAAATCTACATAGAAAAATACTGTCAAAAATACCAGATAAATCAAAATGGAATTCAAAAATATATTCATGCAACATATGGGAAGCTAGGAAAAAATAAAAGAAATAAATAAAAAAAACATGGAGATAAACAATATACATAAATAGAAAAACTAATCTGTCCAACTTAAACCCTAATACATCAATCTCTTTCTAAATGGTTTTGGATGGGCTGGACTCTATCCCATATTCCCCAGAATCTTATTATTTTGCGTTATAAACCTTCATTTGCTAAAATGAATGCTTGCATTCTCAGACACACCCAGAATGGTTAAAGTCACATTTCTTCTCATGATTTTTCATTCTTTTGACTCAGTCATAACATGCTTGAAAAATGTTCATCAAAACCACAGACATTAGAGCAGTAAGTAGTTGATATGCTGTACAATGACCTAAAATGATTCAGCACCTCCTCTAAAACAAAGCTTTCAAATTTTTCAGAATTAAATTAAGCCCCTTTCTCTTCTACCTCTGCCTCTTATTCCAGTATAAGGAAAATGCTATAATACTACAAATAAAAGGCTCTGCAGCTAGCTCTGTGATACCAGCATACATTGTAGTTAGAAATGCAATGTAATCATCTAAGTCCTTTTGTGGTATAAAATCATATCTCTTCCTCTCATCATTTCTGAAGTTTGTGAGCTAATTCTTGGTGCTCTGGCTTCCTTTTACAAAGAAGGGGATTATATCTATCTGGAGTATTAACAAATTTAGTAACTGTGAATGTGTCCAGCATATATATTTTTTTATTGGTGCACTGTATTCATACATCATAATGAGATAAAAAAAAACTTTTTAAGACATAAATGCACAAATCGCCCAGTTAGCCCCTACCCGGTCCCCACCCCATTCCCTCCCCATCCCTCATTCCCAAGCTTGGCTTAGTGGTTGACATCTAGCATTATAGCAATTTATCCAAAATTAACAATAATAATCTCACATAACAGTTTCATTTGTCTGATACCAAGCTTTTGATGACTTAAAGATAACACTTCAATATTTCTTTTTGCTTTCTTTCTTACCAGAGAATATTTTTTCCTTTTTTTTAAGGTGAAACTATCATACATTTATTTATTTATTTATTTTTCACAAAAAATCTATCCTAATGTGAAATGTGGACTCTAGATACCCAAAACAATCTCAAAAAAGAACAAAGCTAGAAGATGTATATTTTCTGATTTCAAACCATATAAAGCTACAATAATTGAAACAGTGTTATAAATAAAAGCCTAGAGATAAATTCTTCCATATATTGTCAAGTTATTTTTGACAAATTTCCACAGATATTTAGTGGAGGAAATAATAATCTTTTAATTAAATATTGTTGAAAATAATAATTACATGAAGAAGAATAAAATTGGACCCTTACATAACACCATATACAAATATTAACTCAAAATAGATAAAAGACCTAAATATAAATCTTAAGACTATAAACTTTTAGAAGAAAATCTGGGTCATAAAACCTCACAACATTAAAATTGGCAGTGTTTTCTTGGATATGATTTCAATGGCACAGGCAACAGAAGGGTAAACAAACTCCCTAAAAATTAAAAATATATTGTATATCCAAAGACAATGTAGACAGAGTTAAAGGTTACAGATAGAATGGGATAAAATATTTCCAATTGCTATATCTGAAGGTATATTAATATTCCAACTAGAAATCCTAAAAATTAGCAACAATAAAAGCAAACAATACAATTTAGAGATAGGTAAAAGACTAACATAAATAATGAATCTCCACAGATAACCAATCTTAGTTGTCTGTTGGATGGAAACTCTTGTTTCTCTGGTTCTGGTGTGTGTTACCTAATTCTTCTTTGTAGTTAATCTCTTTGAGTATTTTCTCTAGTGCTGGTTTTGAAGACATTAAATTCCTTCAGTTTCTGTTTGTCATGGAAGCTTCTTATTTCCCCATCTAATTTGATAGAAAGTTTTGCTGGGTAGGAAATTTTTGGCTGGAGGTTGTTTTCTTTCAGAGTTTGGAATATGTTACTCCAAGCCCTTCTGGCTCCCATGACTTGGTTTGGGAAGTCTGGAGTGATTCTAATTGCTTTGCCTCTGAATGTCACTTGGCCCTTTGTTTTTTGTTGCCTTTAAGATTCTCTGCTTGGCTTCCACATTGGTCATTTTGACAATGATGTGGCGTGGGGATCCTCCTCTCTGATCCTGTCTAAAGGGAGTTCTATAAGTTTCCTGGACCTGTGTATCAACCTCTTGCTCTATGTTTGCAAAATGTTCTACTATTACTTCCTTGAAGAGATTGTTGATCCCTTTGGTTTCACCTTCTTTTCCCTCCTCTATTCCAATTATTCTTAGGTTAGCTCTCTTAAAATGGGCCCATATTTCTTCACTGTCAGATTCCTGCTGTTGGATTTTTTTTTCTAAACCAGAAACTATGTGTTCGTTTTTGGATTGCTCATCTTCTAAGAGCGAGATTCTATTCTCCATGTGGTCTAATCGGTTGTTTGTACTTTGAATTGAAGCCTTTACTTCATTAATTGCATCCTTTATCTCTTTTTGGCTCTCTCTGAATTCTTTTTGAAAGTCCTCTATTATTTCTACAGTTATAATCCTGATTTGATCTTCTAGAAATCTCTGAATTTCTGTTTTATCGGGTTCTGATGTTGTGGGGTTGTCGGCATTCATTGCTCCATTGTTATTCCTCTTTCCCGTGATTTTGGAAGTTTGTGCCTTCTCTGAGTTCTTCCCTTGGGTCACTACGACTTCACTTAAGGTGCTCTGGATCTTGAGTCTGTGGTATCTCAGTCCGCACTACTCCTTTACTGGGTTGTATCGCAGAGTCTTAGACCCAGGGAGTCAATCGAGGCTGCTTTAGACCATGGGGGGGGGGTGCCAGGTTGGGCGTTCTCCTATGGTGTGATATCTCTGCCACTGCCACTCCGCCACTGGGTCAAGTCCCTGGGAGTGCAGTACTGGGATTTCTCCTCTAGGGGCTGCAATTTGACTTACTGTTGTTGAGTGCGCTGATGGGGCTGTAGTGGACTCTGTGAATTCGCTGCTGCTGCTTCCGGTGGCAATATGGTGCTGCCGCCACGCCCTCGGCTGTGAGGCTGGCATATTTCTTCACTGCTTTTGAGCTCTGCTCTGAGTCCCTGCAGGGTGTGCTGAGCCCAGCCACTGGGAGCTTTAGGTGCTCCCTGTGCCGAAAAATCTGCCAATTTCCACCCAGCTGTTCCACAGTGGCTCACCTTGGCTCGCTGTCCGCCACTCCTCTCTGGAGCCTGGTGGGCTTTTGAGTGCGTTGGTCTGGAGCTGTCTGGTGAACTCGCCCCTGCTGCCGGCAGTAAGGCACTGCTGTTGCATCCTCGGGCATGAGGCCGACGTATCTCCTCTGTGGCTCTGAGCTCCGTTCTGAGTCCCCCTCCTGTCTGGGGCCTGGTGCTGCAAGGGACTGTCCAGCATATACTGAGACAAACAATAGGTGACTAATACAGTTGCCCTTTTGTCTCCATGGGTTCTGTATCCACAGATTCAAACAACCTCAGATTGAAAATATTTTCAAAATTATGATTATACTGAACACATACAAAAATGTAACAACTATTCACATAGCATTCAGTTATATTTTATATTATAAGTAATCTAAAGATTATTTAGTCTACTGGAGGTTGCATATGTTATTTGCAAGTACTATGACATTTTATATAGGAAGTTTGATTGTCTACAGATTTGCAGGGGTGGGGGGTTTAAACCCCTCATGGATACCAAGGAACAAGTATATTAGTTTCCTTCCATCTCAGTTAGACAAACAAATCTAGAAGTTTTTAGAATGGAACTACTTTGCTGTACCATTTTCATGTTTTGTGTGTATCTATGTATGTGTGTGCATGTGTGTGTGTGTGTGTGTGTGTGTGTGTGTGTGTGTATCTGATATCCAGATCACTTTAGAGAAGAAAATAGTACAGTTTTTAAGCATGCTGATGGATCACTTAGAGAAGTAGTTTTTCCTTTCTTTCTTTCTTTCTTTCTTCCTCTTTCTTTCTTTCTTTCTTTCTTTCTTTCTTTCTTTCTTTCTTGCAGTACTGAGGATGGTATCCAGAGGCATTCTACCTCCAAGCTACACCCTCAGCCCATTTTTTTATTCTTTATTTGGAAACAGAGTCTCACTGAGTTACCAAGGGCCTCACTAAATAGCTGAGTCTGTCCGCGAACTGCGATCCTCCTGTCTCAGACTTCCAAATGCTGGTATTAAAAGCATGCACCACCACACCTGGCTGAGAAGTACAGTTTTTAAGAAAGTTTATGTTAGCATTCACCTCTAGAGTGACCAATTTAATCTATCATTCAACCTGGAATACCTTTGAGAGGAACAGAGGAAACTATTAACCTATTACTCCAGGATATCAGGGAAACTAGGATGCATAGTCACTAGTCAGAAATTCAACTGTGAGAGCCAGGAGTGGTGGCGCATGCTTGTAATCCCATCATTTGAGAGGCTGAGACAGGAGGATCAGTTTGTGGACAGCCTCTGCTACCTAGTGAGGCCCTCTACAACTTAGTGAGACCCTGTTTCAAAGAAAAAAAGAATTAAAAATAGGGCTGGAGGTGTAGCTCAGAGGTAGAATGTACCTGGATTCAATCCACAGTACTGCAAAGAAAAGAAAGAAAAGAAAGAAAAGAAAGAAAGAAAGAAAGAAAGAAAGAAAGAAAGAAAGAAAAGAAAAAAGAAATAAAAGAAAGAAAGATAGTTCAACTGTGACCCATGAGCCAAATACAAAGCCTCAAGCCTGCCAAAGTGAACGCCTCTCTTCACTTAAGGTCATGCATTAAGTTTATGAGGAAAATGCTGCCAGTAACTTTTAGAAGAGCCCACTTACTCTTATTTTGTATCCAGTTTAATCAAGATTTCTAGTTTCTAATTCACAAAGACATTCTGATTCACAGAGACACTGCCTACAGCAATATGCTGTACCCATAAATCAAAGGCAATGTATACAAAAAGTAAAGCAGTTTAGGAGTTTAGCAGACAGTTATACACTCAACAGAAGTAAGTTTCTGCATTATAGAACAGCGCCAGCAATCATGTTCTCAATGTTGGCCCTAAGTCATTAAGGAAGGTTTGAGTCATATTTAGATTACATTGTTTAACTGAGTTTTTATCCGTTTCTTTTAGTTTTTGTTTTTCAAATAATAAATATTTATTTGAAACTCAGGCAATTAGAATATGGTCCTGGCCTAGGACTCAGAGCTCTCTGATCATAAGCAGGCCCAAGAAGAGGGACAGCAGAGCATACTGGGAAGAAATTCAGCTAGGTACAATGAAGCATGCAACAGAAAAGGCCCCAGGAAAGTGGTGACCAAGCCAGAAGAGATTAAGGCTCTCACTGCTGCTAGTCCACTTCCCTCTCCCTCTGGACTCCTCCACACACAGCCATCTTCATCCTTGTACATATATTTGGTGATAGCTGAAAGTGTTGTGTGTGAGCAATGCATGAGAGACCCCACAGACTTGGGAAGGCTATACATCCCACCGCAGTGGATAGAGGGCAGAGCCAGTGAAGCCAAGCGCTCCCTTCATGGCGGCACAGAATGGTGGTGGCTAAAGAAGAGATCTAGGGATCTGGCTGGATGGCTGAGGTTTTTACTGTGCACTGTTATACGGATTCTGCTTCCCTTATGCTACAATTCTCTGATGGACAATGCTTGAAGGTTTTACATGTAAATTTCCTTCTGGTTAGAAGAACTATATATCTACAGTTAACCTAATGTTAAAGTAAAATCAAAATATTAATTGTGAAGAAAACAGAAAAATATAAATATATAATGTGTTACATATGTATATGAATTTATGCACATATATATGGTGTATGTGTATAATGTATATTCTCTTCAGAGATGTGGAAGTGTAGGATAAAGGTAGAGCAAAAAGCTGAAAAAAACAAAACTCACAGATGTAAGTGTCTGAAAAGCTAGATTGTATTCTGCATCAATAAATAGATATTTTATACATAAATTTATGAAATTGTATAGTTTTAATTTTCTGTATTCCACTATATGGGACATTATTTGACCAATGATATCTTTGAACATTAAGACTTTAACATAATTGTTATAATTTAGATGTATTTTGCTTAAATTACTATCATGGAGAGCTTAGATAAAGTTTATTTTTTGCAGAAGCTGTTATTTTCTTGAACAGGTTATTGAAATGTTTTCCTAGGTAAATCTGCTTTCACTCAAATAGTAAAACGAGGTGTATGTGTGTATGTGTTTATATGTATACACACTGATTCTGGTACTAACTTAAAATATCTAATATTGTTTTGGAATATGATTTATTTTGATGAATTAAAAGATAATTTTATATGGTAAAAATAAATTTTACCATTAAAAACAGTAATGCACAATCCGTAGATTTGAGGGAAGCTCCAAAATGACACTTCTTTTTTCCTTGAGTTTTGAAATAGAATTAAGAAAACAGATATGAGATCTAAGTGTCTCCTATATTTCTAACACTGACGACAGGGCCTTCTACTTGTGGACAAGAAAGCTCCCTGATGTTGGAATCAGAAGTAGTCAGACTGTACCCCTCCCAGCAGTGCCGACCAGGGCCAGCCTCTCCACGTGGAGGAAGAAGGCATGTGAGCTCTTTGGGGTAGCTCACTCTTGGAGGGACAGGAAAACAAAGAGTCCATGCTATGCATGCCCATTTTCTCCTTTCAACTCATAGGTTTTATGACAAAGGGCTGGAAGTAATACCTAGTGAACGTTCTTCAGATAGAAGGAAACATTAGGAGTGTGTCTGGAACATACATTTTAGCTGTGTATTCTATTAACCATTAACCCTGGTTAACCACCTTAGGAGAAAAAATCAGTTTGCCGGTAAGTTTCATGTTCCCACCCCACAAGTGACCCTCCAATCCCAGTGATTTCACCTTTAAATATTATACTGGAATTGCTGGTAGCCAGTTTTAATTTGTGTCCCAGAAGGCTCTTAAACACACCATCACAGTGCAGTAGATAAATTAAGTTCAAATCTACTTTCTACCCAATTTCAAAAGCTGACTACCTACTCTATTTCTCATCATAAATCCTGAGTAGTTTCATTGGTCAACCCAAATTATTAGAATTTCACAATGTTAGCCAGGCAGGGTGGTGCACAGTTGTAATCCCAGTAGTAGGGAGGCTGAGAAAGAAGGATTGCAGGTTCAAAGCCAGCCTCAGCAGCTTAGTGAGGCTCTCAGAAACTTAGTGAGACCCTGTTTCCAAATTAAATATAAAAAATAGATATAGGGGTATATCTCAGAGGTAGAAGGCACCTGGCTTCCATCCCCAGTATCACACACACACACACACACACACAAAGAATTTCACAATGATAATGACGTTAAAATAGTCCAACAGAAAATGATCAACAAAACGAGACCATCACAAGACTCTTTTCTGTTAATAGTTGGCAAATAGCAACTGAGGTTGGTAAACAAAACCCTACATATAAGGACAAAAAACATTTTGGCCCCAAGGAATTAAAAGTATAGAATCATTTCTCTTTGTTTCTCAGTGTTAAAGAACAAAATATTATAGTTCAAAAATTTTCCTTCTCAGTTTCTGATCTTAATCAATTTTGAGAGAAGAATTCTCCATCCTGGGTAATGCTGTGATTGTTTCAGCCACTATAGTTTACATTCTCTCTATGAGGATCATTGTAGTTCTTAAGTGGGGGTACTACTTAATGCTAAGAATTTCATGAACATTTAAAAATTACAAAGAATTAATTAGTAGGTCATACAAGAATATCATGGAACTGGCCCACAGCTACCAAATTTAGAAAATCACTCCATCCCTGGTTCCTAGGGAAGTTAGTCCAGAACAAAATTATATTCCTAAGTCTCAGCACTTAGTCTAAATCTAAGAGTTGGCAAAGAGCACATCAGGCCTTTAGCAGCATCGAATGGAGGATCTTTTCTTGTGCGAGCAGCGTCAGCCTGCCAGAGTTTGTGCCAGTAGTCCAGAGGCCATGACCTGTGAACTTAATTGGGAAATACCTCTTGGCAAGAGTTTTTGTAACCATGATATTTTTAAAATTGAAAAAGAAATCCACTTATGCACATAGTCTTCTCATGACAAAGGGCCTTTAAGATACTGTAGTTTTGAGCCCTGGTGACATCTCCAGTCTTATTTGAGGTGTCTTTTTTTCCATCTAGTATATTCAAAATGTCCTAAATTTCCATTTCCTCTTTGAATACTAGTATTCTAGAGTTAAAAGATATTTTCAGAAGAAGTAAATCTTGATTCTCATACAGATACAAAATTAAAATTAAGATTTCATTTAACCCATCAAGTTGAGGAACATGGCAATTGATTTAAAGAAGTCAGGAAAGGGCCAGGTGTGGTGATGCATGCATGTAATCCCAGCATTTGGGAGGTGGAGACTGGAAGATTGTGGTTTGTGGACAGCCTCATATACTTAGTGATGCCCTTCACAACTTAGTGAGACCCAGTTTCAAAAATAAAAAGACTAAAGAATAGGGCTGGGGGTGTACCTCAGAGGTAGAATGCTCCTGGGTTCCATCCCCAGTACCACACACACACATACACACACACATAAAAAGTCAGAAAACCACAAAATTTTACAAAGTAAAAAATGGTTAAATGAATTGGTAAAATTGGCTTCTGCATGGAGGTAGAGAGGTGGGAGGTACAGGAGTGAGGGTTCAGGAGTGAAGGAATTCATTTTCATGTCTAGACAAGAATCATTTTTATTTGCCATCAGTTATTTTCAACTTATATAACTGTAAGCTCTCATATAATCAGAATCAGGTAACCATGAAAGATTTGTGCAAGTCTAGATGTAACAATTTCCCTTTGGAGTACACATATTTCCCCTCATTAGCACCCAGTCTTGAATTGGGTGTAGGCTCCCCAAGTTACAGAACATTCGCATTTGGTTGTGAGTTGCATTTTTCTGTCTTTAGTCATAGAGGTTGTTTCTACTGCCTACTGCCTGTTGCTGCCTGGTCCTTAGTCCTTAGAACATTGTCTCTGAGCTGGGCCTGGGTTTAATCTCCATACCACCAAAAAAAAAAAAAAAAAAAATCACACGGTGGGGAGATATGAACCTTGAATCAGTGCACAAGCCTTGTGAATCCAAGTTTAGCTCTCTCATTTTATGATCTGGGATATAAACTAAAAGTCTGTTCTTATAACCCCAGTACTTGGGAGACTGAGAAGGGGATAAAGACTTGAGACCAATCTCAGCAACTTAGTGGAATGTAGTTTCAAAATAAAAAAAAAAAGGACTTGGACGTGTAGCTCAGAGATAAAGTGTTCCAGTTCCATCCCCAGCACCCAAACAAGAAGGGCTAGGCATTCATGTGGTGCCCCTGCTGAGGCCTGGCTCTCCTGACTGCACCACACATCCCTCAGCCACACTGTGCTCTAAAAGCAGCCAAAATATGCTACTTTAGAAGTATAACTAAAGGTCTTCTTTTTCCCATAATTGTATTATTGTTTTAGCTCCTTTAGCTGTTAAGCTCCCTGAAGCCCACTGGTTTCTGCCAGGAAGCCCAGGAGTCCAGAGCATGTGTGACTGTATAATTCACGAACAAGCTACAGCCTGCCGGGTAAAGCACCGCTGGGGCATAGGCCCTTGGTGAGGGCACCAGGGCCAGGGTCTGCTTGCTCACCCACCCCCCTCATGCCTATCTTCTGAAGCCAACTCTGGACGCCATGCATTGGCTAGTTCCACTTCCATAAAGGCAGCCAGTTGCCTGTAGATAAAGCCTCCATAACCAGCAGTCACCAGCAAGTTCAAAATACCTCAGGGCTCAAGGCCTTGGCTTCAGTGGTTAAAAAATAACTGCACAGCTGTTTACACTGCTCAATACCCCACAGTCAAACACCTGTGTGACTTGGCCCTTTAGAGGGGCCAACTCTCATCTAAGGCTGCCACTTGCCCCCAAGTCAGTTATACTCATCTATTTCTCAGTCTGCAGCAAATGTCTAAAAGCCCAACACTCCCTGGATTTGACTCACCCCTTCATGCTGCAGTCCCCAAAGGGCAGGGACAAGTGCAAAGGGGGTCCTACAGGGAGTTGGGCCCCAAGAGGACCTGGCAAGGCAGGAAGTGTCAACTGGGAAAGACTCCTCTGCAGAGGAGGCATGAGGACGCAGGAGAGACAGGCCAGAGAATAAGGATAACTGCCACTCTTCCTTGCAGAAGAAAAAATAAAACAGCCAGGCACAGTAACATATGCCTGAACTTAGGAGGCTGAGAGAGGAGGATTGCAGGTTTGAGATGAGCTTCAGCAACTTAGTTAGATCCTATTTCAAAGTAAAAAATAAAAATGGCTGGGGATAGCCAGGCATGGTGGCACATGTCTGTAATCCCAGTATGTAGGAAATTGAAGCTGAGACAGAATTGCAGGTTCGCAGCCAGCCTCAGCAACATAGTGACCCTGTTTCAAAACAAAATAAGTAAATAAAAAGGACTGGGGGGGATATCATGCCCCTGAGTTAAATCCCCAGTACAGAGAGGGAGAGGAAGAGGAAGAGGAAGAGGAAGAGGGAGAGGGAGAGGAAGAGGGAGAGGGAGAGGGAGAGGGAGAGGGAGAGGGAGAGGGAGAGGGAGAGGGAGAGGGGGAGAGAGAGAGAGAGAGAGAGAGAGAGAGAGAGAGAGGAAGATACTTATCTAGTACAAAATAATGCCATCAGCGAAACATGCATCTATTTCGCATATCACCAAGACTGAAAAAGAGTATCCCCCATTAAGGACAGCATGTCATACCACTGGTTATGAGATGTGCTCCACTTAAAAAAGTTAAAAATGAGAGAAAAATAATGAGTTTCAGAGTCAACAAAGTAAAGTAGTTGGTAGCTGTAGTAATACTAAAATTTGAGATAGTTGCTATGTGCCAGGAAGTGTTTAAGCCTCTACTTATCTTATTAATCCTCAAAAGAACATCACAAATGCAACTATTATTAATTTCATTCCCACTTAACAGGAGAGTAAGGTTAGTAACCTGCCCAGTGTACACAGTATTAGATAATGGAGCCAGCCAGTCTGAGTCTAAAAACCTACTCTCTTATGTCACTCCCTCATTTAGGTTTGATTTGTCTGTGTGTAGTGCTGGGAATTGAACCCACAAATACTCTAACTCTGAGCTACACCTATACCCTTTTTAAATTTTTTTACTTGGAAACAGGGTCTCACTAATTTGCTGAGGGTCTTGCCAAGTTCTTTAGACTGTCCTCAAACCCACCATCCTCCTATTTCAGCCTCCCAAGCATTGGGATGACAGGCATGTACCACCATTTATGGCACTATAGCTCACTTATAAAGTACTAAAATACATAGAAAAACAAGAGGAAATATTCACTTACCATCCTATTACTGAAAAGACAATACTGAAAATTTGACACCGTTCCTTTCAGTAATACAAATAAAACATTTTCTATAAGACTTTTTATAATCAGCATTTTTTTTAAAATAGCTTTTATAGAAACCAAATAGAACTATTCATTATTACCCTGAGATTTCTGTCCAACATTCTAGAGCAGCCCTACTATTGACCCTTTGAACTCCGAGCTTTTGTGGGAGTCCAGGCAGCCTTCTCTTTGCTTTGCCCTGAATGGGTTAATGTGAGCCTTTCCTAGTTTGCTCCTTCTCAGTACGGTACTGAAGAGGTTGTGCAGTAGTAGAATCTTTCTTGTGTCAGTGCCAAGTGCCTTTCTTAAACTTTCTGTACTATAACATGAACCTACTGAATTCTGGCAGAAAATTATCCGATATCCCTTGAGATGCTATATGACGAGCAGCTGGATGTCACAAAAGTATGACTTCGATTTCTAGGCAGCCAACAGCCTATAAGAACTGAGTTCTTCCAAGGCCTTTGAGCTCTTTCACTTCCCTGTTGATAGGACAGGTCCCTCTCTTCCCCCATGAGATGAAGACAAAGCAGAAATGCCACAAGATTTCTGACATCGCGGGGCAGACTCCGGATATTGCAAGAGGACCGGCATTCCCACAGCACTAGCTCCACCCCAAGACCCTGGCTACATAAATACATTCACTCCCTCTGCTGTGTGACTCTGCCTACCATAACTCTGCTGACCGTGTGACTCTGCTACTGGGTCATCAGTCCCTTCCCCCACAGTTGGCAGACCTCGCCTGAAGGTGCCAGTTAATTAAAAAGGCCTTTAATAACTTGGTTGGTGTTCGCCTCCTTCGCGACCCCCAACTCAATTTCAACATTACACCTGTCATTGGGTGGAATAGAGGTAGAGAATGGCTATTAGAGGGTATCTGTCACTTGAGAATAGAAGTAGGGTGTACAGCAGACCAAGGCTGAAGTCCTTGCCTGTACTTCTGATATCAGCCATCCACACACACAGCAAACCCAGACAACTGGAATACAGATTGACTACATCTTCATAAACAAATTGAAAGCATATGCTATGATCCCTCTCCCCTTTTTAAATCCACACAGAAGGAGGAAAAGGGTGTGGTGCCTCACACTGTCTCTACCATCAGGAATCTGGAGACCCCTGTGTTTGACTGGGAATGATTTGTATAGAAATAAACTTGTAGCTGGTATAGGTTTTCTCAAAACTATGTGGGGAAGGCTTGGCTGCATCTTCAGGGGTTTGGGAGTTTTGTGTAGAATTTGAAATATAGACTTTTCATTTTGAAGATCATATAAAATTATTTTACCTGTTTTAAAAATATTATTTATAGTGATAATTCACCTTTGAAAAATGTTGCTTGTCAAATAAGACTTTCATTTCATAATGTGGAATTTCTCCAACTGAAGTAGGTGGATATAGTCTTGGGGCTTTATGAAAAAATTGACCTTTAGAAGGTTAATATGGTTCTCAAAATTCAAAAATTAAGCACTATAATACATAAATTTAATTTGAGATTATTCACTCATTGTTTCAGATTCTCCACTACAAAACTTCCTCCACATTCTACCTTGAATAGATGTTAGATCAGATGAGATTAATATGTATAGCTCTTGGGGAAAAAAGACGCAGACAAAATGGCGGGCATTCATTGTCTTAAGAATAAATACAAGCTGGGCATGGTGGCGCACGCTTGTAATCCCAGTGCTTGGGAGGCTGAGACAGGAGGATTGCACAGGTTCAAAGCCAGCCTCAGATACTTAGTGAGGCTCTCAGCAACTTGGTGAGACCTTGTTTCCAAATAAAGTATAAAATGGGTCTGGGAGTATAGCCCGGAGGTAGAAAAGTCCCTAGGTTCTACCCCAAGTACACAAAGGAAAAAAGAATAAATACATTTCTTAATAGGAATGCAAATCACTACAGATAAGAAAAAAAAAATTCTTCTTACCCAGAAGCCTTGTGAGAGTGACAGTAAGACAAAGAACCCCGGCTCAGGGCAGCAGCGAGATGGCTCCTCTGCAAGCACAAGAGGGCTGCAGGAGCAGCATAGGAGGGCTTGTTTTGGCCAAGAGCCAAACAGCAAAGGCTTTACTGAGAGGATTGCTTCAAGGAAGAAGCAAGAAAAAGGACACATAATAAAGTGAAGAATGAGGACTATCAGGAGACCATGGGGTGGTGTCTGATAGCATCATCCATGCTGTATTTCAAGCAGCTACCATGGAAATGAAAATATTGTATTCTGGAAAACAACAGACACCAGGGCCACAGAACATTTTTGTAGATCAGCACATCTCAAACTTGAATGTGTATACCACTCACCTGGGGATCTTGCTAAAATGTCTAGTCTCAATCTGTTTTCTGTTGTCACAACTGGCTACCCAAGTCTAACTCCACTGCTTTGAACAAGTCCCAGAATCCTGAATCTGAACACGATCTGCAAAATGGAAATTAGTAATAATATTGTCTACCTTGTGAGGCTGTCTGAAGATCAAATTATATAGAGAGATGTTGTGTTTTTCACTTAGTAATAACTCAGTGTACATAAACCATAATCATAATGATTCTTCCATTAACATTGTTAGGTGCCAGGTACAATACTTCAGGACTGGAATTCCAGCCACTTAGGAGACTGAGGCAGGAAGATCACAAGTTTGAGGCCAGCCTAGGCAACTGGGGGTGCAAGTCAGTAGATGTACCTGAGTTCAATCCCCAGTATAAAAAAAAAAAAAGTTAGATGATAGCTCATAGCCCTCTTACACTAAAACTGTATATCATAGACCAGTTCAGAGAGGTCACATTTTTTACATTTAGAGTGAAAGTGTGTTACAAAGCTGCCCTTCCTTCTTACACTCATAGAATGGTGTGTGTATATATTTATCCTTCCTTTTTTCCTTTTTAAATTCTTCAACAAATAGTTGTCAGTGTCAACCATATACTAGGAAAACAATAGTTACTAAGTCAAAAAAAAATAGTTACTAAGTCAAAGTCCCTGTCCTCCTGGAATTTATAGTTTAGTGAGATAAGTGCCCTCCTTCCAAGATAAATAAATACTACATTATGTGGGATAAGTGCTATGAAGAAATTTTAATCTGGGGAAAGAGTGAAAGTTGTGAAAGCAGAGACCTATTTTAGTCAGTCACTCCAATAGTTAAAATGTATTTTTTAAAGATGTATCTCCTCATACACTCTTTTTACCTCAGAGTCAGATATTAGGTTGTTTACCTCTCTATTTCCAGTGCTTAACAACATGTTTGGAGCTAAGGAGATGTTTAATAAATATTTTCGAATAAAAGAGAGGATGCATTCATGAATGAATGAATCAGTCAATCAATCAATGTTAGAGTCCAGTATAAACTCTGGACACCAGACAGGTGTGATTTGTTCAAGATAAAATAAAGAACAAAAAAATATATCTCAACTCCTAGGCTCAATACAATGCTATGGTCCCATGTCATACTGTGCATGCCTAAAGCATCTTTGTTTCTCTAATGCCCCATCTGTTCCTCTTTCAGTGTTAGCTTTGCTTGGCTACTTGAATGGAATTCTGAGATTTTGCTTTCCTTAATTTTCTGAGATTTTTACTTAGTCTTCATGGAAGCCACCACTGTTTACTCTTGAATGTAAAGGTGTAAACTTCTGTTTACTCCTTTAGCTTCACCAAAGTCCCAATGGGATATTTGCTCACCTGGTACACCAGTTGTTTGATCATAAATTACAAAATCCAGAATGCAAAGCTGAACAAGGATCAGAAAGTTAGATCCTAGTGAGATGTCTTAGCATTTTTTCAGAAAGAAAAAATGAACTCAGAACAATAGTTCTCAAACTTCTGTTTCAGCACAAATTTTTCACTTAAAAGTTATTCATGTGAATTATATCTACTGATCTCCACTATATTAGACATCAAAATGATATAAAAATTTAAATTGTATTTATTAATTTATTTTAAAATAACAATAATAGAGTCACTGCATGTTAACAACATCTTTGTTTTTCCCCTGGTACTAGAGATTAAGTCCAGGGGCATCCTATCTTTAAGCTACATCTCCATCTCTACTTTTTATTCTTTAACATCTGTTGTATTCAATAATAACTGGTTTTACAGAGTATATTTTCAAGCTGCTCTTTATTTCTTTCTTTCTTTCTTTCTTTCCTTCCTTCCTTCATTTTTTACTGGAGAAAATTCTACCTCTGAGATATACCCACAGCCCTTTTTTTTTTTAATTTGAAAACTGGGTCTCACTAAGTTGCTGATAGGTTCACTAAGTTGCTGAGACTGGTTTTGAACCTGTGATTCTCCTGTCTCATCCTCCTAAATACTGTGATTACAAGTATGCACCACCATGCCCAGCTAAAATAAACTTTAATATGTGTGTGTATGAACTTGTATGCATAGAACAAGTCTGAAAGAACTTAAAGGTGCTAACATCAGTTAGTTTCTGAGTGAAGTGAAATTGGAGGAGAGAAAGGAAAGGGGAGACTCTTGCTTTAGGGGGCAAAAACTAAATGTAAATACCTTCAATAAAAGTAAATTTTTTAAAGTCAAAACATAACCAGGCACAGTGTTGCACACTTATAATTCTAGTACTTGGGAGGCAGAAACAAGACTTGGGAGGCAGAAACAGGTTCATGGCTAGCCTTAGCAACATCCTGAAGCCCTCTATAACTTAGCAAGAAACTGTTTCCAAATAAAAAAATAAAATGGGGTTGGAGACATAGCTCAAAGGTAGAATGCCACTGGGTTCAATCCCCAGTAATATACACACACACACACACACACACGCACACACACACATACACACACACACACACACACACACACACACACACACACACACATACAAAGTCAAAATGCATAAACTTGGAAGGGAAGAGTGGAGTAACAAAATTTGGAAATTATAATACAGAAGGAAAAGTGATGACATAATTATGAGGGTATAGGGGGAAAAATCAAATAATTTCTGCTATGTTCTTCTCAAGACAGAACACTTCTATGATGTGGGCATTTTTCTACATACATCAAGCAAGCAAGCAATCACTAGCTAGGTATGCTGCTGGATGGGATTGATTGGGTCCTGTGCTCTCTTTCAGAAGAATCAGAAAAATATACTGGAGTTGTTGTTTTGTTTTTGTTTTTGTTTTTTTTTCTAGGGATGGAACCCAGGGGCATTTGACCTCCCAGCTACACCCTCTGCCCTATTTTTTCTTTCTTTCTTTCTTTCTTTCTTTCTTTCTTTCTTTCTTTCTTTTTTTTTTTTTTTTTTTTTTTTTTTTTTGGTGGTACTGGAGTTCCTGGAAGCCCTTCTACCTCCGGGCTACACTCCCAGACCTATTTTTACATTTTTATTTGGAAACAGGGTTTCCTAAACCAGCGCACGTGGCTGGCTTCAAACCTGCGCGATCCTCCTGTCTCTGCCTCCCAAGCGCTGGGATTACAAGCGTGCACCATCACACCCGGCTTCCTCTGCCCTATTTTTAATTCTTTATTTTGAACCCGGGTCTCACTGAGTTGCAGAGGGCCTCACTGAGTAGCAAAATCATCCGGTTTCAGCCTCCCGAATGCTGGGATTCGGAATGCCTGTGCCACCACGCCCGGCGATACTGGAGTTTTTAGAACACTGGGACAGAGAAAGATTGTAAAAGCATCCAAACAGAAAAATGTCAGATATAAAACATTTAAGAATCTGAAAACTTCAGTTTTTTCAACATTAAATTGGAAGCTACAGCCGGAAGTGGTGGCATGCTTGTAATCCCCGCGCTTGGGAGGCGGAGACAGGAGGATCGGATCATGCAGGTTCGAAGCCAGCCTCGCTGGTTTAAGAGACCCTGTTTCCAAATAAAATATAAAATAGGTCTTGGAGTGTAGCCCGGAGGTAGAAGGGTTCCATTTCCAGTACCATCAAAAAAAAAAAAAAAAAAAAGGAAGCTACAATGAGGTACAATTTATTCAGCAATGGATAAGAAAATGATTTCCAACCTAGAATTCTTTTTATTAAGATTCTTAATAATTTTTAGTCAAAATATTAAGTGTGAAGATAAAGATATTTTCTGTAGTATGATGTCTCAATATTTACCTTTCCTGCAATCTTCCAACAATATCTTTTAATGAAAAATAAATATCATTTCTGAAACAAAAAAGGTAAAGTAAAAGAAGGCATTGTTTTACATTTTTGAGGATCTCTTCAGTGTCCCTCATAATAGAAGAAGACAGAATCTTCTTCTGCCTCTGCATTTGGTTTGTTGTAACCCACTTGTCACTTAGCCTCTGAGGAATCCCACTACACACTCATAAGAGAATGAGTATTAAAAGCCAAATAACATCTTAGTATTATTAACAAACAGGCAGTCTTGATCTTGTGGACTCCATGAATGTGACTTGGCTATAGGGTCTGTGGATCCATACTTCCAAACTGCTAGTTCTGAGAGTCATCGAATTATATTTAAAAATAAAAAAGAAAATGAACTTTAAATTTTTTTATTTTATCCTAAAAATGTATGTATATTTATATTCCTATAGCAGAGTTCAGCTCTTAGTGCTCTGACTAACCCTCTATAAATGAGAGTTCCCCCAACTCCCTACTAAGGTTCAATTATTTACTCAAGCAGCTCACAGAGCTTAGGAAAACATGTATGCATACTGGTTTATTATAAAGGATATTCCAAAGGATATAGATGCCTAGTTGCATAGTGTCAGGGGTGGGGGAGTGGCACAAAGTTCCCAAGTCCTCTCTGGGCATTGCACCTCCCCTCCCCCTGCCCAAAGAATCTCTACATAGTCAGCTATCAGGAAGCTCTCCAAACTACATCCTTTGGCATTTTATGAAAACTTCACGGCATAGGTATATGATATAATGGGTGGGGAAAGCAGCAAGGCCTCTCTGTTCAGCACCTTTCTTGGCCTTTGTTGGCATTTCTCCCTCTCAGGGTATATATAGGAAACCTCTGGAATGAGGAGAGTATTCTGACCCACTCTGACAAGGTAGGTTAGAGAATTTCTTTATAGCCAACTAAAGGCAGGGGAATATTAGAGTTTTAATGACCCATCCTGGGGAGGGAGTTATAAGCCAGGAACCATGGTTGAAACCCAAAATACATATATCACATTCACTTATCAATGTCTTGAAGAATTTTTTGGTACCAAGGATGGAATCTAGGGGCATTGTACCTTTGAGCTACACCACCAGCCCCATTTTTTTAGTCTTTTTTATTTTTTGAAATAGGGTCTTACTGAGTTGCAAAGGGCCTTGCTAAGTAGCTGAGACTGTCCTCAAACTACAATCCTCTAGTCTTTGCCTCCAGAATGCTGGGATTACAAGCATGCGCCACCACGCCCAGCAAAGAATAATTTTTAAAATACATACAAATAGATTCACATAATTTATTTTAATGGCTGAATATTCTACAATATGGATGTCTTATAACTTATTTAACCAATACCCAAATTATGAGCATTTATATTGTTTGGCTATTTTTCTCTATAATTAACAGTGCTGAAGTGAACATTACTCCACTCCGGATCCATTTGGCTGAAAGTAATAAAACTCTGATTCAAAGTGATATGACAATAAATAAATTTTATCTCACATAACTGGGATTCTGGAGACAAAGTGGGCTGCAGAGCTAGTTGATTTATCACATCAACAGTACCATCATGATCTCAGCTCCTTTCCATCTCTCTGCCCTGCCATTACTGACACCTATTTCATTTTAAGGTTGGTTCACCTCTGGACATATAATATCCAGCAGTGCCCAGAGATCTAAATTTGTGTACTAGTCAATTTTTCCATCACTACAATTAATAATCAGGTTTGGTAACATTATGAAGAAAAGAGATTTATTCAGCTCACAGTTCCAGAGATTCAAGGACATGGTACTGGCATCAGCTTGTTGGGGTGGGCTCTCAGCTAAGAAACTCAGGATCTTCAGGGTCCTTGGTTAACCTGATAGAAAAGAATTCAGTACGTGCCAGTTAGAGACATGAACAGAGGTTTATTTGGGAAAAGGAAAGGAAATACTCATTCAAGAGAGAATGTAGGCCTCCTCAAGATGAGGAAAGCATTTTGGGGAGTTCTGGGTTCTCTTCTTATAGGGGACTTTCATGAGGGGTGAGCTAGAGAAGGTATGTGAGGATGAGCTCAGTCCAGTAGTCTCGAGGCAGTTTATGGTGGACAGGTGGTCTGCTCAGCCTTAGGGTGGATGATCTCAGTCCAGTAGTCCTGAGGTGCTTCCTGATGGTCTGGTTGGTGGTCTGTCAGCCTTAGGGTCTTCATGCTGATTGGGGTCCTCAATAGCTGATTGACAGATAAGCTATAATATCCTAAATTATAGGCTTCTTGGAAATATTGTAGTTAACTCTAGGATCTACAGGTTTCCCAGGAATTTTGGGAGTCAGGCCTGGAAAAGAGAACTGGTTTGTGGACTACAGGCTGAAGCATTTCAGCTCCAGGTTCTTATATTAAAGTTATATTTTACTTTTTCCTTCCTGTCTGTCTCCTTTCTACCTACTTATTTCTTCTATCCTACATCAAGCTCAGCTCCACGGGAGGCAAAAGTGCATGTGAGAGGGAGTGATCCTATAACCAAATGAGAAGCCTAGAGCAGCTCTTTAATTTGCAGAGTCAAGTAGAGATGGTTATTGGGTTCCTACAGTTGTTTTTTTAAGAATTAAAAAATAACTTTCTCAGAAAACTTCACTAAAGATTTCTCATAACTCATGGGATAAATTTGGTTTACATAGTCATTTTTCAATCAATCAATGGCAAGGGGTTTGTGATCACCATTAGACAATTCAGACCCCCATTTATGCTGAGGTTAGTTTTCCAAACTGTTCTGCAGCCTTCAATAGGGAGAGATGGGACAAATATTGGAAAGTGAATCAAAATGTCCAAGTCTTCAAACTGTTAACCTCACTACACTGCACCTTTGAGAACTTATGTGGTTAGAAATTCTTTAGGAGGAATTCCTGTAAGGGATGAGTGATTTAGAAGACAGGACATGGGGGATGGGGTAGCTCATTGATGGAGTGATTGCCTAACATGCCTGAGGCCAGGAATTTGATCCTCAGCCCTTCAAAACAAAACAAAAAGAGTATGCACATTAACACATCAATAGATCTCTCCAAATTGTCCTCAGAATAAGTTCATGAATAAATAAGAAAACAAACCACAAAACCTGAAAACACAATCAATTTGAACACCCATGAAAAGAATAAGAGAATACCTCTTGCTCTATGGTCTTGCCAGCAGGCCTTCCCCGACCTGTCAGTCATGGGAGTTAGGAGTATATCAGTTTTATTTTATTTTTTGCTGGTTACTGGTGAAGTTGATCATCTTTTAGTTTTCTCTTAGTCAGTAGAATTTCTTCTTCCATGATTTGCTAATTCTGGTCCAATTTTTCCATAAGAGCCTTGTGTTTGTCCTATTTATTTCAGGAACTCTATGTATTTTGAGATGTTATTATTATTATTTATTTTATTATTTTATTTTATTTTGCAATACTAGAGATGGAACCCAGGGGCATTCTATTTCAGGAATATACCCTAGCCCTATTTTTTATTCTTTATTTTGAAACAGGGTCTCACTGAGTTGCAAAGGGCCTCACTAAGTAGCTGAGGCTGGCTGCGAACTGCAGTCCTCCTATCTCAGCCTCCCAAATGCTGGGATTACAAGTGTGTGCCACCACAACCTGCTGAGATTTCATTTTGCTGTTAAAATATCTGTTGGTTTCAGCCAAGCACTGAAAGAGAAGAGACATATCTTTCCTCTAATATGCCCAAACTAGGGAGCATAGGGGATACCAGAGGGATTCTGAAAACGGGGGTGGGGGGGAGAGGGCACCAAGTACAATTTAAATGTATACCATTTATTTTCAATAAAAAATATATAAAATAAAATAAAAATTAAATTAAATTTTAAAAATCGGTTAGTTTTTAAAATAAATAGATTCATAAACAATCAAAAAATGTTTGTAGATTGTTATCTTTTTGATGAGGAATATGTCAGTATGGGAAAATTGCTTTGGTAGCATTTTCAAAATGAAAAGTAGTCAGGGACTGGGTGCTGCACAGATACTCAGACAGGGAGTAGGGAGGCAGCTGTTACCAAAAGTGATTACCAAATACACAGAAGAGTTGTATCCCAGGGCCTTCATATTTTAAAGGCAACTTTAAACATTAATAAGTAATGTCTGGCAGATAGGCTAAAACTCCCCAGGGATCCAGGAAGATGTTACAGGCCTTCCTCAAAGAAGGCATATACCATGTGACCTCTGACTTTGTTAGCCAAGTAACACAACTTGGTCAGAACAAAGGCTTGCAGTAGAGATAATGGGCAGACCCACACCTGCATCAGGGCAGGACAAGGCTTTTGGTTAAGCAGGATGGGAGGTAGTGTGAATCCTCATAATCATACCAAAAGGCTTACACTGGAGATAATGGGCAGGCCCACACCTAGTCAGGTCAGGAGCAGATAGAAAGACTATTGATTAAGCAAGATGGAAGATAATGAATCCTCATAAAAACTGTTCTAGGCCGGGGGTGGTGGCACATGCTTTTAATCCCCGTGCTTGGGAGGCAGAGACAGGAGGATCACACAGGTTTGAAGCCAGCCACACTGGCTTAAGAGACCCTGTTTCCAAATTTAACAAAAAAGTATAAAATAGGTCTGGGAGTATAGCCTGGAGGTAGAAGGGTTTCCAGGAATCCCAGTAAAAGTAGTCAGAAAAAAAAATGTTCTATGCTCAAAAACTTCAATGTCTTATTTTCAAGGCACTCCACTATGTCCCTCTCTCTCTTACATAATGCTTTGTAATTCTGTCCCTTCTTTCTACCTTTGTAATAATAAAATTGCTTAAGCTTACAGCAGTATAGTTCTGGCTATCTTTTCTAAATTAGCTAAGAACAAAAACCCATGGATGTCTCAACATCTCAATCTGTTACAGTTTTGGCGTCAAACAGGAGCACTGTTAACAGTTTTGGTGCCAAACAGCAGGGTTCTGTAACAGTTTTGGCACCCAAAAGCAGGAAACCATTACATTTTACCTGTCTAGGGTAACTTTTAGCCTTCACAGGTTTTAAATACTATTTAAATCTGATTCATTTTCTTTTTAACCTTCATTATATCTAAGCTTCAAGTCTTTGTAAGCCATGTTTGTCATACTTTAAGATCATAAATTGTCAAGTTGGATACAATGACGTTTGCCTGCAATCCCAGTACTTGGGAAGGTGATACAGGAGGATCACAGGTTTGTGGACAGTCTCAGTAAGTAGTGAGACTCTCAACAACATAGCAAGATCTTGTTTCAAAATAAAATTAAATGGGACTGGAGTGTATCTCAGAGGTAGAATGCCCCTGAGTTCAATTCCTAGTTCCACAAAAAAATTAATAAAATAATAAAAAATAAAATAGGGCGGGGAGGTAGCTTAGAGGTAGAATGCCCTTGTATCCAATCCCCAGTACTATACATGCAGATGCGCGCGCACACTCACACACACACACACACAGAGATTATAAACTTTCTTCTCCATGACCTCTTACTTTTGTAAACAAAATTAATGTATTTTCTGATATGGATTCCTCTTTGTATTCCTGTGATAAATTATTCTGGGTAATAAATTGATAAATTTTACTTGCCTTATAAAATGAGGTAGAAAACTTATCTTTGTTTCTGGCTGAAACTTATTCTATCACCCAAACTCTGTTTTTTCAAGGTTTGGGATAATTTGTTAAAAATTAACATGGTTTGATGACACTTTTGAAGAAAAATCTTTAACTATTGTTTACTACTATATTCAGGTTTCCTATTTTTCTATTATTTTTACCTTCTTTAAATAAATGACAGATTTAAAATTTTAATGTAAAAATATACAATATTCTTATTTCAAAAAAATCCCTCATGCATATTAAAAATATACATTTCTTAAATCTATATTGTTCTTTTTTCTTTCTTTTTTTTAAATTTATTTATTTTTTAAATTGGTGCATTGTAGTCATATATCAATCACATTGGAGTACAAGACTTGAGAGGATATACAAGCACACATCATCCAATTAGCCCTCATCCAGCCCCCATCCCATTCCCTCCCCCTCCCTCCATCCCATGCTTCTTTGGTGATTAACTTTGATACATTTGTTTATGTACCTCCTGCGTTTTAAAGAGGCTCCGTCCTCCACTATTCCATACCCTCTGATTGGTCACATTAGTTGCTTCACTATAGGGCCCTTTCTATAGCTCAACCTCTTCCTGTTGCCCCTTTCCTCCTAGTTATTGCTGATTAGGGGAAGCGTCTGATTTATATTTTCTGCGATATTTCTCTGTGCATGCTGTGTTGCAAGTACCGATCCCACTCTTGACAGCCCCAGTAGAGTGGCCTGGCTACACAGCGGACTGATCCAGACCTCGCTGGCTCAAGCAGTGGCCTTGCCTCATGGGAGGCCCGGGTTCTGGTCTCGCTGGCCCCCACACTAACCCCTCAGCTGGCTTCGACCCGGCCTTGGAGGCCACAGTAGTGGCCTTGCCTCACAGCAGGCTCCGATACTGGCCATTGGCCCCAGCACTGGCCTAACCCCTCAGCAGGATTCCGATCCCGGCCTCGGAGGCCCCAGCAATGGCCTAGCCTCATGGCAGGCTCCAATGCTGGCCTCACTGGCCCCAGCACCGGCCTAACCCCTCGGCAGGCTCTAATCCCAGCCTCAGAGGCCCCAGTCCCGGCCTTGTCTCACGGCAGGCTCTGATGCCAGCCTCGCTGGCCCCAGCACCGGCCTAACCCCTCAGCAGGCTCTTATCCTGGCCTCGGAGGCCCCAGTACCGGCCTTGCGTCATGGCAGGCTTCGATGCCAGCCTCGCTGGCCCCAGCACCGGCCTAACCCCTCAGCAGGCTCTTATCCTGGCCTCGGAGGCCCCAGTACCGGCCTTGCCTCAAGGCAGGCTCCGATGCCGGCCTCGCTGGCCCCAGCACTGGCCTAACCCCTCAGCAGGCTCGGATCCCGGCCTCGGAGACCCCAGTACCAACCTTGCCTCACGGCAGGCTCCGATGCCGACCTCGCTGGCCCCATCACTGGCCTAACCCCTCGGCGGGCTCTGATCCCGGCCTTGGAGGCCCCAGCACCAGCCTTGCCTCACAGCAGGCTCCGATGCCAGCCTCACTGGCCCCAGCATCAGTCTAACCCCTCAGCAGGCTCCAATCCCAGCCTCAGAGGCCTCAGTAGTGGCCTTGCCTCACAGCAAGCTCCGATGTCGGCCACTGGCCCCGGCACCCACCTAACCCCTCAGCAGGCTCCGATCACTGTCTCTGGGGTTATTATTTCAAAGGTTCCAGGTGTAATGTATCAGATCTCTGCCTCCCCTGAGTACTGGCCACTGCCATTGCCACTGCCTCCACCATTTAGTGGGATCAGGCACTCACTCAGTAGCACTGTAACCTGGTCGGTTTCCCCATGGGTCCAGAGTGCTCTGCACTACTCCACCTGGGGCCCAGGGTCCCGCAACCCAGGCCCCAACAGGCATGCCCCACGCGACCCCCGCCCAGAACCCAGGGTACTGAGCCCGGTTTCTCCAGGGGTCTGGCATGCTACGCGTGTTCCGGCCCAGGGCCCAGAGTCCAGTGACCCAGGCCCCGGCTGGCATGCCCTGCGCGACCCCCGCCCGAGCCCCAGCATCTTACTGGGCCCGATTTCTCCAGAGGTCTGCGTGCTACGCGCATTCCAGCCCAGGGCCCAGAGTCTTGCAACCCGGGCTGGCTGGCGTGCCCTGCGCAACCCCTGCCCAGAACCCAGGATACTGGGCCTGGTTTCTCCAGGGGTCTGGCGTGCTAAGCGCGTTCCGGCCAGGGCCCAGAGTCTCGCAATCTGGCCCGGGCTGGCGTGCCCTGCGTGACCCCCGCCCCGAACCCAGGATACTGGGCCCGGTTTCTCCAGGGGTCTTGTTCTTTTTTCTTAACTAAATTTTTGAGAGTTGTATTATTTTTCAGTGTCCTCCCCCATAACCTATTAAAAAAAAAAAACCAAATTAACAAAACTTTAGCTATTTTTCCCAAAGGAACAACTGGGCTGGTTTTTATCCAAACACTTTACATTATTGTTTGTGGACATTTCATCAATACTATGTAAATCATGCCTGTAAAGTTAGAAACATTACTGAGAAGTGGCAAGTTATAATATATGTAAGAATCACAGCATTTATAGTAATTTATTTTCTTAATCTTTTATAAATTAAACTTTGTATTTTAAGGCATGTAATGTTGAACTCACCATCCACATTTAATTAACTTCAGTACATTATGATGAAAAAAGAGCATTTTCATGGTGTGATCAGAGATACAAATGTTTCAATATGCCAAGAAATGACAGAACCACTGGTTAAGAACAATGAGAAACTATAGCAATTGGTGGGCAGAAGAACCTGGAAGAAAGAGGAAACATCAGAAAGGAGAGTACATTAGAATTCATCTAATAGAAGTATAAGTCAGCATAAAAGGGTGATGCACAGGAAATAACTATTTCATCTGTGAGCACTTTAGGCTTAAATCATCTCTCACTTAACCATACCTCTCTTTTCATAGGAGGTCCCAGAAGATCTCCTATCCTTCTCATTCTAATAAAACATACCTATGTAGATAGGCTTCAATGTCTATCAACAAGTCTTAGAGGAGCAATTTTTCAATCTTCTCATGCTTATCTAAAATGATTTATTTCTAGGTAATTATATGTTACTTTCTCATGAGCCATTTGTTTATTTGACTCATTTGTTTATTTGAGAAATATGTTACGTTACAAGAAATCCTATCAATAGTTGGTATACATTAAATATATTCTAAATATTTGTTATTTTAATAAAATATTTTATTTTAATCAATTTTATCCTTAAATTTCTTATTATATATTTTGTTGTCTTTAGCACCATTTGAGTGATATCCTTAGTTTGTTGTGTTCAGTTTGCTATCTAGCCTTGCCTTTATGATCTGCAGTATCCAGAAAGATTTGCATGCTCAAGATATATACAGAAAGAAAAAAATCTTAACTCACGAATGATAGTGTATAACATGGTAGTACAGCCCTGTAATCTCAATACTTGTGAGGTTGAGACAGGAGGATCACAGCTTTGATCTTAGCCTCAGCAAATTAGCCGAACCCTCAGCAACTTAGTGACACCCTCAGCAACCTAGTGAGACCCTGTTTCAAAATAAACAAAAGCAGGGCTATGATATAGCCTGGAGTTAAAATGCCCCTGGGTTCAAGCCCCAGTACCCCCACCCCCCAAAAAAAGCCAGCTTGGCATACAGAAAGTGGTGTGCTGCAAAATATTTCTCTGCATTGAATCACTTCTAGTGACACCTCAGATGTCCTCCTCAGATGAGATTCCATGAATCTCCTCTTTCTTCTGTTTGTTTGTTTATCTATCTCTCTTTCTTAATTTTGTTTTGTTTTGGTACTAGAGATTGAGCCCAGGGGTGTTATATCTTCAAACTACACTTTTAGCCCTATTTTTTTTTTTTTTTAATTTGGAAACAAGGTCTCCTTAAGTTGCTGAGGTTGGCCTTGAAGTCTTGAGCCTGTGAGCTTCCAATCTCAGTCTCCCAAGTACTGGGGTTACAGGTGTGCCTCACCACACCCTGCTTAGAGTCCTTTCTTCTCTCTCTCTCTCTCTCTCTCTCTCTCTCTCTCTCTCTCTCTCTTTATTTATTTTGGAACACTGGGGATTGAACTCAGGGGCATTCTAAACTTGTTAGACGTATTGTTAAATCTAGATAAATAATGGTAGAGAGATATGAATTTGTACTATATACACAAAAAATCCCAAATTAAAAAATAAATGCCAAAAGAAAAAAAAAATCTAATAGTTTAGAAACAAAAGTACCAAAGAATCTTAGCAAATAAGAATTGAGAAAAAATTGGAAATAAAGGAAGCATTAACATTCTATAATTCTCATTTAATGAGAGTGAGGAAACAAACATATCCTGGGGATGAGTATAAGGGCAACAGAACCTCTTGGCATCTTGTTTTTCTATAATAGTGGGAAAATATCTATTAAGAGTATGAGAAATCAGAAAACTAAGAAATTCTAAAATAAAGTCCATTCACCAGGGGGATTTGGAAAGTGCCTCTGGGTTTTGTTTGTGTGGTACTGGGGTGAAGCACAGGGACATTCCTCCTCCGAGCTATACCCCAACCCTCTTTATTTTGAAACAGGGTCTAGGTAAGTTGCAGAGGGTCTTGCTAAGTTGCTGAGACTGGCCTTAAACCTGTGATCCTCCTGTCTCAGCTTCCCAAGTACTGGAATTACAGGTGTGTGCTACCACACCCAGCTGTCTCTGCCATTTTATGTGGTCCCAGTTTCCTGGGTTTCAGTATCTGAACAGCTCTGCCTGAAATTAAATCCTGGTCTGGTGAAGTTTGTAAGAAAATTCAGTTGGTAGAGCATGGAATACAAACTTTGGAATCAGAACTTGATGCCAATTGGAAATCTGCTTCTTTGTAGCTTGTTCTTATTACAGTTGTAAATGATGCTATGGGCTCTTTTCCTTTATTCAATTAAAGTTTGTTGAACAGGAAAATTAAAACTAATAGGCAGATTGGTGCAGCTTTAACAAGTTTTTATTACAAAATCAGTAGGAAATAGAGAAGAGAAAAAAAGAAAAAAAGTAGTATACTGGCACACACGCTGGAGAGCCTGAAAATAGAACTCTGATCCCTTTTTTGGGACCCCAGCATTTAAATAGATTTTGTATTGGTATCTTTTTTTATCAGCATTACCAAGTAAATGGGCTAGTAACTTATTTCTTATCCAGCTGGTGCCTCTTTGCCTCCAAACAGTGCAGTTACTAAGTGCAGGGGTCAATAACCTACCTTATTTCCACCTCTATTGTATAGGGATGTATTAGTTGCTCATCAACTATGGGTGCTTTGAAGCAGCACATGGAGTTTACCTTTCCTATATTCCGGCCAGGTCACAAAGTAGAGGAGGTAAACAGAGGCACTGATTGCCTCTATATATTTTTAGAGCTAAAGACTTTGTCTCTAAGGCTTTTAAGGCTAAAGGACTTAATTTTCTTTACATCCTTACTATAGGTTAATCATTAGAACAAAGGGCAGAGAGAGAAAGGCAGAGAGAAAAATACAGAGAGAGGAAGAAAGAAACTGCATTATAACAGCTACTGCCCTTCCCTGCCTGGGTGCCTGCTTAGCACCCAGGCTCTGACTGCTTTTTATATTTTGGAATCAATATCAAAGTAATTTTCCAATATTAGCACAGTTATGAACTTTGGGTCTATCTATACGGAATAAAAATAGTTCTTTTCACAAGATCATTGTGATCAGGTGAAATAATATATGAATATGCAATATAATACATAGCAACAATAGTGAGTTTTACTTTCATTATTATTATCATTTGTTATTTCCTGCCCCAACCTTCCCAGATGCTCTCCAGCTTGGGGAACATGCAGGCTCAGTGGGGTAGCTGGGTGCTTCTGGTTCAGCTATTTCATATGCGGCTGCCACCATCTCACTTGACATCCAGCAACTTCCTGGGATTCCAGTTCCTTTCTAGACCAGCTGTTTTCATCTTTATTTAAAAGAACCTTTGAAATGTCTTAAAGTGAATTTGTTGATCAATTTCTTTGAATTTTTTTGAGTAAAGATAAGGTGAAAGGAGTAAAATAATTTTGTAGTAATTCTGAAAAAAATATGTAATAATTATTGCAACCATTTTGGACTTTGAAGTTAGAAAAACTGAGATTGGGTTTGACCTTCTAATTGACACCTTCAAATTAAAAACAACTTTTTTTTCCTTTCCAGTTTCTGTAAGAAAAAATGTGTCAAACTCAAGAATAGTCATCAACTCAGATTGTGTGGATCTTAAAATATTGCAGATAGAAAAAAACCTTGATGCTATTACAAACAAGGGTTGAATTAATATATGCATGTATATTTATATCTTATAAAGAGGTAAAACAATAAAATAAGTAGAACTATATTTTTACAAAGCATGCCTATTTTCTCAGCTGGTGGGGAGGCTGAGGCAAAAGAAGTAAAAGTTTGAGGCCATCCTGGACAACTTAGTAACTAACACCCTACTCAAAGTAGAGGATAACGTTTTTCTTTATTCTTAAACTCTGTCTCCATTCTTTAGCTCATGATTTGTATCTTTTCTGAGATAGAAACCCAAGTGTTCTCAATAGATTCTTGTCCTGGGGTCAGGTGGAGTACCAGTCTATGAATCTGACCCCAGCTCATAGCAGTGAGGAACTTACCCATATTAGATGTTGTATTATTAATTTTAATTCTTGACTAGTATCCTGCCAGGCCGGTGGTAAACTCAATTTTAGTTGCTTTATTTTATTTATTTATTCTTTTTAGTTCCAGGGGTAGAACTCAGGGCCACTCTACCTCTAATGTATACCCCTCAGCTCTCCTCCTCCTCCTCCTCCTTCTCCCTCTTCTTCCAATTCTAATGATCTGCAGCTGCTTACTTCATTTTAAGTTGTTGTTTTTATCCTGTAAGTCTCTGGAGCCGAGTGCAATGAGGCAAGATGGCTCTTGTGGCCATAGCCATTAAAGGCAGGCAGGGTTCTTTTCTGTTCTCTAATTGGTCTTCTAGCTTTATTTTCCTGCCATCTTTTCTGTCCTCTGATTGGTCTTCTAGCTTTTTTTCCTGCCATCTTTTATTTACTCTGTTCTTTCTAAAGTTTTTTTTTTTTTTCCTTAAAAAACAACACTGTTTTTAAGGCAATGAAGATCAGGGGTCAGTACGACTGATAGGTGCTGCTTCTCTCAGTTGCCATCTTCCCAGAAGCCATCATCCTCGTCATCCTCCTCCTCCTCTCCTCCGCCTCCTCCTCCTCCTCCTTCTCCTCCTCCTCCTCCTCCTCCTCCTCCTCCTCCTCCTCCTTCTTCTTCTTCATACTGGCAATTGAACTCGGGTATTTTACTTAATGATCTCACTAAGTTGCTATGTGTCTTGCTATGTTACTGAAGCTGGCCTGGAACCTGTGATCCTTTTATCTCAGCCTCCCAAATACTGGGATCTCAGGTGTGTACACCCAGGATCAATTTTGGTTTTGCTTATTTTTTGTTATTGGAGAAAGTTCCTCCTCCCTCTCAGAAATACATAAAAAATTCAAGAAGTATATGCAATGCTAATAAAGAAAAACCTTTAGGCTTCAGTTCTTCTCAGTAGTCATTGATATCCTCATTGATTAAATCTGTGTGGTCTCTTGAAGGATCCTGCTTTATAATGAGGATGGAGACACTGAGGCCCAGAGGCCAGTCTTCAGTTCTTTTCAAATTGCTTTCAGGAGATGGGGAACAGTCCCTATCATATCCTTTCCATTTGAATACCATCCACAAAGGTTTTTAGAAGGCTGATTTTACACCCAATCAAACCCCAGAACACCACAATTTTTTAGATCAAATAAAAAGGGCAAGGAGGAGAGGTTGTCCTGAAACACCTTCTTTAGCCTCTGAGACAAAAGTACACAAGAGACTGTTTTAGTTTTAGTTGTTACTCTTATTTTTGTACTGGGGATTGAACCCCAGAGGTGTTTTAACTCAGAACTATACCCTATCCCTTTAAAAAAAAAATTTTTTTTTTGGTGGTACTGGGGTTCCCAGAAGTCCTTGTACCCCGGGCTACACTCCCAGACCTATTTTATTCTTTTTTATTTTTTGAAATAGGGTCTCCTAAGCCAGCGCGGCTGGCTTCGAACCTGCGCGATCCTCCTGTCTCCGCCTCCCAAGCATGGGGATTACAAGCATGCGCCACCACACCCGGCCTTAAAAAAATTTTTAAAGCATAGCCTCTCTAGGTTGCTGAGAGTCTCAGTAGGTTGCTAAAGCTGGTTTTGAACTTGTGATCCTCCTGTCTCAGCCTCTCAAGTACTGGGATTACAGGTGTGCACTACCATGCCAAGAATAGACAATCTTAACACATGAAATGAGTGAAGGAGAATACCATCAGAAAGAAGAAAACCCCTTCAAAGGCTGGTATTTGTTTTAACTTAGCTAAAGCAATAGAAATAAGACATAGATTAATCATGTGTGTGTTGGGGGGGGGTGTACTGGGGATGAAACCCAGGGCCTTTTACCTTCAGGATATACCCCCAGGCCTATTTTTTGTTTGTTTGTTTGTTTGTTTGTTTTGTTTTAATTTGGAGACAGAGTCTCACTACGTTGCTAAGACTGCCTTCAAACCTGAGATCCTCCTGTCTCAACCTCTCAAGTACCAAGATTACAAGCATGCACTACCATGCACAGCCAGATTAATCTTTTTTAAAAAAACAAAAAGTTGTTCTGTAGCTGGGCATTGTGGCACAGCATTCGGAGGCTGAGACCAGGAGGATCGCGGTTCATAGACAGCCTCAGCTACTTAGTGAGGCCGTCTGCAACTCAGTGAGACCCGGTTTCAAAATAAAGAATAAAAATTAGGGCAGGGGGTGTAGCTCAGAGGCTGAATGGCCTTGGGTTCCATCCCCAGAGCTGAAAAAAAAAAAAAAAAGTTGTTCTGTGACAACTGGACAGAACAAGAATTGGCTGGGACCTATTAAATGGACTGTGTCTGAGGGGCCATCCATTGTCCATCACCTCAGTAGGCTGTTATCTAGTAGCAGAAAAAAACACAAGCCAACCCTTGTAACAGAGCAGAAAATGGCAGATGCTACAAGAAAGTGAGAATAAAATTTTATACAAGTAAAAGAAATAAAAGCAACCAGTCCTATAAAAGTCCAAAGGTGAAGAGATGCCCTCCCACCAGCGCAGCTTCTGGAAGGTTTGGCTTTTGAGCTGGACCTTGGAGAGGAGTAGGCACTTCTGTTGGAAGCAGTGAGCTGAGGCAGAGTACACTTTAGGCAGGAGGCAGGAGAACAAAGCCAGTGAGGCAGGGACAGACTTGGCCAGAGAACAGAAAAGCCTAAGAGCTGAAGATAAAATCTGGTTTAACTGTGGGGTGGGAAGGGTGGGGGGACTAGAAAGACTGATGCAGGGTCTAGTAGGAACTGGATGTGGTTCTAGAAGACCAAATGGGTCATATAGATGGAGGAGTGATCATTAGAAGAAGGATCTGAGTAACTCATAATGGCAATCAACAATGGTCAGTTAAGAGAGTAGGCTCTAGTAAGTCCTTAAGGGAAATGTCTGACCCCAAGCAATTAGTGATTTTGCCTGTTTTCTTTATACTATTTGACACATTCTGTTTTCAGTTATAGGGCCTTAGCTAGATTCTACTATATTGGAAACAATCTCATCATCTCTTGCTACACAGCTGTAACTCTGGTGAAAGTATTTTGACATGGGCTGTTTTTAATTAAGGACGTTTGTATATTGGAGGTTTCTTTGCAGCACAGCCATGAGTCTATCTGTAAAGCCTCTGTCTTTGAGATGATAGTGGTGTTTAATAAATTTTAGGAGTAAAAAGAGAAAGAAAAACAAGTGGCTTGATATTTTTTATTTTTTTTATTTTTTTTTATTTTTTTTAATTAATTTATTTTTTAAATTGGTGCATTGTAGTCATATATCAATCACATTGGAGTACAAGACTTGAGAGGATATACAAGCACACATCATCCAATTAGCCCTCCTCCAGCCCCCGTCCCATTCCCTCCCCCTCCCTCCATCCCACACATCTTTGGTGATTTACTTTGATACATTTGTTTATGTACCTCCTGCATTTTAAAGAGGCTCCGTCCTCCAGTATTACATACCCTCTGATTGGTCACATTAGTTGCTTCACTATAGGGCCCTTTCTATAGCTCAACCTCTTCCTGTTGCCCTTTTCCTCCTAGTTATTGCTGATTAAGAGAAGCATCTGATTTATATTTTCTGCGATATTTCTCTGTGCATGCTGCGTTGCAAGTACCAATCCCACTCTTGATGGTCCCAGTAGTGGCCTGGCTACTCAGTGGACTGATCCAGACCTCGCTGGCTCACGCAGCGGCCTTGCCTCATGGGAGGACCCAGTTCTGGTCTCGCTGGCCCCTGAACCGGTCAAACCCCTAAGCTGACTTTGGTCCCGACCTTGGAGGCCGCAGGAGTGAACTTGCCTCACGCCAGGCTCCGATGCTGGCCATTGGCCCCTGCACCGGTCTAACCCCTTGGCAGGATTCCAATCCTGGCCTCGGAGGCCCCAACACTGGTAATGCCTCACGGCAGGCTCCGATGCCGGCCTCACTGGCCCCAGCACCGGCCTAACCCCTTGACAGGCTCTTATCCTGGCCTCAGAGGCCCCAGTACGGGCCTTGCCTCACGGCAGGCTCCGATGCCGGCCTCGCTGGCCCCAGCACCGGCCTAACCCCTCGGCAGGCTCTTATCCTGGCCTCGGAGGACCAAGTACCGGCCTTGCCTCACGGCAGGTTCCGATGCCGGCCTCGCTGGCCCAGCACCGGCCTAACCCCTCGGCATGCTCCGATCCCGGCCATGGAGGCCCCAGCACTGGTCATGCCTCACGGCAGGCTCCGCTGCCGGCCTCGTTGGCCCCAGCACCGGCCTAACCTCTCGGCAAGCTCTTATCCTGGCCTCGGAGGCCCCAGTACCGGCCTTGCCTCACGGTAGGCTCCGATGCTGGCCTCGCTGGCCCCAGCACCGGCCTAACCCCTCGGCAGGCTCTTATCCTGGCCTCGAGGCCCCAGTACCGGCCTTGCCTCAAGGCAGGCTCCGATGCTGGCCTCGCTGGCCCCAGCACCGGCCTAACCCCTCAGCAGGCTCTTATCCTGGCCTCGGAGGCCCCAGTACCGGCCTTGCCTCACGGCAGGCTCCGATGCCGGCCTCACTGGCCCCAGCAGCGGCCTAACCCCTCGGCAGGCTCCGATCCCGGCCTCAGAGGCCCCAGTACCGGCCTTGCCTCAAGGCAGGCTCCGATGCCGGCCTCGCTGGCCCCAGCACCGGCCTAACCCCTCGGCAGGCTCTTGTCCTGGCCTCGGAGGCCCCGGTACCGGCCTTGCCTCACGGCAGGCTCCGATGCCGGCCTCGCTGGCCCCAGCAGCGGCCTAACCCCTCGGCAGGCTCCGATCCCGGCCTCGGAGGCCCCAGCACTGGTCATGCCTCAAGGCAGGCTCCGATGCCGGCCTCGCTGGCCCCAGCACCGGCCTAACCCCTCAGCAGGCTCTTATCCTGGCCTCGGAGGCCCCAGTACCGGCCTTGCCTCACGGCAGGTTCCGATGCCGGCCTCGCTGGCAGCAGCACCGGCCTAACCCCTCGGCATGCTCCGATCCCGGCCTCGGAGGCCCCAGCACTGGTCATGCCTCACGGCAGGCTCCGCTGCCGGCCTCGTTGGCCCCAGCACCGGCCTAACCCCTCGGCAAGCTCTTATCCTGGCCTCGGAGGCCCCAGTACCGGCCTTGCCTCACAGCAGGCTCCGATGCCGGCCTCGCTGGCCCCAGCACCGGCCTAACCCCTCGGCAGGCTCCGATCCCGGCCTCGGAGGCCCCAGCACTGGTCATGCCTCAAGGCAGGCTCCAATGCCGGCCTCACTGGCCCCAGCACCGGCCTAACCCCTCGGCAGGCTTTTATCCTGGCCTCGAGGCCCCAGTACCGGCCTTGCCTCAAGGCAGGCTCCGATGCCGGCCTCGCTGGCCCCAGCACCGGCCTTACCCCTCAGCAGGCTCTTATCCTGGCCTCGGAGGCCCCAGTACCGGCCTTGCCTCATGGCAGGCTCCGATGCCGGCCTCACTGGCCCCAGCAGCGGCCTAACCCCTCGGCAGGCTCCGATCCCGGCCTCAGAGGCCCCAGTACCGGCCTTGCCTCAAGGCAGGCTCCGATGCCGGCCTCGCTGGCCCCAGCAGTGGCCTAACCCCTCGGCAGGCTCCGCTCCCGGCCTCGGAGGCCCCAGCACTGGTCATGCCTCAAGGCAGGCTCCGATGCCGGCCTCGCTGGCCCCAGCACCGGCCTAACCCCTCGGCAGGCTCTTGTCCTGGCCTCGGAGGCCCCAGTACCGGCCTTGCCTCAAGGCAGGCTCCGATGCCGGCCTCACTGGCCCCAGCAGCGGCCTAACCCCTCGGCATGCTCCGATCCTGGCCTCGGAGGCCCCAGCACTGGTCATGCCTCAAGGCAGGCTCCGATGCCGGCCTCGCTGGCCCCAGCACCGGCCTAACCCCTCAGCAGGCTCTTATCCTGGCCTCGGAGGCCCCAGCACCGGCCTTGCCTCACGGCAGGCTCCGATGCCGGCCTCACTGGCCCCAGCAGCGGCCTAACCCCTCGGCAGGCTCCGATCCCGGCCTCAGAGGCCCCAGTACCGGCCTTGCCTCAAGGCAGGCTCCGATGCCGGCCTCGCTGGCCCCAGCAGCGGCCTAACCCCTCGGCAGGCTCTTGTCCCGGCCTCGGAGGCCCCAGCACTGGTCATGCCTCAAGGCAGGCTCCGATGCCGGCCTCACTGGCCCCAGCACCGGCCTAACCCCTCGGCAGGCTCTTGTCCTGGCCTCGGAGGCCCCAGTACCGGCCTTGCCTCAAGGCAGGCTCCGATGCCGGATTCGCTGGCCCCAGCAGCGGCCTAACCCCTCGGCATGCTCCGATCCTGGCCTCGGAGGCCCCAGCACCGGCCTAACCCCTCGGCAGGCTCTTATCCTGGCCTCGGAGGCCCAAGTACCGGCCTTGCCTCAAGGCAGGCTCCGATGCCGGCCTCGCTGGCCCCAGCACTGGCCTAACCCCTCGGCATGCTCCGATCCCGGCCTCGGAGGCCCCAGCACTGGTCATGCCTCACGGCAGGCTCCGCTGCCGGCCTCGTTGGCCCCAGCACCGGCCTAACCCCTCGGCAAGCTCTTATCCTGGCCTCGGAGGCCCCAGTACCGGCCTTGCCTCACGGCAGGCTCCGATGCTGGCCTCGCTGACCCCAGCACCGGCCTAACCCCTCAGCAAGTTCCGGACCCGACCTCGGAGGCCCTAGCACAAGCCTTGCATCATGGCAGGCTCCAATGCCAGGCTCGCTGGCCCCAGCATCGGTCTAACCCCTCTGCAGGTTCCAATCCCGGCCACGGAGGCCTCAGTAGTGGCCTTGCCTCACAGCAAGCTCCGATGTCGGCCACTGGCCCCGGCGCCCGCCTAACCCCTCAGCAGGTTCCGATCACTGTCTCTGTGGTTAGTATTTCAAAGGTTCCAGTTGTAATGTATCAGATCTCTGCCTCCCCCGAATATTGGCCACTGGCATTGCCACTGCCTCCACCGTTTCAAATCCTTCCCAGGCTCTTTTTCCACTCTGAATGTTGTCCAGTGTTCCTAAGCATGCGTGATGGTAGCATTCGACATTTGGTGTAATTTCTCCAAAAAAATAAAGTTGGTAAGATCCGGTTTCTGCTTCTCCTGAATACAAGTCTCTACCACCATCGCGAAGAACTCTTTCAACACCGCATTTTTCCTTGGTCTCCGCTAAACTCTCTCCTTATATGTGATGTCTGAGATTCTTAACAATATAGAGAAATAGCAGTCCTCTTTCACGGCAAATTTTTCCATAAGTTCCAATGCATTTAGATAAGTTTTGTCTGCATCTCCAGTGTCCTGGCATCCATAACGGCTTTCTTACCACCTCTCCGATATTTTTCTTTATCTTTTTCTGTTCTGGGCCCGGTTTCTCCAGGGGTCTGGCGTGCTACTCGCAGTTCGGCCTGGGGCCCAGAGTCCCGCGACCCCGGCCCCATCTGGCGTGCCCAGCCCGAGACCCCTGCCCAGAACCCAGCGTCTTACTGGGTCTGGTTTCTCCAGGGTTCTGTCGTGCTACGCGCAGTTCGGCAGGGGCCCAGAGTCCCGCGACCCGGGCCCCATCTGGCGTGCCCAGCCCGCGACCCCCGCCCAGAACCCAGCGTCTTAGTGGGTCCAGTTTCTCCAGGGGTCTGGCGTGCTACGCGCAGTTCGGCAGGGGCCCAGAGTCCCGCGACCCGGGCCCCATTAGGCGTGCCCCGCCCGCGACCCCCGCCCAGAACCCAGCGTCTTACTGGGCCTGGTTTCTCCAGGGGTCTGGTGTGCTACGCACAGTTCGGCCCGGGGCCCAGGGTCCCGCGACCCAGGCCCCGGCTTTTGTGCGCCGCGCGCGACCCCTGCCCAGAACCCAGCGTCTTACTGGGCCTGGTTTCTCCAGGGATCTGGCGTGCTACTCGCCGTTCTGCCTGGGGCCCAGAGTCCCGCGACCTGGGCCCCATCTGGCGTGCCCAGCCCGCGACCCCAGCCCAGAACCCAGCGTCTTACTGGGCCTGGTTTCTCCAGGGGTCTGGCGTGCTATGCGCAGTTCAGTCTGGGGCCCAGAGTCCCGCGACCCGGGCCCCATCTGGCGTGCCCAGCCCGCGACCCCCGCCCAGAACCCAGCGTCTTACTGGGTCTGGTTTCTCCAGGGGTCTGGCGTGCTACGCGCAGTTCGGCCGGGGCCCAGAGTCCCGCGACCTGGGCCCCATCTGGCGTGCCCCGCCCGCGACCCCCGCCCAGAACCCAGCGTCTTACTGGGCCTGGTTTCTCCAGGGGTCTGGCGTGCTACGCGCAGTTCGGCCCGGGGCCCAGGGTCCCGCGACCCAGGCCCCGGCTTTTGTGCGCCGCGCGCGACCCCTGCCCAGAACCCAGCGTCTTACTGGGCCTGGTTTCTCCAGGGATCTGGCGTGCTACTCGCAGTTCTGCCTGGGGCCCAGAGTCCCGCGACCTGGGCCCCATCTGGCGTGCCCAGCCCGCGACCCCAGCCCAGAACCCAGCGTCTTACTTGGCCTGGTTTCTCCAGGGGTCTGGCGTGCTACGCGCAGTTCGGCCGGGGCCCAGAGTCCCGCGACCCGGGCCCCATTAGGCGTGCCCCGCCCGCCGGCTTGATATTTTTTAAATTGGTATTATCAGGCGATAAAAAAGGTGATGATGGTATAATTGCTATCACCTTTCATTTTATTATTTTACTTTTACTTATTCATTTGTTCAACAAATATTCCATGTAGTGGAAAAATGCTGATATTGTTTACTCAGCATCTAGTCTTCTCCTTCCCTTTCAGGTTTTCCTTGATGATCCCACTTCCTGCTGCAAGTTCACTTGATTTGGTAGGGCTGAATCCAGCCTTGGCTCTAGGGCACACACGTGATGCAGGCCATGCCAGGGGTCACAGTGAGTGTGTCAGCGAGGGGCTTATTGTGCAACAGAGCCCATAGAGTCCATTCCTCAAGTCCCACGAAAAGATGGTGAAAAAGTTACCCCCTAACTTGTCCAAACTAAAACTGAGATTTGATGCCATAAAGCCTGAAGGTGTGGGACTAATCGTAACCACAAAGGCAGGCTTTAGAGTCAAGAATCGTGGTGAGCCAGATGGAGCCCAGATAAGCCCTTAGAACCCATTGGTCCACCCTGGTCTGATTACCCTCTGGGCTTTTCAGTGGCACAAACTTGTTTTGTTAAGGTCAGTTTGGGTCAAATTTTGTCTCTTGGAACTGAGTGAGTCCAAGTTCTGAGGATTTAGCTCAGTACTGGCCTGGTGCCATGCAATATAGCTAGGACCAGTGAAATAAGTAAGAATAAAAGCACAGCTCCTTAGCAGCCTTTACTCTGATATAATAATTAGTTGGATCCACACGGGAAAAATAAAACTACTCTGTTCCATCCAGGCTGAAGACCTCATGAATATATTTTTAAACTGTGAAATCAGAAGCCAGTTGTCAGACTTCAGACAGGAAGCCGTAGAGTCATCTCTGCGTGGCCACATTGCTAACCTTCTGTTCCTGCTTAATAGCTTTCTCTTCTGCCAAGGTCCAACATGTCCTGGTCAGACTGGTGTCTGTTTTTGGTTTTTCCATTACTTAGTTGTGTGTCCTTAGGCAAAACATTTCATCTATGTTCTAAATGTTCTCATCTCTGAAATGGGGTAGGGAGAAATAATATCTCTTGTCTTACTGTAAAGGATCTATTTCTCTGATGTGAAAAGCACACAAACACACACACATAAAATTTTCAAATTCCAATAAAAATGAAAGAATAAAAAAAATCTACATTTTTTGAACCAGACATGGTCGCACACACTTGTAATCCCAGTACTTAGAAGGCTGAGACAGGAGGATTGCAGGTTCATGGCTAGCCTTACCAACTTGTAAGTCCTTCACAATGTAGTGAGATCCTGTTTCAATAAAAGGAATAAAATAGGGCTGGGGGTATAACTTGCAGGTAGAATATCCCTGGGTTCCATCCCCAGTCACACACACACACACACACACACACACACACACACACACACACGTATATTTGAATAGTCTAAGTAAATCTTGTCTTTACCTTGATAAGAGTAGTCTTCTAGCAAATGTTTAACAAAGGCTCTTTGAGGGAAAAATATCCCAGTTTATAGTATTACTAATCTTCATGGCATAAATTCTCCCAACATGACCAACTTCAATCTACCAATTTCCTTGCAAAATTCCCAATTATCAGCCTCTACGGAGATGAATAAGCCTGCACCAGCACAACGTTGCTCAGATATATTGGTTAACTTCACTTGACTCTGTTTCCTCATTCATCAAAACACCTGAGCAAGGCACAGTGGCACATGCCTGTAATCTCAGTACTTGGGAGACTGAGACAGGAGGCCAGATGCAGCAACTTAGCAAGAACCTCAGCAATTTAGCAAGACCCTGTTTCAAAATAAAAAAAGGTGACTATTCTAGGAAGAGGCTCAGACAGACTTAGGCTCTGCATCAGTGAAAAGTATGGAGGGAGACCTATGCTGAACACTAGACCCAAATAGTAAGATCTCCAGAATCATCACAGACCACCCAATCATGGTGAACAGGGAGAAGTCAAACCAGACCAGCCCTAGCTGTGGAGAACAGAGACTCTTACATTGAATTTGGTCCCAGAGACATCCACCACCTCCAAATGAGGGAGAGACTGAGACTCCACTTCTGTGGAAAGTGTGGGGGGGGTGACCTGTGCTTAATACTAGATCCAGCCCCATTGATTCTGGCCATCTGCATAGACTGAGAATAACTCAGGAACCAGGCTTTCAGCATGAAAGGTGCTGGTGGCACTCAGTGTCTGCACAGAGAGAGACTGCCCAGAATGCAGAGTATTTATATATTTGTAGAATTGCATTGATTTGTTTTTGGTGTTGTTTTGGTGTGTGTGTGTGTGTGTGTGTGTGTGTGTGTGTGTGTGTGTGCCTGTTTTTTTACCATCTTACCAAACCCTCTCCCATAGTTCATTCCTTGAACATACCTATTCTCTTCTCTCCATCGCCTTTCTTTTTTTTCCCTCTCTTTTCTTCTATGTCTTGTATTAAGTCCACTTCATATCACTATACTAAAAACTCTACATTTGTTACTAGAATACCACTACATATTCACTATCTCTAATTTGTACTCTATAGTACCATACCAAAACCATACTCTCATTCTATTTGATCCAATCTGTGGATTTACCCTATTCTTACATTTATAACTTCATTTCCCTCCTCACTCAACCTTCACCATTGAATACAACACAACTTGCCCTTAAATATACCAGCTGACACCTAGAGATCGAGATAAATCTATTAAAAGCAACAAGTACAAATGTCTGAAATCATGAGAAGGAGAAATAACAAGGGAGCAATGCGCTCCCACAACACCAAAATAACAGAAACTTACAACACAGAAATGCAGGGATCTCACAAAGGTCAAATCAGGAATGTAACTGTAGAGATAATACAGGACTTCCAAAAAGAATTTAAAGAGAGTCTGAAAAAATAAAGGATGCAATCATTGAAGTGAAGGTATCAATTCAAACTATATACAATCAATTAAACTACATGGAGAATAAAATCTTAATCCTAGAAGATGATCACTCCAAAAACAAATGCATAGTATATAACTTATAAAAAGCAATTTGACAGCATGATTTGGATATGGAAGAAATATGGGCCCATTTTTTTTTTTTTGGTGGTACTGGGGTTCCTGGAAACCCTTCTACCTTTGGGCTACACTCCCAGACCCATTTTATACATTTTTATTTGGAAACAGGGTCTCTTAAGCCAGCGCGGCTGGCTTCAAACCTGCATGATCCTCCTGTCTCTGCCTCCCAAGCATGTGGATTACAAGCATGCGCCACCACGCCCAGCAATATGGGCCCATTTTAAAAGAGCTAACCTTGGCATAGAAGAAGGAAAAGAAGGTGAAACCAAAGGGATCAACAATATTTTCAAAAAAGTAATATCAGAAAAATTTCCAAACATAGAGCAAGAGGTCAATACACAGTTATAGGAAACTTATAGAACCCCTTTAGACAATATCAGAGAAAAGGTTCCCCACACCATGTAATAGTCAAAATGACCAATGTAGAAGCCAAGGAGAGAATATTAAAGGCAACAAAAACAAAAGACCAAGTGACATTCAGAGGGAAACCAATTAGAATCACTTTAGACTTCCAAAACCAAGTTATAAAATCTAGAAGGGCCTGGAGTAGCATATTGCAAACTCTGAAAGAAAACAACTTGAAGCCAAAAATTTCCTACCCAGCAAAACTATCTCTCAAATTAGATGGCGAAATAAAAATCTTTCATGACAAACAAAAGCTGAAGGAATTTGTCTTCTAAACAAGCACTAAAGAAAATACTCAAAGAGATAAACTACAAAGAAGACATAAATAATACACACCAGAACCAGAGAAACAAGAATTTCCATCCAGCAGACAACTAAGCAAAGAAGAACAAACAGTACCTCAAACAGAAGTTAAATCCCAATATGTTAGGAATTTAAAATCATCTCTTAATTATCACGCTGAATGTAAATGGCCTCAACTCCCCAATAAAAAGACATAAAGTGGAAAAAACTGATTAAAAACCAGAATCTATCTATCTGCTGCCTGCAAGGAACACACCTTACAAGTAAAGATAGTAACAAACTTAAGGTAAAGGGCTGGAGCAATGGAGCTCAAACACAAACAGGAGTAGCAACTATGATATCAGCCAATTTGACTTCAGCCCAAGCTGATTAAAAGAGACAAAAAAGGTGATTTTTTTTTAACGGGTAAAAGGAACAATCCAACAAGAGGAAATAATAATAGTCAATATTTATGTGCCAAACATAGGTGCAGTTACCTTCATAAAACAAACTATTTGTGATATTAAGTCACACATAAGTCCCATACAATAATACTGAGAGACTTCAATACTCCTCTCACACCATTAGACAGATCTTCTAGACAAAAGATCAGTTAAGATGCCTCAGACCTAAACACCATCAACCAAATGGACTTATTAGACACATATAGAATATTCCACCCAACTACAGCAGAGTTCACATTTTTCTCACTGGCTCCTGGAACCTTCTCCAAAATAGATCACATCCTGGGACACAAAGTGAGCACTAGCAAATTAAAAAAATGTGACATACTTCCCTGTGTTTTTTCAGACCAAAATGGAATGAAACTAGAAATCAACTGTAAGAAGACCCAGAGAAGCCACATAAACATGTGGAGACTGAACACTACTCTGCTGATTGAAGAATGGGTCATAAAAGATGTAAGGGGTGAAATTTAAAAATTTCTATGCTTGTAATCCCAGCATTCAGGAGGCTGAGACCAGAGTATCATGGTTCGCAGACAGCCTCAGCTACTTAGTGAGGCCCTCCACAACTCAGTGAGACCCTGTTTCAAAATAAAGAATAAAAAAAGAATAAAAAATTGGGCAGGGGGTGTAGCTCGGAGGTCAAATGCCTCTGGGTTTCGTCCCCAAACCTGTAAGCGTGTAATCCTCGCGCTTGGGAGGCTGAGACAAGAGGATTGTGGAGGTTTGAAGCCAGCCTCAGCTACTTAGTGAGCTCTCAGCAATTTAGTGAGACCTTGTTTCCAAATAAAATATAAAATAGGTCTGGGAATATAGCCCGGAGGTAGAAAGCCTCTGGGTTCCACCCCTAGTACCACCAAAAAAAAAAAAAAAGAGGAAAAGTCATAGCACCTAGTGTTCACATAAGAGGAACAGAAAATAATCAAATAAATAACCTATGACACACCTCAAAGCCTTTGAAAAACAGGAATAATCTGACCCGAAAGCCAGTAGAAGACATAAAATTATTAAAATCATAGCAGAAATAAATGAAGTAAAGGATAAAAAATAATATAGAAAATCAACAAAACCAAAAGCTGGTTCTCGAAAAAATTAACAAGATAGATAAACCACTAGCCAACCTAAACAAAAAAGAGAATTAGGAAGATAAGAGATGAAACGGAGATATTACCAGAAACTACTTTGAAAAATTATACTTCAACAAAATGGAAAATCTAGAGGAAATTAACAACTTTCTAGATAAATACAACCTGCCTACACTGAGTCAAGAAGATACAGAAAATATCAACCAACCAATAGCAATTAAAGAGATCGAAACAGCAATAAGGAGCCTACCATCAAAGAAAGCACAGGACCAGATAGTTTCCCAAGTGAATTTTATAAACCTTTATATAAGAACTAATCCTGATATTCCTCAACCTATTTTGCAAAATAGAAAAAAGTGGACTTTCCCAAATTCTTTGAAGCCAACATCATATTAATACCAAAACCAAATAAAGACAGCTCAGGGAAGGAAAATTACAGGCCTATATCTTTGATGAACTTGGATGCAAAACTGCTAAACAAAATATTAGCAACATGCATTCAAACCCACATCAAGAAAATCATACACCAGGATAAGGTAGAGTTCATCCCAGGGATGCAAGCCTGGTTCAACATATGAAACTTAATCCATGTTATTCATCATATAAACAGAACCAAAGACAAAAATCACATGATAATTTCAATACATGCTGAAAAAACATTTAACAAAATCCAACATCCATTTATGCTAACAGCACTGCAGAGAATTGGAATAGAATGAACACATCTCAACATAATAAAGGCAATCTACAATAGGCCTATAGCAACATCATATTAAATGGGGAAAAACTGTGAGAATTTCCCCTAAAATCAGGAACAAGACAAGAATGTCCATTAGCTCCACTTCTCTTCATATAGTACTTGAGACTCTAGCCAGAGCAATAGGCAAGAAAAGGAAATCAAAGGAGTACAAATAGGAAAAGAAGAACTCAAACTTTCACTATTTGCAGATGACATCATACTATATTTAGAAAACCCAACAAACTCAACAAAAAGGCTTATAGAACTGATCAATACATTCAGCAAAGTGTCTGGATACAAAATCAATCTTAAAAGATCATAAGCTTTTCTGTATACTAACCATAAACCCACTGAAAAAGAAATCCAGAAAACACTTCTACTCAGGATTTCCCACAAAAAAATAAAATACTAAGGAATAAACTTAACCAAGGAGGTAAAAGACCTCTACAAAGAAAATTATAAAACATTGAAAAAAGAAATCAAAGAAGACCTTAGAAGATGGAAAGATCTTTCATATCCATGGATAGGTAGAATAAATATTATTAAAATGGCCATACTTCCAAAAGTGATCTCTAGATTTAACGCAATACCCATTAAATTACCAAGATAATTTATATCAGACATAGAAAAATCAGTCCTTAAATTTGTTTGGAATAACAAAAAGCCCAGAATAGCCAAAGTAGTTCTCAGCCACAAAATCCATGCAGGAGGAATTACAATACCTGACTTTAAACTTTACTACAAAGCCATAGTAATAAAAACAGCATGGTACTGGCACAAAAACCTATGCATAGACCAATGAAGTAGAATTGAAGACTCAGAAACAAATCAACATACTTATAGCCAATTGATTTTTGGCAAAGGGTCCCAAAACATACACTGTAAAAGAGATAGCCTATTCAACAAATGGTTAACCATATGCAGAAAAATGGAAATAAATCCCACTTTCTCATCCTGCACAAGAGTCAATTCAAGATGAATCAAGACGTAAAAATTAGACCAAAGACCTAGAGACTCCTTGAAAGAGGGCATAGGCCCAACACTGCAACACATAAACACAGATAAAAACTTCCTCAACAAGACCCTAAAGGCACAGGAAACTAAATGACAAATCAATACGTGGGATTGCGTGAAACTGAAGAGCTTCTGTATAGCAAAGAAACTATCAAGAACCTCAACTGAAAGCCAACAAATGGGAGAAGATTTTTGCCAACTACTCTTTTGATAGAGGACTAATATCTAGAATATACAGAGAACTCAAGAAACTCAGCTCTAAGAAAACAAATAACACAATTTAAAAAATGGACAAGTGAACTAAATAGACACTTCACAAGGCAGAAATTCAAATGGCCAATAAATGCATGAAAAAAATGTTCAACATCATTAGCAATCAGGAGATGCAAATCAAAACTACCCTGAGATTCCACCTAACTCTAACTAGAATGGCAATCATTCAAAATGCAAAAAACAACAAATGCTGGAGAGGATGTGGAGAAGTGGGAACTCTACGACACTGTTGGTGGGATTGCAAATTAGTGCAACCACTTTGGAAAACAGTATGGAGGAACCTCAGAAGAATGGAAATGAACCTACCATATATTCCAGCAATACCACTCCTCGGTATCCACCCAAAAGAAAGGAAACCAAACTACCAAACTAATGCATGCATATTTATATTCATGGCTGCACAATTCACCATTGCCTGAGATTAGTCAGTAACAAAAATTAAGAAATCAGATGCTCTTCATAATATGTGAAAGCTAGGGAGAAAATGGGTCAAAGGAGGAACTCTATATGAAGAAGAAGATTCTATATATGAGCAAATAAGGTGACCTAGTTGAGGGAATAGAAAGGGAAAAGAGGGAAATCCTCTAGTGCACATAATGTACTTTAACAAACATACCAATATCAATCATTAAGCCAAACATGAGAAGGAGGGAGTGGGGGAGAATGGGATGAAAACTGGGAAAGGGCTAATTGGGTAATGTGTGCATGTATGCCTCCACCATCTTGCTTCCCATTAAGATGTATAAATAAAATGTACCAATAAAAAATAAAAAATAAATTTAAGAAGCTGGGGTTATAGCTCAGAAGTAGAATGCCCCTGGGTTCAATACCCAGTACAAAAACAAAAACAAAACAAACCTGTTTGACTCCGTCCTCACTCAAGTACGCTTCATCTTCATGATTATATGTGTATCATACTTATTCAGATGAATTCTGAATAAACTCATTAAAGTCATACAGCTTTCCCTGAAAAGTCGCCTTAACACTTTTTTCATGGCATACCTGGCAGGGCTCTTGGCATCAAAGGCAAATCAATCTTCTGTTGCATTAGATTACTTTCTTCTTCTGTAGCATTTCTAACCCACTTTGTTCTAGTTCTATAGCTTTTCTCCACCCTCAAGACTGCCCGGATTGTGCTTTTAGGTATGTGGCTATTCAGCTACAAATGTTAAGCAGAGGACAACATCTGGGAGCTTTTATAAGGCTTCTCAGACTACTGAAGGAGAGTTGGTCTTTCACTATTTCTTTATGTTTCTTTAGGAATTACTTTATAAACAATAACAACAGAAACAAATTTTGAGGGTTCAAGTGTATTCCTGGGTTCAATTCCCAACACTGCAATAAAAATAAACCAAATGCCTTTCAATGAGCAATAAGTGAAGCAATATGTGATAGCTTGTCACGTCTTCTTCAACCACACACACAAAAAAATCAACTTAACATGTAAAAACAAATGTCAAGGATGTACCAACTTTCCTATTGAGATTGGAAAAGAGTTCTAAATTGATAATACCCATATTGTTACATGCGGATTTCCCTCAGGCTTATTTTGGCTGTGATAAGTAATTTCTCTATGGGCAAAAAACTTCTGAACACAGTGCAGCTTTGTATGGCTTCACTCAGCAGTGAGCAGGTTGGAAAGGGCTGAAGAGTGAGGATGTCAAGTGGCTGGTCCTGTGCTGAAGGGAGCCCTCGGGCAGGGGCAACTTGCCATGACCTTTTGCTATTACCTCATTTCCTGGGACCTGTTATCTTGCTTTTCTTGCAATAAAGAACTAGAACAAGTGACATTTGTACAACTACATTGTGTACATGGTATCCACTGTAGAATTGTTTGTAATGGTAAAAGGTTGGCAATCTCCATCAAAGTCCATCAATAGAGTACTGGTTAAAGTATGGTACTTTCATATATTGAAATAGCATGCAGTTGTCATGAAAATTAATAATGAAAATGATTAGATTCTGATATGGAGATACAGACAAGATACATATATATGGGGAGGGAAAAAATGAGGAAACACAAAAATGATATATTGGGCAGGAATGGGGCTCAGTGGTAGAGTGCTTGCCTGGCATACGCAGGTCTTGCAGCTCTAATCCCAGGAACACACATATACATGAGCGCACACACATATATTGTTTACTTTAAAAGAAGGAACACTGTTTTAAAAAAAAAACTAGTTTTCACCATATGCCTTTCGTGTCTTTTGCATTTAAAAAGATTGCAGTATTGGGGACTGAACCCAAAACTTCATACATACTAGACAAATGTTCTCCCACTGAGGTACATACTCAGCCATTTTTTATTTTATTATGACCTTCCTAAGTTTCCCAGGTTGCCTCATACTTGGTATTTTCTGCCTCTGCCTCTCAAGTTGCTACAATTGCAGGTGTGCCCACTGTGTTCAACCTCATATGTATTTTATTTATTTATTTATTTATTTATTTATTTATTTATTTATTTGCGGGTCTGGGGATGGAACCCAGGGGCTTTTGACCTCCGAGCTATACCCCCTGCCCTATTTTTTATTCTTTATTTTGAAACCGGGTCTCACTGAGTTGCAGAAGGCCTCACTAAGTAGCTGAGGCTGTCCACGAACCGCGATCCTCCAGGTCTCAGCCTCCTGAATGCTGGGATTACAAGCATGCGCCACCACGCCCGGCTCTCATATGTATTTTAAATGATAGTATGTCTTATTTGTTACACACACACATACACTTTTTACATATAATTTTTAAATAATTATTGTTTGAAAGTACACATATTTATTTTAGCCATTATTTTTTAAATGTACAATTCTGTGGCACTAAATATATTCACAATGCTGTGTATCTAACATTACATCATCCCTACCCAAAACTCTGAACCCATTAGACAATAGCTCTTCATTCCCTTCACTCTCTGGTTTCTGGTAACTTCTATTTATTACTTTCTGTTTCTGTGAATTTGCCTAATCTAGGTATCTTGAATATGTGGACTGATAATAACATCTGTCCTTCTGTTTCTGGTTTATGCCACTCTCCCACTATTTTTTTTTAAACAGCTGTGAAGCTGGGTATGCATGCCTGTAATTATATTACTTGAGAAACTGAGACAGGTTTCAGCAACTTGGTAAGACCCCTAGCGACTTAGTGAGATCCTGTTACAAAAATAAAAATAAAACAGGCGCCAGGCATGGTGGTTCATACTTGTAAACCCAGTACTTGGGAGGCCAAGACAGGGGGATCATTTGTTTTCAGACAACCTCAGCTACTTAGTGAGGCCCTCTGCACATTAATGAGACCTTGTTTCAAAATAAAGAATAGCCGGGCGTGGTGGGGCACGCTTGTAATCCCCGCGCTTGGGAGGTAGAGACAGGAGGATCGCGCAGATTCTAAGCCAGCCGTGCTGGCTTAAGAGACCCTGTTTCCAAAAATAAAAAAAGTATAAAATAGGTCTGGGAGTGTAGCTCGGATGTAGAAGGGCTTCCAGGAACCCCAGTACCACCCAAAATCAAAACGAAACAAAAAAACAACAACCGATAAATAAATAAATAAATAAATAAATAAATAATAAAAATAGGGCTAGGGGTATAGCTCAGAGACAGAATATTTCTGGTTTCCATCCCCAGTACTACAAAAAATAAATAAAATACTACAGGCTGGGGGCATAGCTCAGAGAATGTCCCTAGATTCAATCCCCAATACACACATGCGCGCGCACACGCGCACACACACACCCCAAATCCAAAACAAAAACAAAAACAGCTGCCAATTGGATAAAGTTTGTGAAAGTTCAAAATGTCTTTAGAAAGAGGACAGACCTTGTGAAATACATGGCCATGCCTTGGATGAAGTAGCTCCTGCCTTCCATTATTCCTAGAAAGTTCACTGTAACCTTTTGAAGGTTAACTAGTGGTCCTTCAGGCTAATGCCCTCTTACTATCAGAAAATTAAGTCAAATAGCTCCTATTTAACCAACTGTTCAATAACTTGTTAGAGTTCCCAGTGGCCTACAGAAGGAATCATGATCCTTTCTGAAATTGTGTGTTCATTTAATGGTTATTGCCTTTTTGGAGAAATACTTTTTTTTTTTTTTTGGTACTAAGGATGGAAACCAGAGGCATTCTACCTCTGAGTGACACCCCCAGATCTAATATTTTATTCTTTATTTTTGAAACAGGGTCTCACTGAGTTGCAAGGGGCCTCAGTAAGTAGCTGAGGTTGTCTGCAAACCGTGATCCTCCAGTCTCTGCTTCCCTAATACTGGGATTACAAGTGTGTACCACCACACCCAGTCTAGAGAAATATTTTTAACATTCAAAGATTTTCAAATCTTTGATCCATGATCAGACGGGCATTGTGATACATGCCAGTAATCCTAGTACTTGGCAGGCTGAGATAGGAGGATTGCAGGTTCAAAGCCAGCCTCAGCAACTTAGCAAAGCTCTCAGCAACCTAGTAAGACCCTATTGTGAAATAAAAAATAATAAAGAATGGCTGGGGGTGTATCTAGAAGTAGAATTCCCCTGGGTTCATTCCCTAGCACCACTATCACCGCCCCCCCACCCCGCAAAAATGTGGTCCATTGTCCAAAATAAGTCTAAGCACTGTTGCTTAATAGGATAATTAATGCTGTTCCCTTCCATGAAATAAATGTAAAAGCCCTCTGTTCATCAACTAGTCTATGACTAATGAATCTGCACCAAAAGACAAGTCTCTGATACAGACCTTACCTAAGAAGTCTGTGACTTAAAAACAAAAACCACACAAACACACAAACAAAAACTATCCTTAGAATTAGCATACTAAGTGAAAATAACATAGCATACTTGATTTGATAGCTCACAGAAAAGACTATTAGCATTAGGATAAGTTCATGCAAATTATCATGTAAGGGATTCAGTCTCCCTTCCCCCATTCATTCCATTAATTTTGAGAACCTTTATGGAGTTTGCATCTTATTAGCAGAATAAAAAATAAATAAAACAGAAATGACACTTCCCAGATAAGTGTTTTAGTGGAATTGAATAGAAAGTGCTTGGCGATTTCACTTTTAGATAGGTAGAGTTGGAGAATTCCTCTGAAGTGTGAAGTCAGAATGAGCCAGCCATGTAAAGAGCTGGGAAAGGGGCATTCCTGGCAGGTGAGTTGAGAGGTACTGGGTTAGATGGTGCCCCCAGGTCAATGGCTCCCCTCATGGGGCTTATACCTCTCCTTTTCTACCTAATCCTTTGCATCTTTTTTTCTTCCGCTCATCCTTTAATGACCAGTGTGACGTTACAGACCTCAGTGTTTTCTGCCTCCTACAAAATCCATTTGAACCCTTGATACTGACAGTCTTGCCATGTGTGCAGACACTTCAGTGACCCATGGGGATGCTGAACTCTGTGAAAAACAGTCTGCTCCTGTGTGATCATGGGCAAGGCGTTAGGAACAGGTGGGCAGCCTTCTGGGCAGCCTCATATTCGCAAGGATTTTTATTTATATATTGCCATGCTTATATAAATTATTACCTCATTTTTGTTAAAGTGCTATTTATTCAATATTTAAGTATACCCTATGTAAAAAATATGTAACTCTACCATAATTTTCCATTTTAATACAATGGGATACACAAACAAGGGAAGTGGCACAGGTTTCTTTTATCCTAAAAGGATATGAAGAGAATAGGTTTTAGAGGAAGGCTGCTTGGGATCAAATCCTGAGTCTAAATCCTAACTCTTTAAACTTGGTTGGATACTTTCAGCAAATTTATTTACTATGTTCTATTGAAATTGTGTCCCAGGATGAATTTTAAAAAAGAACCTCACTTATATTTAATTTAACTGAGATCTAGACAAGATTTTTGGACTATATGTTGATAATTATAGTAGGATGAGACTGAGCATCTAAGGCTGGGCAAATCTATTTTGTATGTGTGATGGACACAGTTCACTGGAGACCAGAGAGTAAACTGGAATAGGGAAGAGGCCCCACCATCAAAGACAACCACGTCCCATACCCATAACCTATGAATATGCTACTTTGTGTAGCAAGAGACTTCATATGTATGAACAGTCTTGAGGAGATATCATCTAAGCAAGAGTCTTTTAAAGTAGAGAAGAGAAGTGAAGATTAAGAGTGATGGTTCAGTCTTGTTGCCACCATTAGCTTTGCACACGGAGGAGGGGACAGTCAAATGCCTGAGAAACCGAGCTGGGCACGGTGGCCCACGCTTGTAATCCCAGCAATTGGGAAGCTGAGACAGGATTGCAGTTGCGGACAGCCTCATCTACTTAATGAGGCCCTTTGCAACTCAGTGAGACCTTGCTTTAAAATAAAGAATAAAAAGTAGGGTTTGGGGTGTAGCTCAGAGGTAGAATGCCCCTGGGTTGCATCTGCAGTACTGTGAAAAAAAATAAAAGGCTGGGAAACCAAAATATAACTAAAGAACAAAATACAACCCAGAACCTACAGAAAGGAAGGCAGTTCTCCTATAACACCTTGATTTTGTGTGGTGAAGCTGTTACATTTTTTACCACGAAGTAGTAGGGCAAAAAAAATCTACATTTGCCTGGTGTAATGGTGCACACTTGTAATCCCAGCATTGGGGAGGCTGAGACAGGATGACAGTTCACAGACAGCCTCAGCTACTACATAGTGAGGCCCTTTGCAACTCAGTGAGACCCTGTTTCAAAATAAAGAATAAAAAATAGGACTGGGGATGTAGCTCAGAGGTAGAATGCCCCTGGGTTCCATCCCCAGTACTGAAAAAAAAAAAAAAATCTGGCCACTCAGTTTGTGATAGCCTATTAGTCCAAAAAACATAGCAATGCTTAGTATGTAGTAAGCCTTCAATGAATATTCACATCCTTCTCAAAGATGAGAGAAAGCAATATAAACAACACAATCAGAAATTTCCAAGACTATTTTCTAATTAAGTTTCCAGATATGATATACTCTAAGATTAGGACAGATATTCCTAAGAAAACTGCATAAAACACATGGAGCAGGCTCAAATGCACACAAGGAAACAGGTGAGTTGGAGGCGACAGTGGACTGGAGGGACGGTCCCTTCCAAGGGTAGACTCTAGCTGGCTATTTGAGCCAATGAACATGTAGTGCAGACCTGGTATTGCCAGGTACATCAGATTTGCAAGAAGCTAGACACCTTCACCTTCAGCTTCCTCTATAAAATCCCTTTTTTTGTGTGGTGCTAAAGGTCCAACCCAGGACTTTGCATATGCTAAGCAAGTACTCTAACATTTCACCCTGATAGCTGCTTTTGAATGAAACTTCTTGGTTTTGCTACTGGGGGAATGAACACAGGGGCATTCTACTTCTGAGCTACATTTCCAGCTCTCTTTATTTTGAAACAGGGGCTTGCTAAGTTGCTAAGAGTCTCACTAAAATCATAAACTGTCCTCAAACATGCAATCCCCCTGTCTCAGCCTCCCATGTACAAGGATTACAGGCATGTGCTATCAAACTCAGTATGAATGCAGTTTTTTTTACCCTCATATTCTTACATTGTAGAAACATTTTCCACAGTACTTTTGGAAATCTAAGAAACTATCATGTGTGTAAATTTTTTTCAGAAAGACAACTTCAAATTGTTTTCAAATCCAGTTTTATTAAAATTATTTGGTGATTTTGGAAGCAGTACAAAATCTTTGACTAGACATGAGTTTATGTTTTGGTTTGTTGTAGGTTTGGGTACATGTATATTTCTAAATCCTCTGAGTTTCATTACCAAGAGGAAAATTGCCTTAAGTTTCTCTATTATTCATAGAAAAGAAATTTGTAAAATAATGTTTAAAAAATAAAATCCATAGATTCAAAAAATTATCTTCAAATATTAAGAATATACAAAGTATATTAAAGACACCTACATTTAAGTCCCCTAGTTAACAAAGCAGGCATTTGATATCTTGTTTTTACTTACTGTTAATTTGAAGAGACCAAGTGTTTCAAAAATCTATAAAAAAAAATCTCAATGAAAGAACCCAATTGGTTTCAATGCAAATGGAGGCGAGAACCGGAAGAGCACTGGACCTGGCCTTTAAATCACAAGGCTTTTCTTTAGTGGAATTTTTCTTCTGCAGTAGCTCAGGGCATTATTTCCTTACTTTATGTGTTACCATTAGCATCTGTCTTGCAGTAGACCTAATAATTGGCTTATTTAAGTGTATTACTGAACAGCACAAGGTGGGGGTTTCTTGTCCATGGCCTTAAAGCAAAACCTTGCTGGGTATGGAATTCCTTAGTTGTTCTCCAGTGAACCTGAAGTTGGCTGGAAGAAAAGAAAAAGGCAGGCTGGGTGAGAATCTTTACATATACAAGGCATTTTATTTAGCATGTCCTAAGCAGTATTGCTTTTCCAGCAATGTGTGAACACTTGGTCAAGACAGTGCAGCTTTTCTGTTTTGTTCCTGCGATAAGAATCTCTCCTAGAATTCAGAAGTGACATAAAAACAGGGTGGTGGCCTGAGAAAGTTCTGCCCTCCCTTCCTTCCAAGGCTAGGCTTTCATTAGATTCACGGGTATTGTTCTCATGTACTATTTCTGAACATTCCAAATACTAAATAAGCCTGGCATGGTGGCACACACTTGTAATCCCAGCATTTGGGAGGCTGAGACAGGAGGATTACGGTTCACAGCCAGCCTCAGCTACTTAGTGATGTCATTTGCAACTCAGTGAGACCCTGTTTCAAAATAAATAATAAAAAATAAGGCTGGGGATATATAGCCTGGAGGTAGAATGCCCATAGGTTGAATCCCCAGTACTGAAAAAAAAAAGAAAAAACCCAAACTAAATAAAAGCTGGGTGTGGTGATGAACACCTGCAATCCCAGTACTTGGGAGGCTAAGACAGGAGGATCACAGGCTCAAGGCCAGCCTTAGCAACTTAGCGAGACCCTGTTTTCAAAACAATAAACAAAATATTTTAAAAAGTGCTGGGAGTTTGCTTCCAAGGTAGAATGCCCCTAGGTTCAATCCCTAGTACCACAAAACAAATACTAAACATAGACTGTTCTTCTAAACAGCCACTTCATTTCACCAGATATAAAAGACTTGCATACATTACTGTTGGTTGGTTGTCTGATGTTTGTTCCTCAAGAAGGAACAGGGGCTAGGGATGCTGCTCAGTGGTGGAGTATTTACCTAACATGCACAAAGTTTTGGCTTCCATCCCCACCACAAGAAAACAAAACAAACAAAACCTGTTGGTATAGTTTATTCTCATTCATCTGTGATCCAACTAGAATCACACCTCAAAGGAAAAGCAAACTTGGCAATCAGACAAGTTTCTTTGGTTACATATCATCAAAATAGAGTCTTCACTTTACAAAAGTTAATTATGCAATTTATTTTTTGTTGTTCCAGCAAATTCAATCTATGAAAAGTAAGTCATAGCAGTTATAGAAAATAATATAGCTTTTTCTTTATTTCCTAAATAAATAAAGAGAAAACATTTTCTTTGGAAATGGACATATATTTAAAGTTTTTCCTGGAAACCCTTCTACCTCTGGGCTACACTCCCAGACCTATTTTTTTACTTTTTATTTGGAAACAGGGTCTGTTAAGCCAGCAAGGCTGGCTTTGAACCTGCGCGATACTCCTGTCTCCGCCTCCCAAGTGCATAGATTACAAGCGTGCGCCACCATGCCTGGCCCTAATGTTTTTATATAAATTGAGAATATAGTCTACAAAGTTTAAGATACAATTAAGATATACTGGGTTTTGCCAGGCGTGGTGGCGCACGCTTGTAATCCCCGTGCTTGGGAGGCGGAGACAGGAGGATTGCGCTGGTTCAGAGCCAGCCTCGCTGGCTTAAGAGATCCTGATTCCAAATAAAAAAAAAGTTAAAAAATAGGTCTGGGAGTATAGCCTGTGGGAGTGTATCCCGGAGGTAGAAGGGCTTCCAGGAACCCCAGTACCACCAAAAAAAAAAAAGATATACTGAATTTTTCCCGAGTTAAGGTTCATCTCATTTTTCAATTAAAAGATGTTAAAAGGAAATACAGTAAGAGTTATGCACATCTATGTTTGTATCACATTGAATCTTGCTATGATATATAGTTGCAGTGCACTGATAAAAGTATTAAAAAGAATGCTTAGCAGGCATAGTGGTGCATGCTTGTAATCCTCATGCTTGGGAGGTGGAGACAGGAGGATCACGCAGGTTCGAAGCCTTGAAGCCAGCCTTGCTGGCTTAAGAGACCCTGTTCCCAAATATATATATATACACACACACACATATACACACATATATACATATACATACATACATATATATATATATATATATATATATATATATATATATGTGTGTGTGTGTGTGTGTGTGTCTGGGAGTGTAGCCTGGAGGTAGAAGGGTTTCCAGGAACCCCAGTACCACCAAAAAAAAAGGAAGAATGCTTAGATTTTAAAATATTTGAATATCTAGAACAACAGCAATGTACACAATGTACTATTGCCAACCCACAGACATTTAAACCCCAGAGAGGAAGAAGTTATACTTACAAATGGAGTCCTGATTCCAAATTTGCTGTGGAATGTCATAGTGACTTTGTTTTTATGTCCTGTTCTTTGATCAAAGGCGTGGCATGTGTCAAAAGGCGGACTGTACAAGTGAAGGCTCACGGCAGGTTCTGTGTGACTGATGTTCTCTACTCGATGTAAGCCAATAGAATCTGAACAAATATAAAAGGGCAGAAAAGAAGTTGAACTTTAGATCATAGCTGAAGGTAAAAATTTTGTTAACCAACTATGATCATGAGACAATATTGATACATATGGAGTTAACAGAAATTAGTTAAATTAAATTTCAGTTAAAGATAGTGACATGTATGCATTAACTTCTGCTCTTTCCTGAAATACCCTCCCACTTCAGTAAATAATAATAATAATAATAATAATAATAATAATAATAATATAAAAATGTTACAACATACAGAGACAAAGAAAATAGAAAAAGAGAAAACACTGGTGAAAATTTGTAAATTTGAAAGATAGATGGCTTTGCAAGGGAGGGGAAGCTAAATCCCAAGCCAGTTGTGGGGAAAGCAAAACAATAATCTGATTTGTATCTTGAAACTCTTAAATAACTAGGAACTGGCAGTACCAAGCACTTCTGGAAATGAGACTGAAGATAGGCTCACCTGTACTAACTGGTTGAAGCCTTTTTCTTCTTCTTCTGGTACTAGTGATTGAATCCAGGAGCATTCTACCTCTGAGCTACACCCCTGCCCTACTTCATTTTTTTTGTTGTTTTGTTTTGAAACTGGTCTCAAACCTGCAATCTTTCCATCTAGGCCTCCCAGGTACTGGGATTACAAACATACACTACCACATTCACTTTTGAAAGCCTAAATAGGCTTCTTAAGTAGGAAGAAGAGTCTCAAATTCCTTTCACCAATTCTCCCTCCCTTTTCTTCCAATAGAAGACAGAGATCTATTTTCTAGAAAGAGTATAATAGATCCCCTTGGGACTAGTGAACACCAGGTGAAAAAAAAACCCAATAAATTAAGCAAAAAATTTACACATTGAATGGTAAGATCTCTGTTTTCCTCTCTATCTAGCTTCCAGAGAAGATTTTTTTTTTTCTCCAGACAGAAGATGGCAAACTTCTCAAGGAATTTTATTGGCTCAAGAAAAAAGCTATAAAGCTTTTGTCAATGGGAGTTCTTCAAGGAAAAGGCTCTGCCAGACTATCACAGAGTGAAAACCAGTCAACAAGCCCCACTTCTTTGTTCAGAGCTACCAGTTAACTTTTTGTTCCAGTTTTTATACATTATCACATAGCCAAGGCCACTAGACATTTGAGCTGGCCTATAGTACAGAAGACAGAGGGCAGAATGGTGTGAAACAGTAGTTACTCAGGGAAAGACTTTAAAAAGCCTACCATTAACTGTCCTCAGAAAGATAAAATATAAAAGGACCAGGAAATTAAAGAAACTTTTAGAAATAAAAACCCAAATAGAAGGGTTGACAGAAAAAGCTAAACCAAGACTCAAAAGATAAAGAGAAAATAGGAAAGAGGAAAAAAAAGTCAGATGAATGGTTCAGGAGGTTTAATATCTAAACAATAGGAGTATCTCAGAAACACAATAAGAAATAATCTGAGAATATTTTTTTGAATTGAAGGACACAAATGTCCAGATTCAAAGCACCCACTGATACTCGTACAAAACATCATCAAATAAGACACATCAGCATGTAATTTTACAGTACTGGGGAGAGGATGAAGGCAACAGAAGAGAAGATTTCAAAAATTTCTAGAAAAAAAATAGGTTTCACAGAGTTAGAAATCAGAATGGCAGTGAGCTTTATAGAAGAATAATGGAAACTAAAAGACAAAGAGATTATGTTCACAGTTGTAAAGGACAATGCTTATCAGGTCACAGTCTATATCCAACTAAATTAGCAATCAAGTTGCAATAATTGAATGCAGACATTTTGGGATATATGAGGTCTCAGAAATTTACCTCCCTCATAGAACCATTAGAAGAAATAAATGCTTTCCAAAATTATGGTGTGAAGCAAAAACAAAGAAAATGGGAGCCCAGGAAACAGGGAAACCACCCCAGGAAAGTAAAGGAGCGCTTGGGGTGATGTAAGGGGACCTCAAGTTGACAGCAAAGCCCTGGCCTAGAGGTCACCCACACTGCACTGAAGCAGTAAGAAAGAGAGCCTTGGTTGAGAAGCATCTTCAAGATTAGAAAGCAAAACAGAAACAAAGATACCCATAGAATAAAGCCAAGAAACAGAGATTTAAGGTTCTACTCCTAGCTAGAGGGACAAGCCAGACTACATTTGAAGAAGGCACAACTTTAGGAAATCTCCAGTTTTCTTTAATTATAAAAGTGGGATCTGTAAATGCCTTGATTCTATAACTTACTGCTTTCATAAAACTCTGGATTAAGGATAACTTTGAACAAATATTTAATTTTCCTAAGAACTTACCTTTATACAAATACTTTTTTTTATTCTTTCACTTGTAGGTACATACACCATGCATTATAGATAATCTAACAAGCAAAAGTCATCCAAAAATAAGCCACCCATAGTTTAGAGAAACCTCTGGGCTTCTCTAACACTATGAACCTTACTGTTGTTAATTCCAACATCATCATTATTATAATTATATTATTATTATATTTTTCTCTGCCTCCTTTTGTTTTATATTCATGATATACCTTCCATCATAGTAATACTGGGCCTTTCTTGATATTTATGAAGGCAGTAACATCCACACCCTATCAAATTTTATGCCCACTACAAAGGATGCCTTAGTCTCCTTTCTCTTCTCCTCCATCCTATGATGCATGCTACCAAATCAATCAAGATTTTCCTAATTGCAACTCTGCTGATTAAAGAAAACTTGTATTTTAAGTTGGTCATGGAAGTCCAGGTCCTCATTTCATTTTATCCTCCTACTACTCTCTGACCAAACCTATTCTCTTTTCTTCTTTTCATCCCAGTCCTGAAGTTTCCATTCTTGGAAAGAACTATGCTTTCACTCATGTTTTTTCTTGTTCTCAAAGCTTCCTCCCCTTGATCAATATCCATCTCATCCTTATCATACATCTTTAAAAATTTGAGGTTGAAATTTGCAGCTTTTAAGTTTTGGGTACATTACAGAAATATTTAGCATATCCCACCCAATGTTTTACTAACTGACAAAAATTCACATAAAAACCTGAATTTCCAACTTCTGCAGAAAAATAAAGATGATCTCACTGGAGCAGTGTTGACTGCTGTGACCCAGGTGTGGCATGCATGCTCCAGTTCACCACAGCCTTGTCCCACCTCACCTCCTTACTTTATACAAGGGGCTTCTACAGATTTACATGGAGACCCTTGAAAAAGATTACCTATTTTTCAAGATCTAATATACTTTCTCAAAGACTGATGCTAGCTGAAAGTAAACTTTCTGAAAGGCTTCTGGTTGCATTGTATACAGTACAGGTAACAAATTGTAAATATGGTGTACCTTATATATAATGACCCTCAAATATTTGAGAAAATGTATCACGTTTTCTATCACATAGGAAACAGCTTTGTGTTATGTAGAGAAAAAATTATTAATCTGACTTTGCATTCTTAAACTAAAGAGATAACAAATTTAGGCCAAGTATTACGGCCAATACTAGACTTTTAGAAGCCAGGCACAGTGATGCATAGATGCATACCTCTAATACCAGTACTTGAGAAGCTGAGACTGGAGGACTGCAAGTTTGAGGCCAGCCTGGACAACTTAATAAGATCCTGTCTCAAAATAGTAAGTAAAATAGAGCTGGTATAGCTCAGAAGTAGAAGGCCCCTGAAGTCCATCCCCAACGACACACACATACACACACACACACACACACACACACACACACACTCTGTATGTATGTAAAAGGGAGAACTGGCTTTTCCAGGAAAACCTTTGTAATACTTTATTTTATATTAAGTGAAATAGCATCCTAGTTGAGAGCATGTGCTTTGGAATCAAATTGCTTTAGCTCAAATCCTAGCTGCCACTTAAAAGCCAAGTAACCTTGGACAAGCTATTTAATCATTCTATGTGTTGGTAACCTCATCTGTAAACAAGAATAAAAAAAATATATGTTTTACTAAGTTTTTTGGAAAGTTACTATCCCTTTTAGGAATATACAAGTTAAATCACTGCCTTGTCTGAAAAGCATTTGGCTACTCCAACTACATTTAGGGGAAAGAATGAATTCTTGGTAAGATATCTATAATAAATCACTGCCTCAAACACATACTTTGTAAAATCTCCCTTGAGAGATTTTAAAGTCTTTTAGGTATGCTGTATGCATTAAAAAAAAAAAAAAATAGTGGCTGGCTGGTGTTCTTAATCAATTCCAGAACATTTTCTAACACAAGGATGACTATTTCCAACATGATCTAACTTTTTTGTTGAAAGACTCTATTTAATGTGAGTTTATATTCTATTCTAATTATCCTGAGTTTTGACAATTAAATGACCTTTTTAATGGATGCTAATCTGTATGCACATGTTTTTAATGATTCAAACCCAGATGCAAAGTCTTAAAATACAAAGCCCATTATATTTTTCGGTCATTTCCGAAGTATTTTCAATCATGACTTAAAGGCAGGTTCCACTAACCATGTGTAAATAACCAATATTTCAGATAAGAGTTCACAGTTTTTCCCACTTGCTTTTAAGAGAAAGGATAGGGTATTACCATTGATGTAGGCACATTGGTTTTCCCTCAAGGTTCTTTCAGACTTCTTGGTCATCTCATTGGACTTTTTGTCAGGCCAGGCAAATAATGTCTCCTTTAGATTTCCTTGTAGCATCTTCAGAAAGCAGTGGGAATCCGTGTGATCATGAATGCTGCTATATATACACAAAATGACAACTGAACTCAGTAGTTGTCCAGTACCAAGTAGGCTCAGACTGGACACTACACACTGCCAGGAAGATACAAATCCATTTCAGCTGGATTTTCAAAGTGTCATCAATTTACAATCCAACATTGTTCAGGGCCAAGTAATAAAATGCCACCCATTTCAAGTCATATAAGGGGCACAGTTCTGATGCCTACTCCTACCAAACAGCAATTATTTTATTTGATCATACTGGGGATTGAAGCCAGAAGCATTCTGCCTCTGAGCTACACCCTCAGAAATTCTTATTTTTTATTTCTGAAAGAGGGTCTTGCTAAATTGCTGAGGTTAGTCTCGAACCTTCAATCTTCCTGTTTTAGTCTCCCAAGTACCAGGATTACAGGCATGTGCTACCATGCTCAGCTGAGCAATTAATATTTTAATGATTTTGTAGTAGTAATTAGATGACAAAACACAAAATAAGCAACCTTTTATCACCCCCTAAATATAGCTTTTAATAAATCACTTAGGCTGAGCTACTTGATCATGAAAGTTCATTAGAAGTGGAAGACGGCTTTCTCAACATTGAATGCCATGAGCTTGATTCCCAATACTGCAAAAAAACCACCTTGAATACATACAATTTTTGTCAGTTTTACTTTCAAACAAATTTTTGAAAAAAAAATACATTAGAGAATTTTTTTAAAAGAACAAAGCTAATCATCTGTAATAATTGTACCACAATAAGAAGATCATTTAGAATTTTACTTAGTGTTTTTTTCCTCAGGCCTTTACTCTTTTTTTCATGGGAAAAGGGGAAGGAGGCATGTGTATTCATGTTATCAAACTAAAATCATACTATAAAGTATATGTAATGTTAATATCCTATAGATTTAGAGTAGCCTAACGTGATTACTTCCTAATATGGAGGTAAGAGTAAAGTGGATAAAGCAAATTGCATTTGAGGAAAAATGAGTTAGTTCATGTAACAATAGAGTAAATAGCATTTAGGTACATGAAATCATACTGGCTACAGAGTTGATTAAAATATACCAACATGTGTATGTGTTTAGTATTTATTTTATATGTTGAATTCTATTAACTTATATATGTACCATAAAATCTACTCCCTAAATCTTGTTGAGTCATATCCCTAATAATCTTTCAAAAAATATGAATGAATGAATGAGTCTAACTCCATTTCCATAGAAGTAAATAGATGTACTCTACAGTATAACTTTCTAAAGCCTTGTAAATCTAAATTTCCTTTCTCCCATCAATTTTGTTTTTTCTTTTTATAGCATTCTCAAATACCGAGAAGAATCTTCTTAAAAAGATAACAATGTTCAGTTGATAATAAGACTGACACATATACAAACTAAAGATAAAGAACCAATTTTTAAATAATCAGTATTAGTTTAAGTTGCCTACTTCTTTAACTACAAGCTAAATAATTAATTTGAAATAGAATGAAATTCCCTGAATTTGTGAAATATTTTTCTATTTCCAAATATTGATGGTTTGGTCTTTGGTCCCACAATTGTTTACACCTCAAACACCACAAAGGTCAGATTGAAGCACAATTACATAAAAAGTTTAACTCCATAAAAGACAGGGAGGAGTGGGGAATTAAGGTAATTATTTTTAAGGTACTTATTTATCTTTTTTTAACTTGAGGACAGTTTTAATGTACATGGTATATGCCTGACACCCCCCACCCCCCACCATGCTAATTCCCATGAGAATTTTTACTGGGATTAGGGGACAGTGTGAACAAATAATTCTAAAATGTGATGTTAGTTCTTGCAAGATTAGTAGCTAGCCTGGCACTGAGTATTTTTCATATGTTGGGACAGAAATCCAAAATAAATTTTTCTATTACCTTCCATGTCCTTCACCCCAACATAGAATCATCAGATTAAATTTTCCATTTCCTTGATCCACTAGATTTCGGGTATATCTAAAAAAAAAAAAGAAAAAAAAGAATGTATTCCAATTTGCTGAAACAAGTAGTAGGAAAAATAAGTATCACAAAGTATCATTCATTCGCAAACTTAAAAGTGTTATTTCTACCTCTATGAAGTTTAGAATATTGTTTTCTAACTAGAATGCAGTACAAATGAAAAATAATTTTAACAGCCAATTTTTGACCTTTCAAAATTTGGGTTTTTTTTTGTTTGTTTGCTAGTCCACAATGACAAGGTGTGTGTGTATATGTGTATATATGCGTCTGTGGGAAGGACTGGAGATTGAACCCAGGGGCATTTTACCTCTGTGCTACACCCCTAGTCTTATTTATTTTTTATTTTGAAACATATCACTAAGTTGCTGAGGGCCTTGCTAAATTGCTGAGGTTGGCCTAGAAAACCTGGGATTCTCCTGTCTCAGCCACCCAAGTACTGGGATTACAGGCATATACTACCATACTTGTTAAGATCTGTATTTTGAATTATATTTAAAGTTTTAATTAATGGCATGAAAGATGATGGGGGGGTGGTCTCAAACTGATAAAGTGTATTACAGAAGTTGTTTGCAAAGTGCATTAACTGCTCCAGGGAAGAATGTTGCTATTGTTTGGGGCTTATTTTCTGGTAGCTAAAGTAGGACTTTGAGGGTGAGGGGAAGGCTCATTAAATAGCTGTTCTAGAATTCTCCTTAGTTTTACTATTAAAGCTCAGATACAAACCACATTCAAAAGCACTCATAAGGAAAAGTTCTACACAAATAAGGTGGGGGTTGATCTAAAGACCAAAACAAAGGCTATATTAGGGAAGAATACTAAACCTAACCTTTTCTTTTTTTTACAGTTAGGAGAAAGCAATTATCCCCCCCCCCAATCCAAGCCAAATTAACTATCATATCCATGTCAGGGGAGGGGGGTTTTAAAGGTGGTATTGGCCCAAGAGGTATTATTGTTACCATCTAATTAAACATATATGATAGCTATGACATTCACTTATACCATGAATTTTAAGAGAAGGGATCTATACCCTGTTTTTTGTAGTGTTGGTTCACTGTTTACTTATATCCTGCAATGTCCTTCTGTCCTGCCTCTCCCTCATCTACCATCCCCCAGGTTCAGGGTCAGGTACCTGCAGAGCATGATCTTGAGGGAGTTACTTGGTAAGTAGTTTTTAGCTGTCATTGTTTGTAGCTCTTTTTGACCTAATAAAGGGCTGTCATTACACACAGCCTTTTATTCAAAGCAAACTAGGTTTCTGTACCAGGTTTCTACTTCTCCCTCCACCAATCTCCTCTAGGCCTTCTTACAGAGAGTTACCATTTGGCCCACATTGGAACATATTTTATGGATCATATTCTGTATTGGTACTTCTGCGTTGCCCATCCAAACCTTCAAGGTCCTAGATAGATCAAAATCCTTCACAGTGCTACACACCTATTCTATGCCCCAAATGCTAGTACATTCATTTCTGCTGGCCCTTCCTTCTCTCTACTTTTTCAAGCCCATTGGGTACTACACTATTACCTGAATGAGCCTTGCTTTAGGTCAAGCAAGCCAGTGGGTTATATTTCACAAGGTTTTCCAGTCAGCACTAGTTCAAGGCCTCTGAAAATGCTTTCGTTCTAAAGATTGGGAGCGATTATAGCCCACCCTAGTTAATTAATTTCACTTGGTCAAAACTATTACAGTGTTACAGGTTTAGAGGAAATTGATCAGTGGTTAAGTGTGGGCTCTGGAACAATAGTCCGATTTGGTTGTATATAGTCTGGACCCTGGCAGAAATAAAACTTTGTGCAGGTTATTCAATCTTTTCCTTGATTATTAGTTTTTGCTTGTAAAGTAGGAGTAAGAATGCCTTCTGTGAGTCCCTATCCCATAGCAAGCTCTCAGTTATTTGGAGTAAATATAGATAAAATTGAAAAGCTAGAACTTCGGGTAGGTTTACTGACAGCCACGGAAGGGCCTTACAAGAGCTGAGTTGACAGGCACCAAGAGAAATCCTAAAGCCAGTTTGCAAATGAAAAACGGGATCCTAAGTGGCCTTCAATTTTCTATTTCAAATCCTAAAACAGTTGAAACGGTCCTTGCTAACAAAACTTGACTCAACATCCTACATGTTAAGGAGAGGTGCCCAAGAGAAACTAACTTCTAAGGAGAAGAGATCTCTTCTTGCTCTTCTTTTGGATACCTTCCTCTCGCCAGTCTTCATGGAGTTGACCGAAAGTACTGAAGCGCTTACTTGCTCTTTGGAAAAGCAGCCCGCCTCACCCTTTGCAATGACTAAATTTTAGTTCTGGCCACAGAGGATTTAAAATATTTTTTTACGGGGTCTTCAAAGACCCCAGCCTACCAGGCTACCTTACTCAAGCGCATCCGGGAAGTAGAGGTCTTCTGTGCACAACCCAAATGCTTGGACAGAGGAGTAGAGAAAGCCTAAAGTGTGCGGGCTGAAACCCCACTAGGCGGTGTATTTCATTTTCGAAGCCGCTTTGTGGATTTGAACAAACCCGCATTCGGGGAGGTTAATTTGGTTTGGAAGAGTGAGAGAACAGAAATTGGATAGTAGCGGCAGACAAAAGTATCTGTTTTACATTAGCAAAAAAAAAAAAAAAAAACGCCTGCTGGAAGGTGCCTGGTTGCAGGGGCCTGAGGCGCAGTGATGGAGAACGGAGAATTGTGTCCCCCGCCAGCCGGCACCCTTCCTTCCCAGCCCAGCCAGTCCCTGGCTCCGGGTGGCTGGTGCGGGGGAGGTCCAGGCACCAGGGGCGGCCAGCACTGCGGGAGGCCTTGTTTCCGAGGCCGGGTGGAGCGGGGTGAAGCTGGCCCTGCCGGCAGGCGAGGAGACCACAGAACAGCTCGCAGCCTCGGGGTGGCCCCCCTCCCAGCGCCGTCCGCTGCGGTCGAGGCAGGAGGCCGAGGAGAGCGGCGGGCGCCGGGGCTGCGGGGCTCACCTGTACTGGTCGAACTTGGCGTAGGCTGCCCACTCGGCGGGGTCACTCTCGTAGGCTTCCATGACGGCCTGCACCTCCTCCACATTCACCTCGTCGCCGGCGAAGAGCTGGTGCAGGATGCGGATGAGGTCGGCCAGGGTCCGCGGCTTCAGCACCTCGGTGTGCTCCATGGCGCGGGCCCCAGCAGCGGCCGCGGGTCCCGACGCAGAGAACCCCGCGAGGACCTCGAGGCGCCGGCTGCCGTCGCTGCGCAGGAGAGGCGGGGCAGGCGGCTGCAGAGCTGCGGAGCTCGCCCTCCCGGGCTCTTTTTAAGCTCCAGGAGTCGGCAGGAATGTACCAACAGCCTCCGCGGGGTGGTGCGAGGCCGAGAGCCACCGAGAAAGGCGGCGGAGGCGGCGTCGGGGCGGCGGGCTAGCAGCGCACGGCCCGGCCCCCGGCCCCAGCCCGCCCCGGAGCCCCGCGCTCCGCCCGCGCTGGCCTGGAGCTCGCCCTGGGCTCTGGTCTCCCCCAGCCCGACGCGCCTTCTGGCCGCCCACCCCAACCTTTCTCCTTGTGCCACCGCCCAGGCTTGGGTCTGCGAAGCCGGTGTAGACAGAAAGGGTCTGGAGAAGGCTTGGGGTGGGGGTGGCGGTGCCCTGAGGAAGGAAGAGGATGTATTGGCCTCCAAATACAGCTCAGGAATTGTGAGGTGCCTGCGAAGGCTGATGGTGGACTCCAGGCTCTAGAGCGACTGTTTTTGTTGATTGAACCAGGCCATTGGAAATGAGCTACATCTTTTCTAAAAAGATTTAATCCTAGAGTGGCGCATTATAAGCACACTTTAACAAAAGAGATTCGGGTTTTTAGTAAAAACTAGTGAATCGATGGAGGCCACAAGGTCTAGAATGTAGTTTTAAAAGTCAAGTATCAGCTGGGAGAGGTGACCCATGCTTTGAAATCCCAGTACTTGGGATACTGAGACAGAAGGATCGCAGGTTCGAGGACAGTCTCAGCAAAGAGTGACTCGCTCATCAACCTAGAACGCCCCTGGGTTCAGTCTCCAGAACAACAACAAAAAAAGGTCAAGCATTGCCTGAAATAATATCCAGTGCAAAGAACTTAATGTTCCCACTGATGTTGAGAATAAGGCCTTGGGGCGGACAGGAGTAATTGTGCATTGATTTTAAAGGTTCTAATTAGATTATTTGAATCCTTCAATTCTAGGTGTGTGCTTTAAAAAGTCTCCTGATACATACATTTGTATAATGAGCATCACACCTAGGATGTTTTGATAACAATTTTAAAATCAGAAAAATGTGAAAGAAATGCAAGTAATGCAAGTATAGATTCCTCCTTTTTCATTATAGATCCAGAAATTAATTTGGATCCTTAATCAATGTTATTACAATATACTCCCATACTGTTACGAAAGAAAAGGAATAGCTCAATCACCATTGTTCAAGAGATATAGGCAGAAAACATTCCAGAAGCAAACCTTTGTGTTGTTAAGCTGGGCGGTCACTAGTAAAGTATTTGGGAAGCAAGTAACTTGTACTTTTCACTGATTTTCATAGTTTTTTATTCTTGTCAATGCTTTGTTTTGTCATTACACTTCAGATACTCTAATTCATTAATATCTGGAAAGAACAAATCAAATATAAGCTTAATTTTCTATTTCTCAGTTGACTCTTTAATTTTTCCTGACAATTCAGTTGCTATTTCTGATTCCTCTTGATCTTTAAAGATCTTTCCTAATATAGACATACAATTTTATTGTCTTCCTCTTCTAAATCCTTTACTGGCTGAGAGTTGGGGCCTGTAATCCCAGATACTGGGAAAACTGAAGCAGGAGTATCTCCAGTTCAAGCCCAACCTGGGCAGCTTAGAGAGACTATGTCCTAAAAAATAAATAAATAATAGCTGGGTGTGGTGGTGCACACTTGTAATCCCAGTGCTTGGGAGGCTGAGACAAGAGGATTGCACAGGTTCGAAGCCAGCCTCAAGTACTTAGTGAAACCCTGTTTCCAAGTAAAATGTAAAATAGGTCTGGGAGTATATCCCAGAGGTAGAAAAGCCCATGGGTTACACCCCCAGTACTACAAATAAATAAAGGCCTGGAGAAGCACTCTGTGGCAAAGCACTTGCTACCACGTGTGAGGCCCTCCCTGGGTTCAATACCCAGTACTGGCATTGGGGGCAAACACCCCCACTCTTCTATTCCCACACTTAAAAATTTTCATTGATTGCATCTGGATAGATGCCTCTCATGTCTAATTTTACATGCCAAGTGAAAGCTCCAGCACCCTTCAGGACCTCAAATGTAGTATGTTAGAAACTCCTTTCAAGCCTGCTTTTCATCTCAGATGTTCTATTTCTACAATGAACCAACCAGGATCAAAAACCGCACCCATCACTGGCTACTCTTCTCATTCTACACATCTTATTTTTCTTGTTTTCTGTTCTTATTGTTTCTCCACTTTTTCAACTCTGGATCACAGCCCTGGCCTTCTAAACTGGACTCCATGGGTTCAAGCATTTCCTCACACAAATCGTTTATTCATGCCTTACTGCTTAACTGCTCTAAAGCATAAGCTGATGTTTCCAGGTCACAAATTTTCAGTAAAACTGCTTCACACAAGTTTTTGTCAGCTCTGCATTAAAGTTTCCATGGTTTGGTTCTAAACTACCAAATTTTCATCTTTTACTCTTATCTTCTTTACCAATATATCCTCCAAATTAAATTAGTCAGCATGCCTGTAATCCTAGTACTTGGGAGGCAAAAATAGGAGGATTGAAGGTTCACAGCCAGTCTCAGCACTTAGTAAACCTCTGCAATTTAGCAACACCCTGTTTCAAAAAACAAAATAATAAAATAGAGCTGGGGTGTAGCTCAGAAGTGGAATGTCCCTGGATTCAATCTCCAGCACCACAAAATTGAATAAGTAAAAATAAACCAGCTTGGGCAACTCAGAATAAAATTAAAAATCAAAAGGGCTGGCATTGTAGTTCAGTGGTAGAATGATACTGGGTTCAATTCATAGCACTGAAACAAACAAACAAACAAAAACTGGATCACTGTTTCTTGTGCTTACAAATCTATTCTTTTGCTTATGCTTGTCCTTCTGCCTAGATCCCAGGCCATTTTGCATGTCTAGTCGTACTCTGGCTATTATTTGCCTCTCAAATTGAACAATTTCTCCTCCTCTTGAACAAATGAAGTAGTTAAATCATTCTTTCACTTATGGCACTTAACATTTCTCAGTTTCACTGCAGTTACTTACGTGATTCACACTAACAGTAAGAACTGTTAGTACAGCCTCATTTACATTTAACTTTCAAATACAACCTTCAATTCCATGGCTCAAGCAATGCTCCTGTTTTCTTCTCAAGAGCAATATATTATAACTAATTTGCAATAAAATTAGTTATGAATATTATAAGCTCTATTAACATAATAAAAAAATTCTAAAGAGCAGTTCTACTCTACTCTGAAAAGCCCAGGGTAGTATTTCTCACTTTTTGAGACTTTTGCATAGGGGTAGATATCCAGAAACTAGAATTATTAGATGCCTGGAAATAACTTGTCTATCAATCAAGCATATTACTTTTTCTGTGGTTTTGGGAATTGAAACCAGGGGCATTCTACCTCAGAACTCTACCTCCAGCCCTATTTTATTTTTGTTTTGAAACAGGGTCTCACTAGGTTGATGAGTCTCACTACTTGCTGAGGCTGTTTTTGAACCAGTGTTCTTCCTGACTCAGCCTCTCAAGTACTGGGATTAGCATGTACTACGAGCCAAGCACTGTTCACAAAATGAACTCACTGCCCTCAGAGGGCTTAGTCTAATGGGGATAGGGTCGTAACAACAAATGTTGTATGCAATACACATGGAGAGATGGACACATAAATGCTGACTGCATACAAAATACAATGGAGAAAAATAAAGCATGGGATATTGGGAAGGAGTTGACAGTTTCTCAGCGAGTTCAGGGATCCCTTCCTTAAAGAGATGTTTGAGCAGGGAGTGAGGGATGTGAGACATATTTGTCTGGGGGAGGGGTCCAGATGGGAGAAAGTACGAAGGCCTTGGGATAGGTACAGACTTAATGTTTGATGAATGAAGACGTGAGTGGCAGTGTGGGGCAGTAGGAACTCCAGATCACATAGGCTCTGGCAGGGCAACATGAGACTCCAGCATTTACTTTCATATGGGAAGCCACTAGAGAACTTTTGTCAGAGAGAACAGATATAGGGGAGCCAATTAGCTATCATACACAGAAAAAAAATATAGCAATGTGTCGGGATCCAGCCCGACAGCTGGCGGGTCTTGACGAGATGATGAGTACCGACTACTCGAACACAAACCCACAAGCCGGGAGTCAAGTCAAGCAAGATCTCATTTATTTCTCTCCAAACAATCATATATATAGCACCAAGCCACGAGGGAATTCCCATGAGAAATAGCCTAGCCTATCCGGGATAAAGATCACTAGCACGTAGTTTACAGCCAATCGCAGGCCAGTACATGAGCCATTCATGTGTGCAGAAAGCTCCTTTAAAGGTAGAAAGGGAAAAACCGCTCAGTCTCCCCACCCATAATGAATGGGGTAACCATGCCTTCCTAGCTTCCTCCAGGCGCCATCTTTAGCCCATTTTCTGCTGAATCACTTCACTTAAAGTTTTGTCTTAGGCTGCAGGCCGCTCAGGCCGAGGGAGGCTGCATCTCCTTAGGCGCTGTATGGACACATCCCATCAGCAATGGTTTTTGGCATGAATATATGGATTCTAACAAATTTTGTAGGTAAAACTGTCAGATTTGATAAGAGATTAGAAATGGCTTGGGAGAGTCAAGAGGCTGAGCAAACAGAGGATGGATTTGCACTAAGAGAACTGGAAACAACTGGAGTGGGAAAAGGGGTAACATATTTTGCAGATCTACATACTATAACTGGGACATGTTTTAAAATTGATAGGCTTCCTTTATGACTATCACTAGGAGAAACCAACATTAGGATTCACACTTATCTGATCTGCTATGATATAAAACAAACTATGGTAATTGACTTATATTCTTCTAATCCCATTCATTAAGAAAACAAGCCGAGCCGGGCGTGGTGGCGCATGCTTGGAATCCCCGCTCTTGGGAGGTGGAGACAGGAGGATCGCACAGGTTCAAAGCCATCACGCTGGCTTATGAGACTCTGTTTCCAAATACGAATGTATAAAATAGGTCTGTGAGTGTAGCCTGGAGGTAGAAGGGTTTCCAGGAACCCCAGTACCACCAAGAAAAAAAAGAAAAAAAGGAAACAAGCCCAGTGTGGTGGTGCACACTTGTAATCCCAGCACGTGGGGGGCTGAGTCAGGAGGATCTTAGTTTGTGGCCAGCCTCAGCTCCTTAGTGAGGCCCTTTGCAACTCAGTGAGACCCTGTTTCAAAATAAAGAATAAAAAATAGGGCTGGGGGTGTCACTTGGATGTATAAATGCCCTTGAATTCAGTCCCCAGTACTGCCAAAAAAAAAAAAAAGGGAAAAAAGGTAAAGTCAATGTTATCAAATACCTTACTTCCCACTATTTCTAAAAATTTAATTAAAAAAATCCTGATTTAAATGCATATCTGAAAAGTTGACACGATTAGAACAATTGTCTTATTCTATTGCTAAAGACAGAGTAAACACTCAATACATTAATGATTAAGTAGAATTTTACAGTTAGTTTCATGGGTTTTTTTTTGGGGGGGGGGGTACTGTCAAACTTCTCCATAAAATGAAGTACCAATTAACAGTCCATTCACCAAGAATGACAGGTCTTATTTCTCAACTTTACTGGCATCAAGATTTGCATTTTAAATTGACAGGCAATAATCAAATCTATTCTTCTTTACATTTTTTCATGAAGGAGCTTCATACTTTATTAGCCATTTATTTTTCTTTTATAAATTGCATTTTTTTAAAATTTATTTTGGGTGCTGGGGATTGAAACCAGGCATCTATCACTGAGTTACATCCCAGTCCTTGCATTTTCTTATTTTCTGCACATTTTTCAATTTGCCTTATCTGATGAATTCATGCTAAAGGCATTAAAACCCTACCACATATTGCAAGCATTTTCATTACTTCTGCCATAAAAACTTAAGTGATATAAATTTTCTTTATTGTTGTTTTTCTAAGTTAAATCACACTAATACTATTTAAGTTACTGAGTATATGTGGGTACCTAGTTAAAAAAAAAAGTGCCAGAAACATCCAATTTTCAGGGATGAAACCTGTCCAATCATGAAGGATAAGCGCATGCCTATGAGGCAGTATGCAGTTAAATTCTCTAATAGTGGTAATTTGCTGCTAAGTGTTCTTATGAGGGAGAGGGTAACCCTCTTAGTACCTGTGATTTACACAGGCACTAAGGAAAAGTTAATACTTGAACTTGGGTTTTGAAGGAGAATTGGGGATTGAAGAGGCTAGGTATAAGTGAAATATGTGAGCAGATGTAGGGGGAAAATATTTATCTGTATATATGGTAAAATCAGGGAATATAAACAGTAATAACGCAAATTTAGGTTAAATGCTTTCTGAATTTTTTTTTTTTCATTTTTTGTGGTACTGGAGATTGAACTCAGGAACATCCTACCTTTGAGCTATATCAAAGCCCGATTCTACTTTGTTTTGAAAATGGGTCTCTCTAGGTTGCTGAGAGTGTTGCTACGTTCCTGAGTATGTCCTTGAATCTGAGATCCTCCTGTCTCAGTCTCCCAAGTACCGAGAATACAAGTGTGTGCCACCATGCCTAGCCAAATATTTTCCATTATTATCTGGCCAAAATGAATAAGCTTCATGAAAGGCTATTTTCATCTTAATACATCTTCCACATCTAATGCTTTCCTACTTTGGCTTACACACAAGTAAATTGATTAATGTATAATCCAATACAAAGCCTGCACTTTTTAGTTTTCTGCTCTGATTATAGAAAACATAATATTTAAGGTCCCTTTAAGGTTAAGACCTCTAAAAATCAAGATTCCAGGAAGTATCCAATATTATTTTGATTACAGATAAAATATTCTTAACTTACCTTATGCCACAAACATGGAGAACTTATTATGAAGTCATTGGCATAAATACTTTTATAGATGGGAGTATATTCTATTACATAAACTTTGTCCCTTGTGGGTCACCTCTACACAGTAAAATAAAGCATGCAGTACTGACATTTATCTTCCCAATCACATAGAAAGTTTAAAATATAACCTGAAGGGTCACCCCCCCCTTTCAATTATACTTAACTATTTAGACTGCAAATTTTTGCAAAAACATGTGTTGAATAAACTGTGTTTTAGGTTCTAATCACCTGATAACTTAGGGACTCTAGGTTTTTATAAGTAAATGTTGCAAACTTAGTAAAGAATGATTATTTGGGTAAAGTTCAAGAAAACAATGTAAATATGATTAAAAAAAACAAAGTTCTATATATTCTTTGAAGTTATTAGGGTAGAAAAAAAGTACATATATTTATAGCTAAACTTAGATTTAACAAGCTAGTAAGTTATTTGGGTCAACTCAAACTCAAGTACTTTTGATTGTTGAGGTAGTAAATATTCTATTTGAAACATCAACAGCAAATGTAATATATAAATTCACATTTTTCCATTTGTTAAATACCCATGCATGTGCTATATTCCTTAATTCAGTAAACTATTAATAGTCAAAATGAGAGATCTTTTCCATATTCAACCTATTTGACTCAAAAATCCACATTCTAGCTTTCAACATATGTATAAAATTATCTTCTTTTATAATTGTGTAAAATTCAACCTGTATTATTCACTGCAAATTATTAGCTATATTTATTTATTACAAAGGGACACTGGTATATAGGGAAGCCAAGAATTTACATTCTCAGGAAATGAAACTGAACAGCAATTTCTTCACTGTAATGAGAATTATTACACAGCAACTTCTAATGTTAGGCTTAACTCCAGCCATAAAGTACATTCTGGAATTTAAGAGATATAGGTGTAGTTCAAGTATACACTTTATATCCCTAAAACCACATCATCTCCTAGTTGAAAGGTAACTATATTACCTTAGAAAATAAAGACCTGGAATTCTAATACTCTCAAATCCTGTTTGAACAGTCCATTTAATTTATTGGGATGCTTTTTAAAATTATAGTATACTACAAAAGAGAAGGAAAAAGTTAGGCCTCAATTTAAGCAATAGTCTAATAGCATCAGTATAAATGGTATTCTTTTTTTTGTGTGTGTGGTAGGGATTGAACTATGGGGCATTCTACCTCTGACCTACACTCCTAGTCCCATTTTATTCATTTAATTTTTTTTTATTTTGAAGCAGGGCCTAAGTTGCTGAGGCTGGACTAGAATCTGTGATCCTCCTGTCTCAACCTCCCAAGTACTGGGATTACAGGTGTGCGCCACTATGCTCACCTCACATGGTATTCTCTTAAGTCACGGCACAGACTGCAAATAAATCTGAGGTTATTTTTCAATTTTTTTAATGCTTCAATGTAATAACTACATTATGAAACACTCAATGATGTCAGGCTTACTCAGTGAATTCTTTTGACACTGTATAAATAGGTGGCAGAGTAGCACAACATTGAGACTCAAAAATCTTGAAAAGAGTTATATGATTAATTTGTCCAGAATTTGTAAATTACTGTTTCCCAACATAATTAAGCTTAAATTATACTTATTCTCTGTATATCGTCCAGTTTGCCGACATACTTGTTCTCCTGGATAGATGTCAGCTAGAAATTAGCAATAACAGCCTTTTCTAATGTCACTTGGCAAAGATGTAAAAACAAACCGCCATACTCTTTCTGCCGGCAAGGCTGCCCTCTACTGGACTGTGAAAGCATTTAACCAAGAGGTCAAGGGAATGTCATTTTACTGGACAACACAGTAGATAGAGTGTGCCAATTCTACAAAGTAAGTAATTTCAGTCATTTTGAGAACCGGTAATAAAGACGCTTATGAAGTTTCATTATTTTCAACATTGAAGGCAGATTGAAAACAACAGTAATAATAGGTAGAAGCAACAGGCATACTCTTTTCACTCTTTTATGATGACCTGTGTACTAAAACAAATCACATTTTCTGTGAGTTTACTGTGGATGTTTTCTTATGCATAAGTATTAAGTCACAGCAGACACAAGATGAGTAGTTCATATCTGTCAAGTCTCTTATCACAAGCATTGAAACTTTTCACAGCTGTTTGAGTACTAAGTTGTTTTTCTCTGTGATTCATCCCCATGCCTGAGATTTGCAGTAATGCAGGACCAGTTTGCCATCACTGCCAAAGCACTACAAAAAGAAAAGAGGCAGTACATTAAACTCAAAAGTCATATGTACCATAAATATCCACATATGCTCATCTAGGTTACCTGTGTTATAAGGTTATTTATCTTAAAAGATTCCTGCTTTTATCACTAGTTTTTTTTTTGTGTGTGTGTGTGGGGGGGTGGGGGGTACCAGGGATTGAAACCAGAGACATTTTACCTCTGAGCTATGCCCCCAAACCTTCTTTTTATTTTTTATTTTGAAACAGGGTCTAAGTTGCGGAGGGCCTCAAACCTGTGATCCTCCTGTCTCAGCCTCCCAGTACTGGGATTACAAGCGTGTGTCACCACCGACACAATTAAGTATCTTGGGTATGAATGGACTTATAACATGTTTTAATCTTGCCCCTTCTCTACACCTCTGACAATATGTATTTTTGTTTTCTAGTAATGCAAGTATGTACACTCTATAATAATTACCGTGATATTGCAAAATGTTGAGCACAGTGGTTTTTATGTAGATATTTCAGTCTCATAGAGGCATATTTGGATTGTGGATCATATGAATAACATAGAAATCGATAAGAATCTATATGCTAATAAGGGAAAACTTCCTTTTTGATAATACAAACAAAAGACTATGAAGTTCAATCACTGTATAATTAAGATTTTACTACATTCAAGATGTTGATATAAAAAAGAATGAGAAAGTGACCTCTTCCAATAATTGAGAATGACCCCATCAATAACTAAGAATGGCATACCAACTCTTAAAATCTAAATTAATGACCCACTATCATATGCATATTACACAGTATACTATACATAATCCATTAAGATAAAAATATCAACTTTTTACCTCATATAGGGTTCCAACTTCCTGGTCTGGGGAAGGAGCAAAGGACTGATTCACATAAATAAACTGAAATAAATAAATAAATTTAGTAAGTTCATTTTAATGTATCCTTATTAGTAACTTTCAAACTGTCTTGAAATTGAGAAAAGCTTCTCCAGACAGCATCTGATAAGATTTAAGAGATTTTTATGAACATCATATCTCTTTTACAAAGGAATAAAAACAGCAGAATTTTTTAGATCAGTGGCTCCCAGTTTTTTGTAATTAAGAAACTTCTACCTCTGAACTACACCCCCAGCCCTATTTTTATATTTTATTTTGAAACAAGGTCTCACTAAGCTGCTGAGGCTGGCCATGAACCTGTGATCCTCCTGTGTCAGCCTCCCAAATACTGGAATTATAAGCATGTACCACCAAGCCTAGCTATTAAGAAGCTTTTCAGTAACTGTTACAAGTAGTTTTTTTTTTTTTTAAACAGAGTCTCTTGAGCCAGCATGGCTGGCTTCAAACCTGCGCAATCCTCCTGTCTCCGCCTCCCAAGTGCGGGGATTACAAGTGTGCACCATCATGCCCAGCTTACAAGTAGTTTTTAAAGGCTTATTCCAGAAATTTCAGTATTAAAAGTTTCATTTCAGCATGACAGTATTTTTTTTCTAAAAATTTCACATACTTGGCCAAAATGCAATAAACAACATTCAAGCAATCTGTGTATTTCTCTTGAGAATAAAAGATGATATACATGGTTAGGCTTCTTGAAAACTGCAAGATACTAAACTTCAGGCTCAGTGTCACTATTATAAAGCCACTTGCAGGCAAATGAAAAACAGGTAACATTGAAACTTCAAGCCCTAAGGTAACAGGATAGTGATTTAAGTTTTCAGGCTTTATGCGGATATACTTGGGCTTGCATCCTGGCTTTAAATACATATAACATTTCTTGGCTTATTTCCTTATTTGTAAGATGGAAAATACCTCTTGGAAGCTAGAAGGAAAGATAAAATGAGCTAATACCATGTAATAGTGACTGCTGTATGTACTCAACAAATGTTTTACAGTTAAATTATTTACAAATTGTTCATTGTTACATTAATTCATGGTTAAAGATGAATTGAATACACGTATTAAAGTATTGTGCATTTTATTGTAAATCTGTGTCTGACTCCTGGCATTTTTCTTTGTGTTACTTCATTGTTTTGGAAGACTTTAGAGAAGCTGGAGGAAGGCCGGGTCAGTGGAGAACACGTTATGGCATAGAAGAGACCCTAGATTTAATCTAGTACTAACAGTAAAAGTAGGAGAGGACACTTTGATAACTGTTCATTTTATTTCAAGAAATATTCATAGGTGTCTATGATGTGATTAGAGTTGCAAAAGGTGTGGAACTATTAAGACTAACATGATTTTTCTCCTCAAGGTGTTTACAATCTACTGGAGAGGCAGACCCATGAGTAGGTAATATAGACAAGAAAAATGCATCTAACAAGGTATATAGCATACAGTGGTGCTGTTACCTTGTTAGGTCAAGCCTAAGAACCAGGGAAGGCTTCCTGGAAGAGAACCATGGAAAAAACAGGATTCAACCAGGTAAACAGTTGTGATAAGACTTCACAGACAATGGAGACAAAGGAAGATGGTATGTTTGGGGGAAAAGTAGAGGAGAAGAAGAACTAAGGGAATTTCATGCAATGTAACAGAAGTTAGTGAACTTCTGTTGAAAGTGATTGTAAATTAAAAAGCATTTCAACTAGTTTGAGATAAACAAATGTATCTGTATACCATAGAGCTCCATAGGTAATCATCATCAATCTCAATGAAGAAATTAGAAATACTTGTGTGTGTGTGTGTGTGTGTGTGTGTGTGGTACTGGGGATTAAACTCAAGGGAATTCTACCCTATTTTATTCTGAAACAAGATCTAAGATACCAAGAATGGTCTTAAATCAGGATGGTCTTGATTCTCCTTTCTCAGCCTCCCAAGTACTGGGATTCAATGCATGTAGTACCACAACACCTGGCATACTTGATCATTATATTTTTTGTGATTGGAACCCAGGGGCATTCTACCTTTGGGCTACACCTCCAGCCATATTTTTTTATTTTTGAAACAGGGTCTCACTGAGTTGCAAAGGGCCAAAGTAGCTGAGGGTGCCTACAAACCACGATCCTCCTGTCTTGGCCTCCCAAATGCTGGGATTACAAGCGTGCGCCACCACACCTGACTCTACTTGGTCATTTTAAAAGCAGTTACCCTGGGTTTATGAAAGCAAAATTTCATGGAATTACAATTTCCAAAATCTACAAGTTTGGGCAGATAAAACTATTTTAAAAAATAAAGTTTCTTTTAAAATCAATCTATATGTTGATATCTCTCATCTCATATTTTATCTTTGCTATTAAAGTTTAATAACCCCCTTTTCCTTTTCCTTATAAGTTCACCCAACCCCACATTCCAAAGTTTTTCCCTTCTTTCAAGTCCAATAATTTTATTAGAATGTTTCTTGGGGTGTATTCATTTCGAGTCACCCCCTCATGCCATTTTGGCATGGGGCTGTATTTCTATTTTCTGTATTTCTATCTTTTAATAAACTTCTTTAAATCTTCAAAAAAAATGTTTCTTGTTTTGGGTTGATATTCACAGGTATTTAGTATGTTTCTACAATATACAGTTTTACATCTTTTTAAGAAACGAGCCAGGTGTAGTGGTGCATGCTTATAACCCAGACTTGGGAGGCTGAGACAGGTGAATCACAGGTTTGTGGCTAGGCTCAAAAATTTAGTGAGTCCCTCTGCAATGTAGTGAGGCCCCATTTCTAGATAAAATAATAAAATAGGGCTGAAGGTGTAGCTTGGAGGTAGAATGCTCCTGTATGCAACCTCCAGGAGAGAGAGGAGAGAGGAGAGAGAGAGAGAGAGGAAAGAGAGAGAGAGGAGAGGAGAGGAGAGGAGAGGAGAGGAAAGGAGAGAGAGAGAGAGAGAGAGAGAGAGAGAGAGAGAGAGGGAAACTTTCCCTTACATTTTTTTTTTTTTTTTTTTGGTGGTACTGGGGGTGGAACCCAGAGGCTTTCTACCTCCGGGATATACTCCCAGACCTATTTTATACTTTGGAAACAGTGTTTCACTAAGTTGCTGAGAGCCTAAGTAGTTGAGGATGGCTTTGAACCTGTGCAATCCTCCTGTTTCAGCCTCTCAAGCGTGGGGATTACAACCTTGCGCCATCATGCCCAGCTCCCTTACAGTTTTAAAGTATTTGTTTCATTCCCTTGTTTTGGTTTTTCTTAAGGACTTCCTGCTTCCACTGTCCAAGTTTTCTCCTTTGTTTATACTCAGCACCTGTCACTTTCTCTCACATTTTTTCTACTTTTTTTTAATTAAAAAAAGTAACCTATTTTTATAAGGTATTTATCTGTTGTGTATTGGTTCTTATATTTCATCTAGTCCCATATGTTTTCTCCTTTGTTTTTACTCATTATCTGTTGCTTTCTATCACATCATTTTTGCTTTTGTTTCTTTTTGAAATAAGATATGAGCAACAGCCAGGTATTTGGGAGGCAGACAGGATGATCGCAGGTTTGATGCTAGCCTCAGCTACTCAGGCCCTCCACGACTTAGTGAGACCCTGTTTCAAAAAAAAAAAAAAAAAATAGGGCTAGTGGTGTAGCTTGGAGATAGAATGACTTATAGGTTCAATCCCCAGTACTAAAACAAAAGATTTGAGCCAGGCATGGTGGCACATGGCTATAATCCCATGGAGGATTGGGAGGAAGAGATAGGAGGGTTGCAAGTTTAAGTATAGACTTAGCAATTTAGTGAGGCCCTCTGTAACTTAGTAAGACCCAGTTCCAAAAGAAAAAAAAAAGCCTTCTGTTTCTATTAAGGTGTTAACTCGGGTGTGTATTATTTTTCTTATATTCCTTCCAGTTTAGTCTTCATTTTGGAAATAATTTTCTTTTCATTTCTAATTCTTTTCCTGAGCTCTATCATTTATTTCTCAGTTTTATTTAGAAATGCTGATACTGTCAGTTCACATCTTTCATAATTTTGTCTTTTATCTAATTTTGAAATACAGTTGTGGTTTCTGATCTTATAGGCATATTCTCCTGGAATAATTTGTTTCCAGAGATGTTATTCTGGTTTTCCTTTTTTTCTTGGAACACTATGAGGTATTTGACCTTGGCTCTTCCTGTTGCTGGCTTTTATATCCAATTTGTTTCCCTCAGCTTTTAGCATGATGTGGGTTAGAATAACTTTTCTCACTTCACAGCTCCTTCTGTTGTTTGTAGTGTTAAAAATATGGAGACCTACTTGCTGAACTTTCCAGATGCTGCTCCTCTTCATCCTGATGTGGTCCTTCTCTTTCCTTCCTTTCTCATATCCCCTACTCTGCTCAATTTTAATTTCCCAGTTTCTCCTCAGCATGACTGTTGTTGCTGGAGATTGAACCCAAGGCCCCCAGTATGTGGGAGGTATACTCCACAATGGGCTGTATCCTTCGTCCCTAAACTACCATCCTTAAATTTGTCTACTTTGTTTTCCAGTGAGAATTTACAAGCTGAAGTTCTTCTCTTCCCAAAAACACTAGGTAAAAAAATTGGTTTGCATTGTAAAGCAAATCAATCTCAAATTCATTTCCTTTTAGGGTTCCCCAAAGAATCCTTCAAAAGAGTACATAAATCCCACATGCCAGGTACATTTCTATATAAAAATTATTCATTGTTGCCTAGGAACTATTGTGGATTTTTGTAGAAAAACCACTAGTACTGTTTTCATACCAACTGTTCTGAGGCCACAAGTTTAAGAAATTTCTTGATGAAGTCAATGAGTCCTTGAATGGTTCGGGTTCGTTCTACAGCCCACTTCTTTGTTTTCATTATAGGGGTGTCTCCCACAGCCTTTAGCAAGATGTCAACTGCAAAAAAAATACTGACAATTATACAAAAACATGTAATCAGAATGTGACATAAAAGACATTAGAAAAGCCGGGCATGGTGGCACACGCTTGTAATCCCTGCGCTTGGGAGGCTGAGACAGGAGGATCGCGCAGGTTGGAAGCCAGCCTTAGCTACTTAGTGAGGCTTTCAGCAACTTAGTGAGACCCTGTTTCCAAATAAAATATAAAATAGGGCTGGGAGTATAGCCCAGAGGTAGAAAACCTCTGGGTTCTACCCCCAGTACCACACACACACAAAAAAGACATTAGAAAATTGTATTTTACATATATTTATGATTCTGAAGCTATGTTAAAGATATGAAATGTTAGATTCTGTATCATTATTTTTTTCCTTGAACATAGAAACTTCTCTTGATAGGATAATCGTGTGTGTGTGTGTGTGTGTGTGTGTGTGTGTGTGTGTGTGTGTATACGCGTGTGCGGGCGCCCGCAGTAATGGGAATTGAACCCAGGAGTGGTCTATTGGAGCTATATACTCTCATCCCTTTTTATTTTGAAACCAATAGTTAAGTTATTGCACACTGGCCTCAAATCCTCAAACCCTCCTGTCTCAGCCTCCCAAACACTGAGATCACCATCATTTCTGGCCCATGAGACTAATCTTTCAAATGCATTTTGACATAACAGGTAATTTCAAAGAAATATAAGTTCCATAAGGATGTAAAATAACATTTAAGCATACAAAAACAGCAAAGTTTAATCTCATACTTTTTTCATCTACTAAACTACAAAAATTAGAATACTGTAGATGAGATATATACTATTGAGAATATAAAGTTCTCTTTCAGTACTACATATCCAATAAATGAACATGTATCTCTACTCAATAATACTTCTAGAAAATACAGTCTAAGAAAATATGAGATGTACATTTAGAAGGATTTTACCCTCACTGAGACATTTTAGTGAAAAAAAGAACTGGTTAAATCCAAGTACCCAATATGGATAGTTGAAGGGGACTGATTAAATAAAAGTTGTTCTCTCCTACAGAATTTATATAACAAAGGGTATGTACTCTAAGCTACCTGGGTTTGAATAATGACTGTCACTTCCTAGGTATGTATACACACACACACACACACACACACACACACACACACACACACACACGCACAAAGCTTTTTCATTCTCTGTGCTTATTTCTCCTGTCAAGTGGGAATAGCACCCACTCAGAGTTGTTTTGAGGACTGAATGAGTTAGTACATGAATGAGTAGTATCCAGCACACTATTCATACTTAATGATCCTTAAGATTAAAATCATTAAGGAAACATTATAAATGCATATTTAGCAGCATAGGGAAGTTAGTAAAACGTGGTTCTAAATATAAAACTCTTAAGAATATGACCTCAATTTCATTAAAGGTATCACAAACACATGGTCACATACAGAATATGCACCAAAATGTTCTTTTCAGTAGTGACACAGGCAATTATTACTTGGTATTACTTTTGCTTTTTCTAACTACAAAACTTTCCATAACAAACTTTTTAATAAAGAAAAATAAACCTATTAAAATATAATTAGGGGACCAAAAATTTTCAGAGAATAAAAACATCTTAATGAGCCAGGCGTGGTGGCACACGCTTGTAATCCCAGCATTCGGGAAAAGACCAGAGAATCGCGGTTTGCGGATAGCCTCAGCCTCAGCTACTTAGTGAGGCCCTCTGCAACTCAGGGAGACCTGGTTTCAAAATAAGGAATTATTTTGGGGGTGTAGCTCAGAGGTCAAATGCCCCTGGGTTCCATCCCCAAACCCACACACACAAAAAAAACTTAATGATCCAATATATAGATATGCAAATCATAGAGACTATGGAGCTGTCTCTTGAACAAAATGTTACTTTTGTGTGTGGTGTGTGGAGAGCACTTACAATCAAAAGCAAGCCATCAATAATGAAAAGGAAAAGGTACACTACTGCCTCTGAAGTTACCTCTGTTCTACTACATCCTTACTTCATTCCTTGGTGCTAAAAGTTGGGACCCAATGAAGTCAGAAGTCAAATTTATTAAAGTTTTCCCCTAGCCGGGAGTGGTGGCGCACCCTTGTAATCCCCGCGCTTGGGAGGCCGAGACAGGAGGATCACGCAGGTTAGAAGCCAGCCGTGCTGGCTTAAGAGACCCTGTTTCCAAATTAATATATATATATATAAATAGGTCTGGGTAGAAGGGCTTCCAGGAACCCCAGAACCACCAAAAAAAAAAAAAAAAAAAAATTTCCCCTGGAATGAAGGCACCTAGCAATATGCACAGTTTACCTTTTTGCTAAAGAGCTAGTTATCCTTCTCTCAGTTTTCCTGGGAAGAGGGATGAATTTAGAGATAATATAGGAGATTTTAGTTAGCTTGCCTTTAATATCTCCCTTCCCAGTTCCTTTGGCCATCTGGAGCTATCAATAATTCAGCTGCATTTAGGAACTGAGTTGTCCTACTGAAAAAAGAGCTAGAGAAGGAAACGTATTCAATGTATAATTATAGCTGTGTTCTTACATTCTAAAGGTGATTTGCTTGCAGTTGAGGACCTTGGTTAGAACCAACTGGGGAAACATTTAGATTACAGATGTTCACAATTTCTGGGATTCCCAGCCCTTTAAAAATTTTTTTTGTTTTGAAATACTCTTTTTTTGTAGGGGAGGGGAAGGTACTGGGAATTGAAGTCAGGAGCATTCTACCTCTGAGCTACGTCTTCATTTATTTCTCACTAAGTTGCTGATGGCCTGGCTATGTTGCTGAAACTGGCCTCATTACCCGCAATCTTCTGGTTTCAAACTCCCAAGAATAGGGATTACAGGTTCCCCTCCACCCCATGCTTGGCTACAAACTTTAAAAGCTTCCCCAGGTGAAACCTAGTACATTACTAGGGCCAACAACTTTGGTCGTTTCAACTGTTAGATGAATTAGGTTCTTACTTCAGGGCCCCCCCCCCCCCATGAGCTAAGTTTCCAGAGGAGCCCCGGTCTGACCCCAGTTAAGCTACCATCCTCCTAGGACCTCACCAGGTTACTTACCTGGAGACCTGCTCCCTCCTGGTGCCCCTTGGCCAAACAGTGAAAGGGATCTCTCCCCCCTCCCCCTCCTACCCCTAGTCAATTACCAGGCCTCAGGACACCCTCCCATGGGACTTTAGCCAATTAGTTCAAAGGGCATTTCTCCTAGCCTATTAACCCCCAATCCAACCCCAAACCCCTATATAACACTGACCCCGGCATGTGCTCTCTCTTTTTCCTTTATTCTTCTTTCTCTCTCTCCCCATCTGTCTCTATTTCTTTCTTCCTTTCATACCGGTCCCTCCAATAAATCTCTTGGCTACAAGGTAGTCTCTGGTGTGGTCAAACTTTGTCCTTTCATTAAAAATCCTTTGGTAAAGTTGTAGCATATGAAATGTTTTAGCTCCTTTAATTAGCTTGTCCTCAAATAAGGATGACAATCTGGATAGAAATTCAATATTAGCTTAACTTGTAAAAAGAAAAAACTAATTGTATAGACCAAAACAAACATGCCCTTAGGCAATATCTGGGTTGCTGGCCACCGTTTTGGGGCCTCTTTAAAAACCTCCATAGTCAACCTCAATTACTAAACTTGGACTAAGATTAGTAAAAAAAAAAAAAAATCCTTTGAAATTTAATTTCCAATGGCGAACAAATTCTCACACAACAAACGGCTAAGGACAGCTTATTCAATGAAATGATTCCTTTATAGAGGTTCAAAATTAGAAATTTTGCAAAGGCAGTTCCTTTTAGTTTTTAACATTCTTCATATTGGGTCAACTTTTTTGGATCAAGGAATGAATTCACACTCAACTGGGGATGAGAAGGACTACGATCTAATCAAAACTCGTGAATTCTAACTCAGGCGTTGTCGCTGATCATCCGTATCACTTTATAATATTCGAATAATCAACTCCTTTGTTAAGTACCTGGAATTAACGAGATTTCACTCCGCTCTCGCTCGAAGTTTGGCCAACTCTAAGGAAGGTTAGAATTACATAATAGAGAGCGCCATGGCAGCCAAGTACCCGGCGCCACACCGATAACCAAGTTATCAAATCAAGGCCAGTTAGGAAGACGGTGCGCGTTCAGAGATGGCTTTTGTGTGAGGCACTCAAGAAGCTTGAAACTGAAAAGTACAAGTCTGGCCTGTGAAAATGTACATCTGGTAAGCACCCTCCTCGAAATTCTGCTTCTTCGTTGGCCTCCACCCCTACGGACACACCTAAACCCCCAGTCTCTGCCCAGAAACTGCTCTCAAAATTACTTTTTTTCTTGGTGTCGCCAGAAGGCTCCTCCGTCCCGGGAGAGACTGCAGCAGGATGGGGCTCTGCAGTGGCTGTTTCCGGGGAGACCTCCGTGAGTCCCTCGCCGCCGGCGGCAGCAGAGAGGGGAAGCGCAGGCTCGGGCTCCTCCGCCATCTTGCCGGGGGGGTGGGGGGGCGGCGGCGGCCCGGCGCCCGGGAAGGGGGTCCAACCACCCACAGCGAGCGCTGGAGTGCTGGCTAGTCCTCCAAAACGAACCTGCCCAGGATCTTGACCTTGAAAATGGTAATGAATTTTTTTTTACCGCAAAACTCTTTGGGAAGGCTCCGCCGGCCACAGCGCGTGCGCGGCCACGTGACAGGCACCCCTTCGCCAGGCGTGGGCTGCGGCGCTTCCGCTTCCCTCCGCCCGATGGCCACGCCCACCAGCGGCCCGCCCGCCTCGCCCCGCCCACCGCCCGCCGGGCTGGCCCCGCCCCCGGCTCGGGAGCGCGCGCGCGTGCCGGAGGGGGCGGGTGGGAAGGTTCACCGGCTCCTACCCGAGGCGAGGCTCGCTGCCCGCCCCGCCCCGGCCCAGCGCCCACCCGGTCGGCCCGGCCCAGCCATGATCAAGGCGATCCTCATCTTCAACAACCACGGGAAGCCGCGGCTCTCCAAGTTCTACCAGCCCTACGTGAGTAGCCCGCCGCCGCGGTCCGCGAGGGGAGGCGTTGGCGGCGGGCGGCGCCCAGCGCGGCTCGGCGGAGCGACCCGGTCCCGCGCCGCCTCGCGCGGGCTGTCAGGGCGGTGGGTGGGAGCCGCGCCCGCCGCGCTCCGCCCGCCGACAGCGCAGGCGGCGCGGCGAGGCCTGCGCCGGCCCCGCGCCGGCCCCGCGCCCCGGCAGCCCGGCCTCCGCGCCCCCGCCCCGGCCCTGCCCGCCTCGCCCGCCGCCGAGGAGCCGGAGCTGCCCGCGTTCCAGTAACCGCGCGCCCGGTGCGGGCGGTGTCTCGGTGACTTTCAGGTTTTACTAAGAAGAAAGATGAGTGAGGACCCGTGGTTTATTTAGTCCGGCGTCTTACCTATTGACTAAATCATTTACTCTTGAAGCTGCCGGCGACATTTGTGGCTGACTGTTTAGAACTGTGATTCTGTACCAGAAAGTTATGGTTTCAGTTGCTAGTTTGGCTTTTTTCCCCCTATATAGGGCGGTTTGCCCTCATTTTTCGATTTTTCTACTTACACACATAGTAGTTGCAAATCTCCTTTAGAATGGAAAATATTTGATATTGCTGAATTCTAGAAGCTTTAAGATAGCAAAGATAAGTAATTTGTAAGTGATTGAGAAAGGGTCACTTAGATGACCATTTTGAGGGCACAATTCACCACCATGTAAAACCCATAAAATTGGGCTCTCACTGATAGGATTAATGTGGGATATACCTATTGTTTTGTCTTAAGGGCATTTTGCTTATACCAGAAATCAACTTTCAGTTCACTATTGAAACTGTGCCAAGACCTACACTTTTATGCAGTTAAGTGCAGATGGGAATCCTTCCTGCCATTAAAAATTAAACGTGAGAATGGTTGAAGGAAGAGTCATCTTGCCCTTAAATTTTTCTTCACTACTCCTGGATAGTTTTATTGTAGGATAACTTAAATCCTAATACTCTGTTTAAAAATTCTACATCAGCCGGGTTAGGTGTTGCACGCTTGTAATCCCAGTGCTTGGGAGGCTGAGACAGGAGGGTTGCACAGGTTCAAAGCCAGCCTCAGCTACTTAGTGAGGCTCTCAGCTACTTAGTGAGACCCTGTTTCCAAATAAAGTATAAAATAGGTCTGGGAGTATAGCCCAGTGGTAAAAACCCCTGGGTTCCACCCTAAGTACCAAAACAAAACAAAATGTTTCAGTAGTAAAATAGAATTCAAAAAAAATTTTTTTATGTCTGAATTTAATAACTAAGCATAGTAGCTTCTTTGGCTAATCCATAATATCAATCTATCTTTCCTATCGTGTAGAATTTAACCATCTACCCAAATATGAATTTAATTTGGAAATCTAGAAAGGCTTTTCTCTTGTCCAACAATGGTAACAAAAATATTTTTTACCTTCACTCAGTAGGTAGCAGTGAAGCTTAATGAGGGAAGAGGCAGTTCCGGCAGCAGTGGCAGCTCTGGTGCATTTTTGGCCATTGCTATGGCATTGTTGCTGGGGCATGGAGCTAGAAGGTATAAAAACATTAATCTACTGGCTGTGTAGAAGTGCCGTGCCAGAAGCTATTTCTGTATATTAGTCTTTATAAATTGGATTTTGCTAACTGTGTGATTAGTAGTCTTTCAGGAATAATTTAAGATAATGTATATATTTTCTTATTGTACTAGAATATAGCCTATTTGAGAGGCGACATCTTTTTCATTTATTTTTTTCAGTCAGTTTTATCAACAAATATTTATTTCCTGACCACTATGTGCAGACAGTGGAGATGAACAAACATATCCACTTCTGCTCTTGTGGGAAGGGTGTAGACACAGCAAATAAGCAGTAGATTGTAAAGTGTGCCAGGTGGTAATAAATCCAATGGAAAAAGTAAAATAGGACAGGGTGATAGGGAGTGTGGAGATAATTTAAAATAGGATACCTGGTTAAGTTCCCACTGAGACTGTAATATCTGAGCAAAGACTGGGAGGTAAGAAAACCATCCTTGCTGGTACCTGGGGAAGTGCATTCCAAACAGAGGGAGCAGCCAAGGCAAAGGCCCTAAGATGAAAATGCCTGTTTGGAGAAAACCAAGACGATTGTCAGGGCAAGAGCATATTCTGTCAGGGAAGAACTGGTGGAAATGATGTCTGTGTGTATAGAGCATAGGAGTACATTCTATCATCACTAACTGAGAAGTCCTCCTCTTCTTGCAATGGATCCAAATTTGACTCCTCATTCTAGGCCCAGCTCAAATAACACTGAAGCATTTTATCTTCCTGAAAGTCTCCTCCTGCTTCTTAGGATTTTATTTTTATCCTTTTACATACAGTATTGTTATTTCCTAGCCTATAATTCTTTGGGGCTTCTGTCCTATAGAATTCTTGATGGAAAGTAATCAACATGGAGTCTTTGTGTGGGAAGGAACTGGGGATTGAACCTAGGGGCTTTCTACCACTGAGCTACACCCCCAGATGAGGTCTCTACATTGTTCAGTTTGCCCTTGGAATTTTTTTTTTGTTGTTGTTGTTGTTAAGAATAAAGTGCTGGGCATGGTGGTATGCAGATGTAATCCCAGTGCTTGGGAGGCTGAAGGATTGCAGATTTGAAGTTAGCCTCAGCAATGTAGTGAGACCTGTTTTAAAATAAAGAAAAAAGGCTAGGAGGGTAGCCTGGAAGTAGAATGCCTCTGGGTTCATTCCCCAATATCAAAATGCATAAATAAATAAAATTGCCATCTTTCAGCTTCAGCCTTTTGAATCACTGAAATTACAGATGTGTACCACTATATCTGGCTAACAGTAAGTCTTGAATATAGAAAGTTATTGATAAATCTTTACTAAACACATTCATTCCTTTAGCACATACATCATGGTAGAATAGCTGTTGCTTCAGCTGTTTGTGTTTTAAGTTGAAAAAGTCTCTAAAAATAGACAGTTTCAGGTTTAATCTATAATGTAGTACTTGGGGTATAACTGGACCAATAGTTATGTGCCATGACAGGATGCTGAGGTTTGAGTCCAACAATAATGGTTTAATAATGAGCATTTTAGAAAAGGTTTAACCTTTTTCAAAAAGCTTCCCCCCTAACTGCATTAGATTTTCATTCATTTATCCTCCCTCATGATAAAATAATCTTTGCATTCATCTCTACCTTTAATAGTGCACATTGCCATTTCATGTTGTAATAGATTTTTAGCTTTGTTCCTTCAAGCAGTTTGTTATATGTGAGACATACTGAAGTTACACATCTGTTTTACCTGACTGAAGTTTTAGTTCATTCTGCTGGAGTCGGGTATTAAGAATTCAAGGGTGAAGAAAAAATAAGAATTCAAGGGCGGACTCAGAGTGCACCTTTTTGTTTTGGCCTTCTGTATCCTTGAACTGTCTCTTTCAACTGATGTTTAGCCACAGCAATGTAGCAACAAAAACCTTTTGTATTTTAATATTTGCCTGGAAAGCTTGTGTATTGAGACAACTAATTCATATAGCAGCTAAAGTACGTAGCTCTCAAGGAAAGATACCCTCTGGGTTATGATTCCTGGGTGTTATTAGCATATCATAATATATCATCCTTTGGTGAGTCACTCCAATAAAGTAGAAGTGTTTTCTTTCATGAGTTGTCTTAGTTGTTTCCACAGATGATATGTATATATGTATATACCATATACCATCTGTATATAAAGTGTAAGCTGAAGAATTTCTAAATTCTAATATATGACTTGTCTCTTTTTTTATAAACTATCCAAATGCCAGTCCTAGAAGTAACTAATAGCAACCTTCCTTTGTTCCTTCTTAGAATTTTAACATAAAAATGTATTGAATGTACATTTTTTTCCTGTTAAAAAAATCTTTAAGAAAGATATATCCATGTTCATTTATGTCTTTTTTAGTGACTATTAAGACAGTGTGGTAGGTGGAATAGTGCAGAGTAATAGATGTATTTCAAAGTCATTTGATTCAGCAAGCCAGTGGCATCCTCATAGGTCCAGATTCTTTCCTTTTTTTTTTTTTTTTTTTTTTTTTTACTCTTCACAAAATTTCTCTTGTCTGGAGGCTGATTTTGTCTTTTTTTTTTTTTTTTTTTTTTTTTTTTTAATTGTGGCACTGGGGTACCACTGCTGCTGTGAATCCAAGGCAATTCCAAGTAGTAGACCACCAAGCAGGCCAGCCCCTCACAGCCTCATGGTATATTAGGGCACTTCCGCTTGCTCTTTCCTTACTTCTTCTGCCCTATCAGCCTTCACTTTATTAAATATTTTGAACTCCAATAAAGGTAAACCACTTTTTTTGTACTGAAGGATCAGGAAGTTCATAGAATGTATTGCAATGCAAAAGAATTAAAACTAGATCTGGCTGACAGGGTTTTTTTTTTTTTTTGTGTGTGTGTGTGTGTGTGTCCTTCTTTGTGGCCCTGGGGATTGAACTCAGGGGCATTCTACCTCCTAGCTATAACCCTCAGCCCTATTAAATTTTTTATTTGGAAATAAGGTCTTGCTAGGTTGATGAGAGTCTCACTACTTATTAGCACTGTCCTTGAATTTGTGATCATCCTGTCACAGCCTCCCAAGTAGTGTGAGCCACCATGCCCAGTCAGGTGTTTTTATAAGACTCCCAAGTGGCACTTCTGGGCTTAGGTCTTAGAAGTGTCCTGTCTGGAAACTATCTGATTTGCCTCTCCTTTGTGTTCCTTTTTCTTTCCCTGCCCATTTTCATTCAACAAATATTTGTTGTTTGTGTGGCCCCATTCTTAGCACTAATAATACAGTGATAAGACAACATCACTGCTGCCCAGTGAGTTTTCATTCTGTTGTTAAGAGAGAGAAAAGAACAAATTGTGTAAGATTATGATTGGTCTATGAAGAAAAATGAAACAGCCAGCAGGAGGGGCTAGAGTGATGGGGGAGAGGCACTATATTAGTATCATCAGGGAAACCTCTTTGAGGACCTGGCATTTGAGAAGAGAATTAGACAAAGGTGTATTTGGGTTTGGACCTGGAATGTCCCCTTGAAAAGCTTATGTGTTGTCAATGTAACCATGTTTAGAAGTGAAATAATTGAATTTTGAGGACTTTGACCTCTTTAGCAAATTAGGCTATTGATGGATTTATAATTTGAATGGATTTACTAGGCTTGGGTGTGGCTGGAGATGGTGGGTAACTGGGAGTGTGGCCTTCAGGACTCCTCTGTACCTGGCTCCTTCCAGTCATTCTTTGTTGTTTCTGGCTGCCATAAACTGAGCAGCTTTTCTTCACCATGCCATTCCTCTGAGATGCTTCAGCCCTAGAGTCTGCTGGCCAAGGGCTGAACTCATGAGCCCAAATAAGCTTTTCCTCAGAGCTCTAATTTGTTCTTGTCACATATTTTGGTCCCAGTGACACACAAACCACTAACACAGGGGAAAAGAGTTAAGTGAATAGCAGAGGAAAGAATGTTTTAGGTAGAAAGGGGCACAAAACACCCTAAATTTTGTTTAGGAATAACAGAAAGGCACCCTGAGTAATCACAGTAAAAAGTAGCAAGAAATAAGGTTAGAGAAAAAGACAAGACCAGATTATGCCTGTATGCCACATCATTTGAATCCCTTCTTTACAACTTCCACTCTGATAAAATTATCCTCACATGCCCTCCACAAAAAGGAGCTATTTCTCCTTGAACATTACTGGTCTTTTGCACAATTCAACAATGCCTTTGCAAAAAGTTCATGATTCTGTCCTCTATCCTCTACCCAGTTATCTTAAGCTCTGGAGAGGTAGGAGCAGTAGTCCATAAATGAAGGTGAAAGTGAATATTCCAATTTCATGCAGCCTCTATACCATGAGACCTGTGATCAAGCTAAGCCTGTGCATGCCTATTGCCTGTGAAGTAACAAAGTCCCAAAAGGAAACAGTTTATTTTTCTGAGACCTCTCACAGTCTTAATTTTATGTGAACAAAGTTTATATGAACTAAAACCTATTAGAATACCTCCATTATGCTGAGAAACATTTACATCTTTCCTGTCTTGCTTAAAGGTTGATGTAAATACAAGAATCAGCAGTTATCGCTTACTATTCTTTTTGCTACCCAAGAGGAAAAGGTTCCTTTTTAGTGTTGTAAACCCATTGAATTGTTCTGATTCCTGTGTGCTAAGTGGGTAGAAGAGTGCCAGTTCATCCCATCACATATATACACTTTCATTTCCTGTCATTATTGTAATTTAATGTGTAAAATGGTAAAAGTTTTTGTTTTACACATACACATATACATACCTAACCATTTTTAAGTGTGCAGTCACTTGGTATTAAGAACATTCACATTGTTCTGCTACCATCACCGTTACCCATCTCTAGAATTTGTTCCTCTTCCCCAGCAGAAACTTTATACATATTAAACACTAACTGCCTGTATTAGCTTTCCAACACTGATGAAATGTCTATGGTAAGGGAGGAAGGATTTATATTAGCTAGCGGTTTCAAACTTCATGGTTGGTTGGCTTTGTCACTTTTAGGCTTCTGGTGAGGCAGAACATCATGATAGGGAATATGTGGCAGAGCAGTCTCATTTCAGCCAGAAACCTCAGCAGTCTCAGTTATGGAAACTAGGTCCCACTTCTTAGAGATTGCAATACATCCCAGTAGTGTTATAGGCTGGTGACCAAGGCTTAATACGATGTTTGGGAGGCATTTAAGGTTAAAATCACGTAACTCCCATTCTCCCTTTCTCCTAGCCCCTAGGAAACACTGTTCTACTTTATCTTTATAAAAGTGACTGTCTCTATAAAAGTGACTTTGCTAGGAACCTCGTATAAGAAGAATCCCAGAATATTCATCCTTTTATGATTTTCTTATTTCACTTAGTATATCAAAACTCCATTCCTTTTTAAGGTTAAATAATATTCTATTGCATGTTCATAAATACCATATTTGTTTAGCCATTCGTAAATAAGTGAACACTTGAGTTGCATCCACCCTCTTGGCTATTGCAAAAAATACATGTATGAACTTAAGTGTACAAATATCTGTTCATATTCTTGCTTTTAACTCTGATTATATACCCAAAAGTGAAATTGCCAAATCATATGGTAATTCTATATTTACTTCTTTGAGGAGTCACCCTGTTACTTTCTGCTGTGGCTGAACCATTTTTCATACCTACCAGCAATGTAAAAAAAATTCTTGTTGCTCTATATCCTTGGCAAGCCGGGCGTGGTGGCGCACGCTTGTAATCCCCGCGCTTGGGAGGCGGAGACAGGAGGATCGCTCAGGTTCGAAGCCAGCCGCGCTGGCATAAGAGACCCTGTTTCAAAAATATAAAATAGGTCTGGGAGTGTAGCCCGGAGGTAGAAGGGCTTCCAGGAACCCCAGTACCACAAATAATAATAATAATAATAATATATCCTTGGCAACTTTGCATGTTGGTATTAATCATTCTAATGGGTGGGAAGTAGTACCTCGTAGTTGATATACATTTCTCTAATGACTGATACTCTTTTCATGTGCTTATTGGATGTTTCTGACTCTTTGCAGAAGTATTTATTCAAGTCTTGCCCACTTTTCAATCCAGATTTTTTATTGTTGAGTTGTAAGAGTTCTTTATATATTCTGAGTATCAGTTTCTTATTGGACATATGCAAATATTTTATTTCATTTATTGGATTGCCTTTTTGATCTGTTGGTAGTGTCCTTTGATACACAAAAAATTTAAATTTTTATGAGCTCCTGTCATCTTATCTTTGTTTTTCTTTTGTTGCCTGTTTTTGGTTTCATAACCAGAAAATAATTTTAATGACAACATGATAGTTTTTTGCATAGTAAAACATAATTTATTTAAATACTCTTCTGGGCACTTTTACTTTAAAAAAGATTTTCCAATGAAGATTAGATAAGAAAATACTTGTAAAACCTGACATCTAATGAAAACTCATTAATTGTTCCTAAATTAATAATATATTACTTTTGTTATTAGTACTGCTTGCTACTTTTCCTGGTCGGAAGATCATGTAGCCAGGGCATTGTAGAACATTCCAAATTGTCCTTCAGTAGTTTTTATTTCCTCAGAAAGAAATGTCTCTTATATTTTTCTTCTCTAAGATCCCAATGGTTAAATTATGTAGGCCTAACAATATTACACTGAATGGAGAAAAACTGAAAGAATTCCATTAAAATCAGGAACAATACAAAGATGCTCTCTGTCACTATTCCTAGTAAATATAGTACTTGAAATTCTAGCAAGAGCAATATGGCAAAAGAAGGAAATTAAAGATATACAAATAGGAAAAAGAAGAAATGAAGTTATCTCTATTCACTGATGACATGATCATATACTTAGAAAACCAAATAAATAAAGCTAGGAGACTTCTCAATTTATTAAGCAAAATTCAGCATAATAGCCAGATAAGGAATCAAGTTACAAAAATCAACTTTTGTATACTCCCAACAGTCAACCCACTGAAAAAGAAGTTTGGAAAACAATTCCATTCACCATTGCTTCAAAAAGATTAAAATACTTAGATATAAATTTAACCAAAGAGATAAAAGACCTCTTCAATAAAAATTACCACAGATAACAGAAATTGAAGAAGATCTTAGAAGATGAAAAACCTCCCATGTTTTTGGATAGAATAAACAACATCAAAATGGCTATAGTAGGCGACCGAGAAAAGCGGGGCTTAAGAGTCCCTCTAACAACCAATCTCTATTACCACAAAATCAGCGCCTTTCATAGCCAGAAAACACCATCACCAGAGAAACAAAAAAATCACCAGCCCCAGAGAGGAGGGGGTCTCATAACAGAGCTCAGAGTCACAGAGGAGATACGCCAGCCTCATGGCCGAGGACGCGGCAGCAGCACCTTACTGCCGGCGGCAGCGGCGAGCTTACCGGACAGCTCCAGACCAACGCACTCAACAGCCCACCATGCTCCAGAGAGGAGCGGCAGAGAGCCGAGGTGAGCCGCTGCGGAAGAGCACGGACAGTGAGCCGAGGTGAGCTGCTGCGGAAGAGCCCGGCGGGATTTGGCAGATTTTTTTGGCGCAGGGAGCATCTAAAGCTCCCAGTGACTGGGCTCAGCACACGCTACAGGGACTCAGAGCAGAGCTCAAAACCAGAGAAGAAATACGCCAGCCTCACGGCCAAGGGCGTGGCAGCGGCGCCATATTGCCACCAGCGACAGCAGCAGCGAATTCACCGAGTCCACTACAGCTCCATCTGCGTATTCAACAACAGTGAGTCAAATTGCGGGCCCCAGAGGAGAAATCCCAGTACTGACTCCCAGGGACTTGACCCAGTGGGGGAGTGGCGGTGGCAGAGATATCACACTATAGGAGAACGCACAACCTGGCACCCCCCATAGTCTAAAGCAGCCTCTATTGACTCCCTGGGTCTGAGACTCTGCGATACAACCCAGTAAAGGAGTAGTGGTGAGTGAGATACCACAGACTCGAGATCCAGAGCACCTTAAGTAAAGTTGTGGTGACCTAAGGGAAGAACCCAGAGAAGGCACAAACTTCCGAAATCATGGGAAAGAGGAATAACAATGGAACAATGAATGCCCACAACCCCACAACATCAGAACCCGATAAAACAGAAATTCAGAGATTTCTAGCAGATCAAATCAGGAAAATAACGGTAGAAATAATAGAGGTGTTTTGAAAAGAATTCAGAGAGAGCCAAAAAGAGATAAAGGATGCAATTAATGAAGTAAAGGCCTCAATTCAAAGTACAAACAACCGATTAGACCACATGGAGAATAGAATCTTGTTCCTAGAAGATGAGCAATCCAAAAATGAACGCATAGTTTCTAATTTAGAAAACAAATCCGGCAGCAGGAATCTGACATTAAAGAAATATGGGCCCATTATAAAAGAGATAACCTAAGAATAACTGGAATAGAGGATGGAAAAAAAGGTGAAACCAAAGGGATCAACAATCTCTTCAAGGAAGTAATATAAGAAAATTTTCCAAACATAGAGCAAGAGGTCGATACACAGGTCCAGGAAACTTATAGAACTCCCTTTAGACAGGATCGGAGAAGAGGATCCCCACGCCACATAATTGTCAAAATGACCAATGTGGAAGCCAAGCAGAGAATCTTAAAGGTAACAAAAACAAAGGGCCAAGTGACATTCAGAGGCAAGCCAATTAGAATCACTCCAGACTTCCCAAACCAAGTCATGAGAGCCAGAAGGGCTTGGAGTAACATATTCCAAACTCTGAAAGAAAACAACTTCCAGCCAAAAATTTCCTACCCAGAAAAACTATCAAATTAGTTGAAGAAATAAGAAGCTTCCATGACAAACAGAAACTGAAGGAATTTATGTCTTCAAAGCCAGCACTAGAGAAAATACTCAAAGAGATTAAAGAAGAAATAGGTAACACACACCAGAACCAGAGAAACAAGATTTTCCATCCAACAGACAACTAAGATTAGTTATCTTTGGAGATTCATTATTTATGTTAGTCTTATACCTATCTCTAAATTGTATGGTTTGCTTTTATTGTTGTTAATTTTTAGGATTTCTAGTTGGAATATTAATATACCTTCAGATATAGCATTTGGAAATATTTTATCCCATTCTATCAGTAACTTTTAACTTTGTTTACATTGTCTTTGGATATACAATATTTTTTAGGGAGTTTGTATACCCTTTTGTTGCCTGTGCCATTGAAATCATATCCAAGAAAACACTGCCAATTTCAATGTTGTGAGGTTTTATGACCCAGATTTTCTTCTAAAAGTTTATAGTCTTAAGATTTATATTTAGGTCTTTTATCTATTTTGAGTTAATATTTGTATATGGGATTAGGTAAGGGTCCAATTTTATTCTTTTTCGTGTAATTATTATTTTTCAACAATATTTAGTTAAAAGATTATTATTTCCTCCACCAAATGTTCGTGGAAACCTTGTCAAAAATAACAATATATAGAAGAATGTATCACTAGGCTTTTGTTTAACTCCAATGGTTTATATATCTGCCTTTAGAACAGTACTACACTGTTTCAATTATTGTAGCTTTATATGGTTTGAAATTAGAAAATATATATCTTCTAGCTTTGTTCTTTTTTGAGATCGTTTTGGGTATCTAGAGTCCATATTCCATATTAGGATAGATTTTTTTTCCTGAAAAATAAATATATAAATATATGATAGTTTCATCTAAAAAAAAAAAAGAAAAAAATATTCTCTGGTAAGAAAGAAAGCAAAAAGAAATATTGAAATGTTATCTTTAAGTTATCAAAAGCTTGGTATCAGACAAATGAAACTGTTATGTGCGATTATCATTGTTAATTTTGGATAAATTGCTATAATACTAGATGTCAACCACTAAGCCAAGCATGGGAAGGAGGGATGGGGAGGGAATGGGGTGGGGATCGGGTGGGGGCTGACTGGGCAATGTGTGCATGTATGTCTACAAAAGTTTTTTGTATCCCACTATGATGTATGAATACAGTGCACCAATAAAAAAAAATGGCTATAGTAACAAAATCGATAAACAGATTTAATGCCGTCCTATTAACATTTCAATGACATATTTATTTATTTATTTATTTATTTGGTGGTACTGAGGGTGGAACCCCAGGGGCTTTTCTACCTTCAGGCTATACTCCCAGATATGTTGTATACTGTATTTGGAAACAGGGTCTCACTAAGTTGCTGAGAGCCTTACTCTAGTTGAGGCTGGATTTGAATGTGTGCGATCTTCTCAAACTCTGGGATTAAGAGCATACAGCACCACCCCCGGCAACATCATTCTTTATGGAACTAGAAAAACGAATCCTAAAATTCATATAGAAAAGCAAAAGACCCAGGATAGCCTAAGCAATTCTTAGCAACAAAAACTATGTTGGAGGCATCACAATACCTGACTTCAGATTACACTACAAAGATATAGTAATAAAAACAGCATAGTATTGCCACAAAAACATTTGTATTATTACCACTGTGGCTACTGTGAATAATGCTGCTTTCAATATTTAATTTTTTTTTTTGTAGTACTGTGGTGAAATCAGGCATTCTACCTTCGAGCTATACCTCCAGCCCTATTTTTTATTCTTTATTTTGAAATAGGGTCTCACTAATTTGTGGAGGGCCTCACTAAGTAGCTGAGGCTGGCTGTGAATTTGTGCTCCTCCTTTCTCAGCCTCCCAAGTACTGGGATTAAAAGTGTGTGCCACCACATCCAGCTTTATGTGTAAATTTTTATCAGGACATATATACTCATTTCTCTTGGTCTATATAGGAATAGAATTTCTGGGTTATATGGTAATTCTATGGTTATTTGTTTGAAGAACTGCCAGACTATTCCAATTATCATTTTACATTTCTACCAGCTACATTTGAGGATTCCAGTTTCTTCACATGTTCATCATCTCTGATTTTGATATATATTTTTCTTATGACAAATTGATGGGGTGTGTCTATACAGCGCCTAAGGAGATTTGGCCTGAGCGGCCTGCAGCCTACGGCCTAAGGCAAAACTTTAAGTAAAGTGATTCTGCAAAAAAGGGGCAAAGATGGCGCCTGGAGGAAGCTAGGAAGGTGTGGTTTCCCCATTCATTATGGGTGGGGAGACTGAGCGGTTTTTCCCTTTCTACCTTTAAAGGAGCTTCCTGCACACATGAATGGCTCATGTACTGGCCTGGGATTGGTTGTAAACTATGTGCTAGTGATCTTTATCCCGGATAGGCTAGGCTATTTCTCATAGAAATTCCCCTCGTGGCTTGGTGCTATATATATGATTGTTTGGAGAGAAATAAATGAGATCTTGCTTGACTTGACTCCCGGCTCGTGGGTTTGTGTTTGAGTCGTCGGTACTCATCATCTCGCCAAGCCCCGTCAGTTGTCGGGCTGGATTCCCGACAACAAATGATATTGAATGATAATGATATTGAATGACAAATTATATTGAACAAATGATATTAAATAAGAAATCATCTGTTCATGTGGTTATTGGCCATTTGTATATATAAGTACATACACACACACACACACACACACACACACACATATATTTCTTTTTTCAATACTGCAGATGGAACTCAGGGGCATTCTACCTTTGAGCTACACCCCCACCCTATGTTTTATTCTTTATTCTAAAACAGTCTCACTAAGTTGTAGAGGGCCGTTAAGTAGCTGAAGCTGTGTTTGAACTGTGATCCTCCTGTCTCAGCCTTGCAACTACTGGGATTACAAGTGTGCGTCACCACGCTCTGTGTATGTTTTTTAAGAATTTTTTTAACCCATTGTTAAAACTGGATTGTTGTCATCTCTCTCCCATTTCTTGTTTGTGTGTGTGTGTGGGGGGGTACTAAGTTGTGAACTGAGGGGCAGTCTACCACTGAGCTACATACTCAGTTTTTTTTGTTTTTTGTTTTGTTTTTTTTTTTTTTTTTTGAGAGAGAGTCTTGTTAAATTGCATAGGCTGACCATGAACTTGTGATCCCCCTGCTGTCACCTCTTGGGTTGCTGGGGTTACAGGTATATCTAACTATTCCTTTTACTAATGAGCTGCAAGAGTTCTTTGTATTCTTGATGCACGTCCCTTATCAAACATGATTTATATATATTTCCTCACATTCAATTGGTTGTCTTTTCATTTTCTTGCATGCTGATAATCACTTGTAGTACAGTGATTCTAAATTTTTATTTTTTTATTTTTTATTGGTGCATTGTATTCATACATCATAATGGGGTAAAATACTTCTGTAGACATACATGCACACATCACCCAGCCAGCACCCATGCAATTCCCATTCCACTTCCTGTCCCTCCCTCCCATGCTTGATTTAGTGGTTGACTACAATATGAATAAGTACATCGTGTGCTTTAGAAAGTTTCCTTCTTCCCTCTCCCATCCTCACAGTTAGGTTGTGTTATTTGCTCCTCTATAGGATTTCCTTTTTCATCTAGAGTTCCTCTTATGACCCATTTCTCCTTAGCTTTTGCATTAGGGAAAGAATCCAATTTCTTATTTTTTGTGACTGACTAATCTCACCTAGCATAATGTCCTCCAATACCATTCATTTCTCTATAAATGCATTGTGGGGTTTTATTTTTTGGTGGAGTAGAATTCCATTGTGTACATATCCCAGTTTTGTAATCCATTCATCTGTTGATGGACATCTTGGCTGGTTCCATAGTTTGGCTATGGTGAATTGTGCAGCTCTGAACACAGATACACATGAATTAGTTCAGTAGTTTGGTTTCTTTTGGGTAGATATCCAGAAGTGATATTGCTGGATCAAATGGTAAATTTGTTGCCATTCTTCTGAGGATTCTCCATACTGTTTTCCAAAGTGGTTGCACTAATTTGCAATTCCACCAATAATGTTTTAGAGTTCCCTCTTCCCCACATCCTCACCAGCATTTGTTGTTTGTGTGCCATTCTAGTTGGAGTTAGGTGAAATCTCAGGGTAGTTTTGATTTGCATTTCTCTAATGCAAGTTGGATAGTGATTTATCTATCTTGTTAATATTTTCAAGAAACCAGGTTTTGGATTTGTTGATTTTCTGTATTTTTTTTATCTACTTTGTTAATTTCTGCTCTGATTTTAATAATTTCCTCTCTTCTACTGTCTTTGGGGTTAGATTGTTCCTGTTTTTCAAGGGGTTTGCGGTCATTAGGTTGTTTATTTGATGATTTTCTGTTTTTCTTATGTGAGCACTCAGTACTAGAAATTTTCCTCTTTTTTAATACTGCCTTCAAAGTGTCCCAGAAGTTCTGATATGTTGTATTTCTATTTTTGTTTTTTTCTAGAAATTTCTTGATTTCACCTCTTAGTCTTCTATGACCATTTCTTCATTTAGACGTGTGGTGTTCAGTCTCCACATATTTATGTGTTTTTTCTGGGTCTTATAGTTGATTTCTAATTTTATTCCATTATGGTCTGAAAAGACAGGGACGTATGTCACATTTTGTAAATTTTCTAGTGCTCACTTGGAGAAGGTTCTGTGAGCAGCTGAGAAAAATGTAAACTCCGCTGTAATTGGGTGACATATTCTATGTCCACAGGTCCATTTGATTAATGGTGTTCTTTAGTTCTGAGGCATTTTTACTGACCTTTTGTCTAGAAGATCAGTCTAATGGTGTAAGAGGAGTGTTGAAGTCTCCTAGTATTTTTGTATTGGGATTTATGGGTGACTTAATGTTTGTTTTGTGAAAGTAGCTGCACCTATGTTTGGGACATAAATGTTGATCATTGTTATTTCCTCTTGTTGGATTGTTCCTTTTACCAGTAAAAAAAATGACCTTCTTTGTGTCTTCTAATAAACTTGGGCTTGAATTGTAACTTACTGATATCATAGTTGCTACTCATGCTTGCCTTCAAGTTCAATTGGCATATATTACTTTGCTCCAGTCATTTACCTTAAGTTTGTTACTATCTTTACTTGTAAGGTGTGTTTTTTGCAAGCAGCAGCAGCAGCAGATAGATGGATTCTGTTTTTTAATCCATTTTGCCACTTTATGTCTTTTTGTTGGGGAGTTGAGGCCATTTACTTCAGTGTGATTATTGAGAGATTATTTGTGTGTGTGTGTGTGTGTGTGTGTGTGTGTGTGTGGTACTGAGGTTCCTGGAAACCCTTCTACCTCTAGGCTACACTCCCAAACCTATATTTTTATTTGGAAACAGGGTTTCTTAAGCCAGCAAGGCTGGCTTTGAACCTGCACGATCCTCCTGTCTTTGCCTTCCAAGCGCGGGGATTATAAGTGTGCACCGCCACACCTGGCATGAGAGATGATTTTTAATTCCTAACATGTTAAGATTTTATTTCATTTTGAAATACTATTTGTTCTGTTTTGCTTAGTTGTCTTCTGGATGGAAATTCTTGCTTCTCTGGTTCTGGCATGAATTACTTATTTCTTCTTTGTAGAAGCTCTGGTTTTGAAGACATAAATTCCTTCAGCTTCTCTTTGTCATGGAAGCTTCTTATTTCCCCATCTAATTTGGAAGATAGTTTTGCTGGGTAGGAAATTTTTGCCGGGAAGTTGTATTTTTCATAGTTTATAATATGTTACTCCAGGCCCTTCTGGCTTTCATTACTTGGTTTGGGAAGTCTGGAGTGATTCTAATTGGTTTCCCTCTGACTCTCACTTGGCCTTTTGTTTTTGTTGCCTTTAAGATTCTCTCCTTGGCTTCTACATTTGTCATATTGACTATTATGTGGCATGGGAACCTTTTCTCTGATCTTGTCTAAAGGGAGTTCTATATGTTTCCTGAACCTGTGTATCGACCTCTTGCTCTATGTTTGGAAAATTTTCTATTCTTTGAAGAGATTGCTTTTCTATGCTGATTTTCTTAGGTTAGCTCTCTTAAGATGGGTCCAAGCTGGGCGTGGTGGCGCACGCTTGTAATCCCAGCATTTGGGAGTCTACGACTGGAGGATCTCAGTTCACGGACAGCCTCAGCTACTCAGGCCCTCCACAACTTAGACCCTGTTTCAAAATAAAGAATAAAAAAATAGAGCAGGGGATATAGCTTGCAGGTCAAATGACCCTGGGTTTCATCCCCAGACCTGCAAAAAAAAAAAAAAAAAAAAGAAGACGGGCAATGTCTAATTTCTGTTGTCGAATTGTGTTTTCTAAGTTATAAACTATGCATTCATTTTTGGAGATATCATCTTCTAGGAGTGAGATTCTATTCTACTTGTGATCTAATCTATTGTTTATAGTTTGAATTGATAATTTTACTTCAATGAATGCATCTTTTATTTCTTTCAGACTCTAAATTCTTCTCAGAAGTCCTGTATTTGTACAGTTATAATTCTGATTTGATCTTCTGGAGATCTCTGCATTTCTGTGTTATCAGGTTTTGTTATTGTGGGGTTGTGGAAGTTCATTGCTCCGTTGTTATTCTTCCTTCCCATGATTTCAGATGTTTGTAACTGTTGCTTTTGGTAGATTTCTCTCAGTCTCTAGGTGTCAGCTTGTATATTCAAGGGCAAGTTGTATTATATTCAACAGTTGAATAAGGAGGGAAGTGAAGGAGTAAATGGAAGAATAGGGTAAGGTCTCAGGGTCAAATAGTATATGAGTTTGGTAAGGTAGTATATACTAGATATTAGCGAGAGTACAAATGTAGTAATATTCTAGTAACCAATGTAGAGTTTCTGGTATAGTAATATGAAGTGGATTTAATACAAGACAAGGGATGGCAGGTTTCTGATCCATTATGAGACCTCATCTGATCAGTTAGCTTTTATCGAAGAGCTCTTTTCATTTATGGCGGTCAATCGTCTGACTGAAACACTAGGCTGTGATGAGATTATCAATCAAGAGTAACTAGTGACATACTGATAGAGGAGGAAACTACCACGAGGAGAGAGACTCATTCCGCTGCCATTTGGGTTCATTTCCAATAGTCCTGTGCTGATGAAAAACTTGGATCTTCAAAAAGAAAAATTGGTTTTTACTTTTTTCAGAATACAGTAGGGCAGTGACTGCACGGTTGTGAAAAAGAATCATGAAACAGAAAGGATCTCAAGACTGTCGAAATCTGTTTTCCAAGAAATGCCCTGAAACACCCATGGCTTTGACTTTTATTGATCGAGATGATTTCCCCTTCGTAGGGGAAGATAACGTTTGACATTTGTCTCGCTGTAAAGATGGTTTTGCAAGAGCAAATCATGTCCAAGACAAACTGCCAATACAATCAACCACTGAAACTAATCATAGAATGAGGGACAAAAATATATCCACAACATGCCTTTGAGTTATTTGGACTGAATATTTCTTGAGAAAACTTTCAAAATTCTACTTTGGGATCTAGCCAAGTCAATAGTTATCAAAGGCTAAATTTGATATGAGTATCAATCAAATAAGTAATCTTCATTATCCCAAAAGGATGAGTAAACTAAAAATATTTTTTCCGTGTACCATATCTTAAAATGTGTTTCCAACAGCATTTGAAATTTTGTATCTTGATAATGGCTACTATGATCTATAATTCAGGAAAATCCATTGTCATAATTTTTTAAAAGGCAAAATTTAAAATATCTTTTGTAAAGACTTCAAATTTAGATATTACAATGTATGTGAAAATACAAAGAAGACAAACTATTTCTAGTACTCTTATATCACAGGGAATTTTTGTTTTGCTTGCTATATGTTTTTCATTTAATTTGACATGTGAAAGACTGGATGAACTTCATATTGTTACAAAATTAGTGAAAATTGTTAAGTAGGCCGGGCGTGGTGGTGCATGCTTGTAATCTCCGCGCTTGCGAGGCTGAGACAGGAGGATTGCACAGGTTCGAAGCCAGCTGCGCTGGTTCAAGAGACCCTGTTTCCAAGTAAAAAAGTATAAAAATAGGTCTGGGAGTGTAGCCTGGAAGTAGAAGGGTTTCCAGGAACCCCAGTACCACCACCACCAAAAAAAAAAGAAAATTGTTAAGTAAAGCCTTATATATTAAAAAGACTTTATGAGCAATTTTTCTGTCAACTTAGAAGCTTTTAAAGCTTCTCAGAAATCCACCTTAATATCTAAGATTTTCCTCTTGTCTCTTTCTCTAATTAAACTTGTTCCTTATGCACCAGCATTGGAGATAATAAAATTTCTTATTATGTGTAACAAAAATTAGGCAAGTGAATTAAATAGACACTTAATGAAGGAAGAAATTAAAATGGCCAATAAATGCGTGAAAAAATGCTCAGTATCACAGGCAATCAGAGAAATGGAAATCAAAACTGTCCTGAGATTTCACCTAACTCCAACTCGAATGGCAGTCATTCAAAACACAAACAACAAATGCTGGTGAGGATGTGGAGAAGTGGGAACCCTAAAACATTGTTGGTGGGATTGTAAATTAGTGCAGCCACTTTGGGAAACAGTATGGAGGAACCTCAGAAGAATGGGAATGAACTTAATATTTGATCCAGTAATACCACTTCTGGTTATCTACTCAAAACAATGGAAACCAAACTAGCAAACTAATGCATGCATATCTATGTTCATAGCTGCACAATTCACCATAGCCAAACTATAGAACCAGCCAAGGCGTCCATCAACAGATGAATGAATTACAAAACTGTGGGATATGTACACAATGGAATTTTACTCAGCCATAAAGAAAAACAGTTACATCATTTACAGGGAAATGAATGGAACTGGAGGGCATTATGCTAAGTGAGATTAGTTAGTCACAAAAATATAAGAAATTGGATGCTCTCTCTAATAAGCGAAAGCTAGGGAGAAATGGTTAACAGGAGGAACTCTAGATGAAGAAAGAGATTCTATAGAGGAACAAATAAGGTGACCTGAAGGAATGGAAGAGAGGAAGAGGGAAACTCTTTAAAGCACATGATGTACTTGAACAAACATATCAAAGTTGGTTACTAAGCCAAGCATAGGAAGGAGAGATTGGGAGGGAATGGGGCGGGACTTGGGTAAGGGCTAATTCGGTGATGTGTACATGTATGCCTCCAACATCTTGCATCCCATTAAGGTGTATAACTACATTGTACCAATAAAAAATTTAAAAAGATAATAAAACCTCAAGAAAAGAAAAAATGAATTGTTATCTTTAATTTCTTTCAGTAGTGATTTCTAGTTTTGGTGTATAAGCCTTCTATAACATTAATTATCTTTATTCCTAAATATTTTGGATGATATTGCGCATGGAATTGTATTGTTTTATTTTTAGAATTGTTCATTGCTAAAGGTTTTTTTGGTGTTCATTTTTTATCTTTCTACTTTGCTAAATTTGCTTATTAGCGTTACCAGTTTCTTTTTTCTTTTGTTTTTTTAGATTCTTTAGGACTTTGGGAAGGGGAAATAAGATCCTATCATATCTAAAAAGAAATAGCTTCTTCTTTTCCAGTTTGGCTACCTTTTGATAATTGTTTTTAAAGAATTTTGACTTTCTTAATTGCAATGTGGTTAAAGAATATACTTTTTGTGGAAATTAATCCTTTAAATTATTTTGCTCATTCTTTTTGGTTTTTTATAGTTTTACTTTTATCATCTATAGTGTATGTGTCTTTAAATGTATTATTTAAGCAAAATATTGCTTAGTTTTGGGTTTTATGCTAATAGGATGTTTATAATCTGATATTTGTTTTTCTACCCCTGCTATAGAATCACTTGTCTTTTCCAGATTTACATATTGAAGCCCCAGTTCCCAATATAATGGTATTGAGAAATGTGCTCTTTGGGAAATAATAAGGTTTAGGTGCGACCATGATGTGGGGCCCTATTGATGGGATTAATAAAAATCCTATATAAGAAAAGATAATGGAGAACTTACTTTTGCCCACTTTCACTGCCATGTGAAGACATGGTGAAAAGGTGGTCATCATAAGACTGGAGGAGAGCCCTTCACCAAAAATGACCATGCTGACACCTTGCTCTTGGACTTCTGGTCTCCAGAACTATGAGAAAATAAGTGTTACTTAAGCCACCCAGATGGTAGCATTTTGTCATGGAGGTCTGAGCTAAGCCACTCTCTTCCTCATTATTCCTTTCAGAATCATTCATATTTAAGCATATAATTTACTTCTTAGAAGATTTTGTTATATGAGTATACCATAATTTATCCATTCAGTGGATGGTGGACATTGAGCTATTTTCAGCTTTTATGTTTTTACAAGCAGTGTTTTCATGAATATTCTATGTATATCCTGGTGCATAAGAGTTTACTTCATAAATGTAATTACCAATATTTTTTAACCTTCAAAAATGGTAGTTTTATATGCTTTTGAATGGTATCTAGAACTAAAAATACTGGTTAATAAAACTCTTCCTAAGTGATTGTACTGTTTGCCTTAACAATGGTGAGGTGAGAGTTTTATCTCCTCATCTTTGTTAATATTGGATACTGTAATATTTTACTCATTTGCCAAAATGGTGCATCTCATCATTGAAATGGTAGAGTCATTTCAATGTTCTTTTCATTTTTATGTCACTTAATAACTATTGAAGAAATTTCACTTGTGTATAGACCATTTTTATCTTTTCTGTGATATTCTTGCTCATAATTTCGTCAGTGTTCTATTGCAAAGTTTGTGAAGCTGATTCTTGTTTACTGGGATATAAATTGCTTTGTTGAGTTTTATAAATATTTGTTGAACTAATTCTTGATTTTAGGTCAGGGCTATATAAAGATGAATAAGATGGATGAACTCTTACCTCAGTATGTAGTTAATAAAGGGTAAACCTAATTGGAAGTCCCAAACCTCATTATTCTTTCATTCAAATATATATTGACTATGTGAATTAATTTTAACTCCTCTGTTCACTTTTTCAGTTTATTCATTTGTAAACTAATGGACTTTGACAAAGTTTTATTTAGTTTCCCTTTCATGAGCATATGTTTGTTTGTTTTTTTTTCTTGCTGATTTTTAAACTTAGAAATACATTGTTTGATTATAATGGTAAAGTATAAAGCAATTTTTTTCCTTTTTCATGAAAAAATACTGAGTTTTGCTTCTGAGAAGTGTAATTTAAGTCAGCTCTGCAAGCACCCCTCACTTAATTGAATTTACTTTTAAAAATTCAAAAATGCTTTTAAAACTATAAATTAAGTCCTAATGTTCATGAATTATTCTTTCTCAGAGTGAAGATACACAACAACAGATCATCAGGGAGACTTTCCATTTGGTATCTAAGAGAGATGAAAATGTTTGTAATTTCCTAGAGGGAGGATTGTAAGTAAAGTATTTTATAGAATTTATAATTTTTAACAGTGTGATTAAATGTATACATAAATACTGTTTGGTCAGTTTATTTTTAAAATATAATTTTGATTAATTGATTAGGAAGATTAATTGCCATCTGTTAGCTATAAATCTAACAGATATTTTCAAAAGTTGTAGTCTTTCTAGAAATGTTATAAAGGCATTTTAACAAGAAAATTATATTCATATAGTAAAAATTAAAATATTACAGTAAGTATAAAATATTAAATGAGTTTCCTCCCAATCTCAGTTTTTCTCCCCAGTTTTTTGTATAGCCTAGAAAATGTATCTTTCATTTATTAACATACAAAAGCATAATATTGAAGAATTTTAGCCGGGCGTGGTGGCACACACTTGTAATCACAGCATTCGGGAGGCTGAGACCTGAGGATCGCAGTTCGCGGACAACCTCAGCTAATTAGTGAGGCCCTCTGCAACTCAGTGAGACCCGGTTTAAAAAAAAATAAAGAATTAAAAAAAAATTTTACTTATGAGATCACATATATGCTTATTTGCATGCTTTGTTGGGGGGGTTGCTTGTTATTATTTTGAAAAACTTCTATGTTTCAAGCAACCTCATCCTTTTTAATGATTAGATAGAGTATTTCTTAATGGGAATATACATAAAATTTTAGATTAAGCCAGGTATTGTGACATATACCTATAATCTCAGCTATATAGGAGGTTGAAGCAGGAGGATTACAAATTTTTTTATATGTAACATATTGAAAATGTTATACATTTAGACTGTGCTTGGTGCCCTCTCCCCTACCCAGCTCCCCTTCTTCCCTCTCCAAACAATGAGTGTCCAGGTTAACCATGCTATATTCATATTTTTATACATACTTGTATATAGCTTCTTTATTACTCAACCTCAGCCTTCTTCCTCTCCTATCCTTCAATTCTAACTTTGCTGAGATTTCCCCTCCATTATCTGGAGTCCCTCTGGTATCCCCAATACTCCCTAGTTTGGGCATATTAGAGAAAACATGTGTCCCTTTTCTTTCTGTGCTATGACATGATTTTGTTCTTCTTTGTAGCTGAATATAATTCCATTGTGTGTATTTTCCATAATTTTGCAATCCAGTCATCTGTTGATGGAGACCTAAGTTGGTTCCACAAACCCACACACCTGTATTACAAATTGTGCTGCTATGAACATGGGTATGCATATGTTACTGTAGTTCTCTAATTTCAACCCCTTTGGACAAATACCAAGGAGTGGTATAGCTGGATTGTATGGTGGATATATTCACAGTTTTCTGAGGAACCTCCACACTGATTTCTATAGCGGCTGAACTAATTTGCACTGCCACTAACAGTGTAAAAGAACTCCTCTTTCCCCATATTCTCGCCAGCATTTGTTATTAGATTTCTTTATGCTTGCCACTCTGATTGGAGTTAGATCCAGTCTCAGCGAAGTTTTGATTTGCATCTACCTGATGACTAATGATGTTGAACATTTTTTCATGTATCTATTGGCCATTTGTATCTTCTTTTGTGAAGTGTCTATTCAATTCAGTTGCCCATTTCTTAATTGGATTATTTGTTTTTGTAGTGTTGAATCTTTAGAGCTCTTTGTTTATTCTGGATATTAGACTTCTATCCGAGTGGTAGCTGGTAAAGATCTTCTCCCATTCTGTGGGATTTCTCTTTAGGTTCTTGGTGGTTTCCTTTGATGAGAAGAAACATTTTAATTTGATGCCATCCCACTTGTTAATTCTTGTTTTAATTTCCTGCACTTTGGAGGTCTTATTGAGAAAGTTACTGCCTGTGCCTATATGTTGGGAGTGTTGAGCCTATGCCCTCCTCTAGTAACTTCAGTCTCTGGTCTAATTTTAAGTCTTTGATCCATCTCGAGTTGATTCCTCTGCATGGTGAGATGTAAGGGTTTAGTTCCATCTGTCTACAAATGGATAGCCAGTTCTCCCAGCACCATTTGTCAGAAAGGCTATTCTTTCTCCAACATATGAGTTTGGTTCCTTTGTCAAAGATTAATTGACTATAGGTGGCTGTTTTTGTTTCTGTATCTTCTATTCTGTTCCACTGGCCAATATAACTGTTGTTGTGCCAATACCATGCTTTTTTTTTTTTTTAACAACTATTGCTCTGTAGTATAATTTGAAGCCTGGGATTGTGATGCCTCCTGCATGTTTCTTATTGCTGAGAATTGCTTTAGCTATTCTGGGTTTCTCCTCTTTCTTTCTTTCTTTCTTTCTTTCTTTCTTTCTTTCTTTCTTTCTTTCTTTCTTTCTTTCTTTCTGTGGTACTCGGGTTCCTGGAAACCCTTCTGCCTCTGGGCTACACTCCCAGACCTATTTTATATATTTTTTGGAAACAGAGTCTCTTAAGCCAGCGAGGCTGGCTTCGAACCAATGCGATCCTCCTGTCTACGCCTCCCAAGCGCAGGGATTACAAGCTTGCGCCACCGTGCCTGGCTCTTTTCTTTCTTAATATGAAATTCATGAATGATTTTTCTAGATCTATGAAGAATGTCGCTGATATTTTAATGGGAATTGCATTGAATCTATAGATCACTTTTGGCAGAAATGCAATTTTGATATTTTTTCTGCCTATCCATGAGCAAGTGAGATCTTTCCATCTTCTAAGGTCTTCTTCAGTTTCTTTCTTTAATGATTTGTAATTTTCTTCGTACATCTTTGGTTAGGTTTATTCCTAGGCATTTTATTCGTCTTGAAGTTAGAGTGAATGGAATTGTTTTCTTTATTTCTTTCATTGTGCATTCATTGTTGGCATAAAGTAAAGCATCTGATTTCTTTAGGTTGATTTTGTATCTTGCAACTTTGCAAGTTATTGGTTAATCACCTCCAGTATTCTTTTGGTTGAGTTCTTTGGGTCTTCTAGATAAGGGATCATGTTATCTGCTAATAAGGATAGTTTTAGTTCCTCTCTTCCTACTTGAATTCCTTTGACTAGCTTCTCTTGTCTTAGTGCTGTGGCAAGAGTCTCCAGGACTATATTGAAATGATAGTGGGCATCCTTGTCTTATTCCTGATTTTAGAGGGAATTCTTGCAATTTTTTTTCCCCATTCAATATATGTTGGCTTTGGGTTTATTGTATATTGCCTTAATGATGTTGAAATACATTCCTTCTATTCCAGTTTCCTGCAGTGTTTTTAACATAAATGGGTGTTGGATTTTGTCAAATGTTTTTTCAGCATCTATTGATATGATCATGTGGTTTTTGTTCTCAGTTCTATTTATGTGGTGAATAATGTGTATTGATTTGTGTATGTTGAAACAGCCTTGATTTTTTTTAGATGAACTCAACTTGGTCGTGGTGTACAATTCTCTTAATATGGTTTTGAATGCATATAGCTAGTATTTTGTTTAGAATTTTTGCATCTGTGTTCATTAAGGATATTGGTCTGTAATTTTCCTTTCTTGAGGTACCTTTATTTGGTTTGGGGATTACTGTGATACTGACCTTGTGGAAAGAATTTGTAGGAATTCCATCTTTCTCAATTTCCAAGAACAAGTTGTGAAGTATTGGTATTATTTCTTCACTGAAAGTTTTGTAGAATTCAGCTGGAAACCCATCAGGGCCTGGGCTTATCTTTGATGGCAGAATTTTTATTGCTGTTTCTATTTCTTTGCCTGCTATTGGTTGGTTTAGGCTTGCTATATCTTCTTGGTTCAGTTTAGGTAGGTTATATGTGCTTAGATATCTATCAATTTCTTCCATGATTTTCAGTTTGTTGGAGTATAAATTTTCAAAATAGTTTCTGATAATCCTTTGAATTTCCCCACTGTCGGTGGTGATGTCACCTTTTTCATTTCTTATTTTAATAATTTGAGTTGATTCTTTCTTTTGGTTAGGTTGGCCAGAGGTTTGTCAATCCTATTAATCTTTTCAAAGAACCAGCTTTTTGTTTTGTTGATCTTTAATTTTTTTGTTCTCCATTTCATTTATTTCTGCTCTGATTTTAATAATTTCCTGCCTTCCGCTGGCTTTGGGCTTAGACTGTTATAGTCTTTCTAGGTCTTTGAGTTGTGTCATTAGGTTGTTTACTTGTGGACTCTATGTTCTTCTTATGTGGACACTCAATGCTATAAACTTTCCTCTTAACACTGCATTCAAAGTGTCCCATAAATTTTGTTAAGTTGTGTCTATTTTCATTTAAATTCCAGAAATTTCTTTATTTCTCTCTTAATTTCTGATCTCACCCATTCGTAGTTCAATGGTGTATGATTCAGTCTCCATTTAATTAAATTGTTTCTTTGGGTTTCTTTCCATTATGGTCTGAAAAGACACAGGGAATTATATTACATCTTTTGAATTTGCTGGTTGTTGCTTTGTGGCCCAGGATGTGATCTATTTTGGAGAAGGTTCAATGGGCTGCTGAGAAGAATGTGTATTTTGTTGTTCCCGGTTGAAATATTCTGTATATATCTATTAGGTCCATTTGGTTTATAGTTTGTTTTTTTTTTTTTTTTTTTTTTTTTTTTTTTTTTTTTAGTTCTGAAGAGTCTTTACTCATCTTTTTCCTTGAAGATCGATCCAGTGGTGTATGAGGTGTTTTGAAGTCTCCTAATATTAATGTATTTGGGTGTATTTGAGATATGTTCAAGAGGGTTTGTTTTACAAATATGACTGTACCCACATTTGGGGTATAAATATTGACTATCATTATATCTTCTTGGTGGCTTGTTCCTTTTAATAAAAGGAAGTGCCCTGCCTTTTCTGATGTGTTTTAGCTTAAAGTCTTTTCTGTTGCGTTGTTATCCCTGCCCGTTTTTGGTCTCCATTAGCATGATACATCTTTTTCCATCCTTTCACTTTTAGTCTGTGAATGTCTTTGGCTGTAAGGAGAGTTTCTTGCAAACAGCATATCATATATTGGTTATGTTTTTTAATCCACATTGCCAGTCTATATCTTTTTTTTTTTTTTTTTTTTTTTTTTTTTTTTGGTGGTACTGGGGTTCCTGGAAACCCTTCTACCTCTGGGCTACACTCCCAGACCTATTTTTTATATTTTTATTTGGAAACAGGGTCTGTTAAGCCAGCAAGGCTGGCTTCGAACCAGTGTGATCCTCCTGTCTTCTCCTGAGCGCTGGGATTACAAGTGTGCGCCACTACACCCGGCAAGTCAGTGTCTTTTGCTTGGTTAGTTAAGTCCTTTGACATTCAGAGTTATTATTGAAATATGATCTTTGTTTCCTTTCATTTTGTTTCTATCTTCTGTTTGATATAATGTTATTACTTAGATGTCCTGATGATCAACTTTGTCTCTTCTCTGTTTCTGAAATTTGTTTCTTTTTTCTTCTGTATGGTTTATTTCTTTAAGTATTTTTTCTTTGTTGGCTTTGTATTCATGAATATTTTGAGGTTCTGCTTATCTTGAAACACCCAAAATTTTACTCTGTCAATTTTGAATAATAACTTTACTGGATATTGCAATTTTGGGTGGAAGTTCTTTTCTTCCAGGGTCTGGATCACATCATACCAGTCTCTCCTAGCATTCATGACTTGGTTGTATAGTGTGGGGTGATTTGTATTGTTTTGCCATATATGTCACCCATTATTTTGTTCTCACTGCTTTTAAGATTCTTTTCTTGGCCTCTTTGTTGGTCATTTTGATTATTACATGGTGTGGGGAGGTCCTTCTTTGATATTGTCTTAATGGTCTTCTGTATGGTTCCTGAACGTGTAAGTCTCTTGCCATGTTTGGAAAATTCTCTGAACTTATTTCTCTGAGTAGATTATTAATACCCTTGGTCTGTACCTATATTCATTCTTCAATGCCTTTTATCCATAAATCAGGACACTTCATATTGTCCCATATTTGTTGAATATTTAGGTTTTGTTGCTGCAATGACTTCTATATGCTGTTGATTGTGCTTTTGGTTTAGAATGAACTGTCTTCCTAAAGTGATATTCTGTTTTCCATTTTATCTAATGTTCCAGAATTTCTTTCTATTGCTGTCTTCATTTCATTTATTGACTCTTTCATTCCATTCCAGACCTCTTTCTGATTCTTTTCTAGTGTTTCTACTTGCTCTTTCATTTCCTGTACATGTGCTTTGAGGCCTTTCATCATATTGAAGATCAGGATTCAGAATTCTCCTTTTTGCATTTCTTGTAGGTCAGTATTTGTGATTTCCATTATTTCTCCACTATTCCTAGTTCTCATATTTTCAGGCTTGTTTTTCTGATGTTTGGCATCTTGTCTTTTGTGGATATTATGTCTGATCCAATCTTAGTAGTGGGAATTTAGAGGTTCAGCAGGTAAGCAGAGGAGTCTCTGTTCTCCACAGCTAAAGCTGGGCTGGTCTCACTTTTCCCCCTTTTTCATGATTGGGAGGTCTGTAATGATCCCAGAGATACTACTAGTTGGATCTATTATTAAGAATAAGTCTCCCCCCACACTTTTCACTGATCAGAGCCTGAGTCTGTCTGAGCCTCTGCTATGTCTAATAGCAGACTCTACTCCTACATCTTCGGGTTGTAACGCTGCGAAGTCTCAGATTCAGAGAGTTTATCGGGACTGCAGGCGACCCTTGGGGTGCCAGGCTGCGTGATTTCCCACGGAACTATGGCTTCACTTATGGTGTTATTGAGAGCTGCTTTTCATCTCTGGAGAATGTGGTTACTCTCAGCTGCCACTACTCCTTCACTGGGATGAACTGCCAAATCTCAGACCTAGGGAGTTTATCGCAGCTGTGCGAGTCTCTGGGGGAACAACAATGGGACTTATCCTATGGGGACCACAGTTTTACTTACGATATTGGTGCATACTGACCTGGATCTCTGGTGGGTGTAGTGAGCTTGGCTGCTGCTGGTAAGATGGCACCGCAGCAGCAACCTGGGCCACAAGGGTTACAGGTTTTTTTTTTATTCTGGTGTTGAGCTCTGCTCTGGATCCCTTGAGGGCTTGCTCAGCTCGGTTGCTGTAAGTTATAGCTGGTATTTGTGCAGGAAGAACTGATGACTTACAACCTGTGAATCTGCAGCTGCTCAGTTCAGGTCCTTGTTTTTCTTTTTGTCTCTGGAGTCTGGAGTTGTAAGGCCAGTTGATGCTGGTGTGGCGCACGCCGCCTCAAGGTGGGCGGGTTTTTTTGTTTGTTTGTTTGTTTTCTGGTCAGTCTTCTAATCTTCTTATTCTCTGTCCTTTGTATTTATCGTTTTTATTCTGGCTTTGTAGAATGTTGTTTTTGAGGCAATGGAGACCAGGTGTCAACAGGACTTGTAAGTGCTGCTTCTCTCAGTCACCATCTTCCCAGACTCAGGATTACAAGTTTGTGCCCGGCCTAGGCAACTAGTGAGACTGACTCAAAATAAAAGTAAAAATAAAAATGAGTGGGGATGTAGCTCAGTGGTAGTGTTTGCCTACAATGTGCTAGTATGTTCAGTTTCCAGCACCACCCAAAAAAAGTGTAGCTATATATATAATTTCTTTATTTTTTTACTATAAAGATTGAAGCTTGTTTTTCAAATATGTCTTTGTATCTATGTACATACATAATTTATGGTATAAATTAAAATTTAGCTAATCTATTAAATGAATAAGTAAGAATTACTTAAAATTAGCTTGGTAAGTATTATTTTTCAAATTAATGGTTTCTATGAAAAAAGTTTGTTTTAAAAATATACTACTTTTATTTATATAATTAATATACTTAAGACTTTTCTCATTGAGAATTCAAACTAAACTGTGACTCTCAGTATCATTAATAACAGAATAACTATAAACCTAGAGTTTTTTATATTTTAGTATATATGATACATCTTGTGTACAGTAGCACAGGGAAACAGAATCCATTCTTATTGACCATAAATTCCTTTTCATTACTTGGATTTCTTAAAAGCTTAAATCATGCTATACTTAAATATATACTTAAATATACTTAATATATACTTAATACATAATATACTTTATATGTAATATACTTAATATATACTTAATATGTACTTAAATATATACTTAAATATATAATGCATACTTGCAACTTGTAAGTTTTTCTATTAATTCAAGAATTCTAATTTAATGATTGGAACAAAGTATATCTGCTTCTGCTTTTAAATTTTATTTATACCTAATTTCCCCAAATTTCTGTAGGAGTTATCTTTGCCATTACTGTAACTTCCTCTCGTTGCATAATTTCTCATCTTATAGGAAACTTAACCACCCAGAACAGTATATGACATGTAGTAGACAGAAATTATGGCTTGAAATTGTGACTATTCTAAGTTTATATGAAGTAGAAAACAAATACTACAACAGAAGTGAGGCTATACATCTAGTTTGGTTCTATTTTCATTACTAATAGGCTGATTTCCTCAGGTCACACAAATTCATGGACCTCAGTTTTCTCCCCTGAAATAACTTGAAATAAGAATATTTCAGAAATTCTGCCGTACTATATTCTGTATTGCATTTCATACAAGAAGTTGTGTCAGTATTGTACTATACTTTGAAGACAAAAATTGTATTTTTAAGGCAAAGTATGTACTTGCCATATTAGTATCTTTGGTTTCTTTAAATAATAGTGGCCATTTTGAAACTTGTTTCAGAAATTTGGCTTTCTTTTAAAACAAAATTTAAGAAAATCACTAAATTGAGGATTTGGGATATAGTGAAGCCTGCTGTTTGTATTCTTTTTGTCTTTTTTAGGGAACAGTTGTAACTACAGTTATAAACGTAATTTCAGAACTTTAAGGAACATATATATATTTTGAAAGTAATTTTTTTTTTTTAGAAAGAATCCATTATTATAGCAACTCTTAATTCTTTTTGGACGTCATTTCTGCTTTTGCTATTAACACAGCATGGCATTTATTTGGAGAAGTTTTTATACAGAACCTGTAAATTTAGTATTATGTTTAATAGTAAGAAATACATGGTATTTCCTGTATTTTGTTTGACTGTTTAGTAAGCTTTTGTTACATTTAGCCTTGATTTTTTTTAAATTATGTTAGTGTTTAGGTTTCTCTTGAAGTGAATTTGTTAACATAAACTTATGTATGATAGAGCTAAACTATATTTAGAATAATATAAACTGTCTCAAATGATTCCTAAGTTATTTTTAAAATGCTGAAATTCCAGAAAATATAAATAAAAACGTACTTGAAAGAATTACCTTAGTTCACTTTTCTTTCATTTATATTTCAAAACAATGTATTTTTGGAGATTTTGATGGTATATCTGTCTAAAACTTAAGAAATGTCATTCTTTTTTTTTTTTTCTAGTTGATATATCAGTCTTAAGCTGTGTCATTTACTGTGACCTATGGAGTTAAATCTAGTAAGCACTTACAAATGCCCTATGATCTAATTTTTCCCTACTTCTTTGACTTTATTGTTTTACTAATGTTTTCTTTTCCACTGGTCTTTTCTCTTCCTTGAACATACATACTTTGTTCTTCATGAAGTGGCATTTTTATTAGTTGTCACCTTAGCCTGAATTGCTCATCTCTAAGTTTCTTCATGGCTAGCTCCTAATCTAATGATCTCTGCCTAGATTTCACTTTTTAATACCCAGTCTGAAATGGTGAACCCAATAAAGTGGCATTATCTTATTTTGTTTCCTGATGTAGCATCTTTTACTAGCTGGTATTTTTGTTTGTTGCTCTTTACCCACTATCAGTGCCTTGCACATACTAGTTACTCAATAAATAGTTTAATGAGCACTGGCTTCTTTTATTTGGCATTTCCGAAGAAAACAGCCATCCTAATTTATTTAGTTTCTGAAATAAGTACACTTGAATGTTATACCATTATATGTTACCTTTCAGTTTTACGTTTTTTAAAGGAATTCTCACTTTGCTTGAGCGAATAAAATGCTTTGCATTTCGTCTCTATAACATTTTATTTGTTTTATCATTTAGGTTAATTGGAGGATCTGACAACAAACTTATTTATAGACATTATGCAACGCTCTATTTTGTCTTCTGTGTGGATTCTTCAGAAAGTGAACTTGGCATTTTAGATCTGATTCAAGTAAGTTAACACTTGTCTCTTAATGTCTTTAATAGTTTTTACATTTTATGTTTTTAAAAGCTTTTATATTTAACATTTTCTAAGGGCAGGAGTTATTGCTTATTAATAGTGCACTTACCTAATATGCATAAGGCATTCACTCCCTAGCACTGAAAAAAGATTTTTTTAAGGATGTTTCATTAGATAAGAAATAAATGTTCCATAAGCTATTGGGTGGCTAAAAGAAGAATAAGGGATATAGAAATAGGTAAAGAAACTTAATCTGATTAAGAATTATGTCAGGCGAGGAATGGTGGCACATGTCTATAATTCCAGTATTTGGGAGGGAGGCTGAGATAGGAAGAATGCAGGTTCTAGTTCAGATTTTTTTTTTTTTTTTCGTACTGGGGGTGAAACCCAGGGGCCTTCTATCTCCGGGCTACACTCCCAGACCTATTTTATATTTTATTTGGAAACAGGGTCTCTTATGCCAGCTGAGGCTGGCTTCGAACCTGCGAGATCCTCCTGTCTCAGCCTCCCAAGCGCGGGGATTACAAGCGTGCACCACCACATCCGGCGTATGCAGGTTCTAGTTCAAAATAAAAATTTTAAAAGCCTGGAGGGTAGTATGGCTCAGGGTAGAATGCCCCTGGGTTCAATATTCACTACCAAAAAACAAAAAACAAAAACCTGAGTTCATTAAGACTTATTTCCTGTTCATGTGAGTTACCACAAGGAACCCACAATTCACAGGTCTCTCATTACATATATTCAAATCTGACCCTAAAACCTAACTCTCTGTCTCCTGAAATCTTTTCATAATGTCCCTGTAACTCAGAGTAACTCACGAGACAATTGTCTTTTAACTTTTTCTATGAATACTACTTGACTTTTTGCTCTAAGTTAAGCCTTGCTTACTGTCTTACTTCCTACCCTCTTAAGTAGTAGCTGTTTTCTCTTAGATTGTTTTATATTGCTTGTCTTTCTAGAAGATTCTGTGACATCTTCATGTTATCAAATTATTCCACTTTCTATCAATTTGATTTTAATCATGTCTTTATATATCTCTCTTTCCTTGGAGATTTTGTCAACAGTAGTCAAGGGTTGAAGATTTTATTCTATTTGTAAGCTGACAATTTATCCCTCCACATTTTCATAGTTGTTGGCCAAAGAAAACCTCTGAGTCAGAAAGAAAAGGTTTTATTATTAACAGCAAAAGCATTATAATTTTTTTTTAATCAGCCACAATATCAGTAATTCTGAAAGGGTGAAGTGGAGAAGGCCAGGTGACCACCTGTCTACACAGCAGGTGGAGTTATAGGTGAGGAGCTTCAAGCTTTGGGAACTGGAATCTTTTATAATGGACACATAGTATTCTTGGCCTTTGTTGCCAGGAAAAGATTCTCTCTTTTCTTTCAAGGGAGGAGGTGAATCTCTTTCTCAGGAGGATGATGCTGTATTTTCCAAGTCTGTTACATAGCATGCTTAAAATGATTGTTCAGAGGTGGGCGTGGTGGTGCACACTTGTAATTCCCACACTTGGGAGGCTGAGACCGGAAGATCAAACAGGTTCAAAGCCAGCCTCAGCTATTTAGTGAGGCGCTCAGCAACTTAGTGAGATCCTGTTTCCAAATAAAGTATAAAATAGGTCTGGGAATATAGCCCAGAAATAGAAAGCCTCTGGGTTCCACCCCCAGTACCACCAAAAATAAAATAAATAAAATAATTTTAAAACATTTTTGAAAACCCTTTAAAAAAAAAGAAAGATTGTTCAGAACAAAGACAGCAAGTGCCTCTGCTTCTCATATGTGCAGAAACAAAGTCGAGGGAGCATTATCTTCTAACAAATTGTATTTCTTAGTTCACTGTCACTCATTCCAAGACTGCTTAGGATTCTTAATGATTTCAGTATACATATGCATAACTCTGCCAGCAGCCTGCAACTCCTTTCCCTCACTGAATTTTGCTGTCAGACCTACTTTACTACTTCTTTCTAGGCCTCATTGTTATCCAAACTTCCACCAGTTCGTAATCTCAATTTTGAAGTTTCTTCCTTCTCTCAACCATCTCTTTTCATATCTTTTCATATCATTATTTCTATTATCCAAGAAGTCTTTGGGCCCATCCAGTTCCTCCATTTTAAAAAAATCTATCATTTTTTCACTCACTGTGATTGTACTGATGTCCTACCTTTCTTCGTTCAGCTTAAATTCCGTAGTCTATAATGGTAACATAGGCTTCTGTATCCTTAACTGCTTTCCTGTACTCATACATGTGAAAATACTTAGAGGAAAAGAAAACATACTCACTAGTCTCACTTTAATTTGTGATTCCTAGCCTCTTTGAGTCCTTAATGCTACCCAGTAATCTCATTTTATTTCCTGGTGCATTTACTTTCTCATAGTTCTAGATGACTTAGTAATACATCCCCTGTCTTTTCAAACCTCCAGCACTTCTAGCCTCTTGCTTCCTGGATCACAGACAAAATTGAAGCATTCAGAAGAGAACTTTCACAAGCTCTGTCTATTTAACCATCTACATTTGTGCTGTATACTCTTATCTTCTTTCAGGGATGAACTCACCGTGCTAAGGCCAACCCATGAACTTATATAGTAGTTATCATCTTCTTGTTCAAGCAATCCTCCCCTTTTCTTTTGTATTATTATTTTTTCCCTTGTCCTCTAGTCATTTCTCCCAGCTTACAAGACACTCTCCATCTTTAAAAAAAAAAAAAAAGTCCTGAACCTATTTTTCTTCTTTAGGCATTGTCTTTTTATCTTCCCTTTAAGCAAAACATTTATTTATTTATTCATTTATTTATTTATTTATTTATTTGGTGGTACCGGGGTTCCTGGGTGCCCTTCTACCTCCGGGCTACACTCCCAGACCTATGTTTTATATTTTTATTTGGAAACAGGGTCTCTTAAGCCAGTGAGGCTGGCTTTGAACCTGCGCGATCCTCCTGTCTCTGCCTCCCAAGTGTGGAGATTATAAGCTTGCGCCACCATGCCCAGCTTAAGCAAAACTTTTTTTTTTAAAGTATACTAAGTCTTAAGTGTTTCTTCTGTTCTCTCTTAAACCCACTCCAGTCAGACTTTGAGCTATATTATTGCTGAATCTAAGAGTTCTCTTCAGTTCTCCTTTATTTAAGATATTGATAATTCTTCTCCATGAACTACTTGTTTAACTTGGTTTCTAGAACAACCTACTTGCCTGCTTTTCTCTCCTACCTTGTATTTTGCTACTTCATTTTAGTTTTCTGATCTCACCTACTTTCAAATGTTGATGATGCCATAAAGGTTCCATCCTTGAATGCCTTCTTTATTCATTTGCTAGGTGTTGTATCCAAATATTACCTGTGTATTGTTGACACCAAAATTTAAATTTTTAGCTCGTATCTTGCCACTAAACTACTGACCTGATCATCCAACTGCCTACTAGACAGCTCCAGTTGGTTATCTTATGATGACCTCAAACTTAACATGTCCCAAACTGAGTTCTGGTTGGTCCATTAAAAAAATCTGCATTTCTTGTACAGTTAATAACTTTAGTCTTCCAGTCAAACCAGCCAAAACCTGGGTATTTGTCCTTGAACTCTCATTTTGTGACCTTTCTACATCTGTCTCTTCAGCAAATCCTATTGGCTGTATAAAATCTGACCATTTACCATTCTCTCCACTGCCACCACCTTTTGTCCAAGCCACAAAAATACTTGCCTGTATTGTTATGGCAAAGGTTCCAAACTGGCCTCCCTCCCTGTTTCTACTGTTTTCTCCTTGGTCTTTTCTCTGAAACAGCCAGGGTTATCCTGTTGAAATGTGCCACTTTTTAACACTGTTGTACTCAGAATAAAAGCCAAATTCCCTAAAATAATAGTATAAGACCCCAGCTGATCTTCCTTCCCCTTGCCTTCATCTTCTGTTCCTTTCCCCATTGCATAGCCTCCTTGCCGTTCCTCAGATATGCCAGGCATGTTCCTATCTCAGAATCTTTGTACTTACTGATCTTTGCACCTAGAATATCCTCTCATTTGATACTCCCTTGCCTAGTTCCATCATTCTTTCAGATTTTGACCTAGATGTTACCTTCTTGATAGGGTATTCTCTGGCCATCCTCTCTAAAAATACTTCTACATTTTCTAACCCCTTTCCTCTTTTATTATTCTTTTCATTATATTATATAATATATAATATTACTTATATATTATATATTATATTATATAATATATATTATGTTAATATGTATTATATATTTCATATAGCGCCATCTACTATATTTTATTTTTTGGTGGTACTGGGGTTCCTGGAAGCCCTTCTACCTCTGGGATACACTCCCATGGGCTACACTCCCAGACCTATATTTTACTTTTTTTTTTTTTTTTTAAAATGTGGAAACAGGGCCTTTTAAGCCAGCACGGCTGGCTTCGAACCTGAGCGATTCTCCTGTCTCTGCCTCCCAAGCACAGGGATTACAAGCGTGCACCATCATGCCCTGTGCACCATCTACTATAATAAATAGTTGATCTACTCTGTTGTATTTATTGTGATTTACCCTTACAAGAACATAAAGTCCATGATGTCTAGGATTTTTATTTATTTATGGATTTTTTCCCTATTATGTAGAATGGCTCTTTACATATAGTAGGTCCTTGAAAGATAATTGCTGAATTTGTGAGTTTAATACCTCATATGTAATATTCTGTGTAAAATAACTGACAAAGGTCCAAAGGTTAGTTAGAGGAATAGTTAGAAAATAAAATATGGTAATTATTACAGACTAGTAGAAACTTTTCAACTGAGTGCTAGTTAATATTTGATATGTTTAATTTGTGAAAATCATTAATCTCTGGGTACATCTATGTTTTGTATTTTGTATTTATATGTAACATGTTCTATACAAATTTGAAAAATTGCTAGTCATGGAGCCACATGCTTTTGTAATCCCAGTACTTGGAAGGTTAAGACAGGAGGATCACAGGTTCATGGCTAGACTCAACTACTAAGGCCCTCTGCAACTTAATGAGACCCTGTTTCAAAATAAAGAAGAAAAAGTAGGGCTGTGGATGTAACTCAGAGGTGGAATGTCCCTGAGTTCAATCTTTTGTACAATAAAAGAAAAAAGCAAAAAAAATTTTTTTTTTTTTTTTTAAATTGACTCGCCAGGTGTAGTGGTTTACAAGCTGTCTCAGTCTCCCAGCATTTGGGAGACTGAGACAGGAAGGTCGTGGCTTGTGGACAGCCTCAGCTACTTAGGCCCTTTCCAACTCAGTGAAACCCTGTTTCAAAGTAAAGAATAAAAAATAGACTGGTAGTGTAGCTTGGAGGTAGAAAGACTCCTGGGTTCCATCCCCAGTACCACCAAAAAAAAAAAAAAAAAAAAAAAAAGGACTCTGTCACCAGGAATTTTCACTAAATAATTATATTGGATTAAGATTATCATAAAGGAACACACTAAACTTGTGTTTTCTTTCTCTTTCTGGATAGTGCAAAAATGTAGGAATACAGTGTCAGTACTTTTAAGTTGGAGAAAGCTGCATATAAAAAGGAAGTTTTGTTTCTCAGGAGTTGTATGTTTTGTTTAAATCAGCAGGAAAAAGGGTATAGTTTGAGCTATAGTTAGGTTATAGAATAAATGGTAAATCAACCCAAGCAAAAAATTTAAGTAATAAATTCAGAAATTCAGAGAAACCAAGCTCAGAAATATCAGATGTTAAGGGCCATCTTAGAACATACATGGAGATTATCATCTTGGACCAGCTCAGTTTGAATACGTGATATTTGGCCGGGTGGGATTTGTGTGCAAGCGGTCAATTCCAAGAGACCTGGTGCAGTCTCTAAGGTGCGGTCTTTGATGTTGCCTCTGCTCAGTAATATCTAATCCCTCCTTCCTCCAAGCTTGTCATATGCCTGCCTCACTGATCTTCTTTATTGTAACCTGTGACAATTGTTAGCTTCTGTGTATGATTAACTTTTATGATGCCTTGCCCAAAGTTTCTATAAAAGTAAGGCCCTGGCTACAGACAGGCAAAAGAATTGTCATCTATCTCCTCCCTGATCCCCCAGTTATTTAAATTCTCTTAAAATTATCATATTAGGCTTCATGTCACTGTCGTGCGAGAAACTTAGAGCAGCTACCTTCCAGGGTAGGAACCATGGGATAATTTTTAGGAAGCTGTAGGGAGCAGAGACCTTCCATGGCAAGAATCACAGAACAATTATTTGGGAGCTGCATGAAGCAGCAACCCTCTGTGGGAGGACTATAGAACAAGCAGTGTTTGCCATAAAAATGAGCAATGGCTCAAGCCTGTAATCTCAGACTTGGGAGGCTGAGAAAGGAGGATTTCAGGTACAAGGGCAATGGGTGGTAACTTAGTGAGACCCTCTTTCAAAATAAAAAAGAGCTGGAGGTGCAGCTCAGAGGTAGAATGCCCCTTGGTTCAATCCCCAGTACTCCCCCCCCCAAAAAAAAGGAAATATAGAAGGACTAAAACTTTTGATATTATAATTGTTAATAAAAATAAGTGATAAAGGGAACATTAATATGTCTCATTACTCTTAAATCTATCTTGAGAAACAGTTTTGTTTTTTTCATTGTTTTTCTGGTAAAGAAACAAACCATATTTTACTCACAGATGGATTGGTAACAGTTAAGATTGATCAAGACTATATATCCCATTGCTTTAAAACTTTGTTCATTATTACATTTTTATTTCATATAGGGAGTAATTTATTATTTATTTCAAAATGCTTTATGCTTTTATAGGAAGAAACTGTTTTAGTATAAACTGTACTTTCTATTTTTCTCTTGGTTATCCATAACTGAAGAGGGTAGTAAGACACATATAGTACATTCCAAAACACTGTTTTGTTTTTTTTTGTCATATTACGATTGAATCCAGAGGCATTCTACCTTTGAGCTACACCCTCAGTCTAATTTTATTTCTTATTTAGAAACCGAGTCTCACTAAGTAGAGAGTCTCACTACTTGCTGAGGCTGTCTTTGAACCTGTGATTCTCTTGTCTTAGCCTCCCAAGTACTGGAATTACAGGTGTGTGCCACCACTCTTGGCTCTCAAAACATTATTTTTTATTTACCTGAATTAGCTACTAGAGTTAGAAGAGGTATAAAAAGAGATATTATCCCATTTCAAATAAGTCTTTTACTGAAGAGAAATACTGTTATTAAGAAAGAAAAAAAGAGATTTTTAAATTTTTTTTTATTTTTATTTTTTGTTGGTGCATTGTATTCATACATCATAATGGGATACAAAACTTGTGTAGACATACATGCACACATCACCCAGTTAGCCCCTACCCAATCCCCATACCATTCCCTCCCCATCCCTTCGTCCCATGCCTGGCTTAGTGGTTGACACCTAATATTATAGCAATTTATCCAAAATTAACAATGATAATCTCACATAACATTCATTTGTCTGATATCAAACTTTTGATCATTTAGAGATAACATTTCAATATTTCTTTTTGCTTTCTTTCTTACCAGAGGATATTTTTTCTTTTTCTTTTTTTAAGGTGAAACTATCATACATTTTTTCCCCAGAAAAAATCTATCCTAACATGAAATATGAACTCTCAATACCCAAAACAATCTCAAAAAAGAACAAAGCTGGAAGATGTACATTTTCTGATTTCAAACCTTATAAAGCTACAATAATTGAAACAGTGTAGTACTGCTATAAAGGCCAGGGAGATTATTAAAGCTGCGCATATCCTTGTGAATGCAGTACAGGGATTTCTCCTTTATGCAATTTCACTCACAGTTATTATGCGCGCTGATCAGGAGCTGTCGCAGGGCACGGTGAATTCACCGCCACTGCTGGCAATATGTCGCCGCTGCAACACCCTCAGCCGTGAAACTGGCGTATTTCTTTTCTGGTTTTGAGCTCCGTTCTGAGTTCCTGGAGGGCATGCTGAGCTTGGCCACTGGGAGTTTTAGACGTTCTTTGCGCTGAAAGAACTGCTGAATTACACCCTAATGATCCGCAGCTGCTCACTTCAGCTCCTTGTTTACCTTTCCTCTCTGGAGTCTGGTGCTGTGAGGGAAGATGGTGCCGGCATGTCTCCGCCAACACATTGCGGGCTTGATTTCTTTTCTGGTTTCTGATTGTTCTTCTAGTCTTTTTTTTTTTTTTCTGTCCCTTGTATTTACATTTTTTATTTCTCTGCTGATAGTGTTTTCTGGCTATGAAAAGCGCTGATGTTGTGGCAATAGAGATCGAGTTTTAGCAGGACTCATAAATGCTGCTTTTCTCGGTCGCCATCTTCAAATAGAAAGTTTTGTAAAGGTAAATCAGAAGTCTTTTGTACTTGTGTTCTGAGATTGTCATCTCTTATTTTTTTGATGCTGTAGCTCATTTTAATTGTTAATGAAAGAATAGTTGTTATATCTTAGAAGGAAATTAGATGGGGAATTGTCAAAGAACAAATATTCTCTAATATTTGAAGTAAGTTCTGTTTTGTGCGTGTGGAAAGTAGAAAAAATCCCTTGTGTTTTATAAAATTTTTTAGCTATTAATGTTCAAACATTGACAGTTGTTTTTTGTGTATGTGCTTGGGATTCATCTCAGGTCCTCACACATGCTGAGCTTGTGCTCTACCACTAAACCATGCCCTCCACCTTCTTTCTTTCTTTCTTTCTTTCTTTCTTTATTTATTTATTTATTTATTTAGTGTGTGTGGTACTGAGATTCCTGGAAGCCCTTCTACCTCCGGGCTACACTCCCAGACATATATATACATACATACATATATATATTATATTTATTTATTTTTATTTATTTATTTATTTTTTGAAGCAGGGTCTCTTAAGCCAGCGAGGCTGGCTCCAAACCAGCGCAATCCTCCTGTCTCCGCCTCCCAAGTGCGGGGATTACAAGCGTGCGCCACCACACCTGGCCATAATTTATTTTTTAATATTAGATATGATACATAAAAGAGAACTTAAGGACAGTTGTCATTTTTCAATTACAAAAGTAGACTAGAGATATTTACAAAGCCTCATGGAATTATCATATGTTCATCCGTTATGTCACAAAAAGAAGTGTTTATTATTATTATTATTATTATTAATTATTGTTATTAGTAGTAGTATTATTACTTTGGTGGTGGTACTAGGGATTGAATGCAGGGGCATCCTTCCTCCAAGCTACATGCCCAGCCCTATATTATTCTTTTTACGTTGAAACAGGTTCTCACAAAGTTGCTGATGGCCTCACTAATTTGCTGAGGCTGGCTGTAAACCTCTGATTCTCCTGTCTCAGCCTCCCAAGAACCGAGATCGCAAGTGTTCACTACCACATCCAGCAAAAAAAAGTTTTATAATTTACTTTACAGCTACTACATTTATCATTACCACAAACATATAGAAAGTTCTGTAGTTCAGCATTTGTTTTATGGTACTAGGGATTGAACACAGGGGTGATCTACATTGGAGATATATCCCCATCTTTTTATAATTTTTATTTTGAAATAAGTTCTTGCTAAGTTTCCCAGGCTGGTCTTGAACCTACGATTTTTTTTTTTTTTTTTTAAGTATTGGGGATGGAACCCAGGGGCATTCTACTTAGCTTCTCCAGCCCTATTTTTTATTCTTTATTTTGAAACAGGGCCTCACTAAGTAGCTGAGGCTGGCCGTGAATCCATGATCCTCCTGTTTAAGCCTCCTGAATACTGAGATTACAAGATTGCACCACCACGCCTACGCCTGGCTTGGGATTTTCTTGTCTCGGCCTCCCAAGTACTAGAGTTTTCTCTCCTTTCTCAGGCCTCCCAAGTACTGGGATTAGTTAGCTGGGTGCAATAGTACACACTTAAAATCCTAGTACTTAGGAAACTAAGACAGGAGGATCCCAAGTACTGGGACTAGTTAGCTGGGTGCAATAGTACACACTTAAAATCCTAGTACTTAGGAGGCTAAGACAGGAGGATCACAGGTTTGAGGTCATTTTAGCAAATTTCAGCATCTTAGCAAGACCCTGTTTATAAATTTAAAAACAAAAGGGCCAGGAGTGTAGCTCAGAGGTAGAACATCCCTGGATTTATTCCTTCACACCACACATACACATTTTTGTAGTTATTTATTGTCTTTCCTTTATTTATTTATTTATTTATTTTATTTATTTATTTGGTGGTACTAGGGGTGGAATCCAGGGGCTTTTCTACCTCTAGGCTATACTCCCAGACCTATTTTGATTTTTTATTTGGAAACAGGGTCTCCCTGAGTTGTTGAGAGCTTCACTAAATAGTTGAGGCTGGCTTTGAACCTATGCGATCCTCCTGTCTCAGTCTCCCAAGTACTGGGAATACAAGTGTGCGCCAAGTACTGAGATTACAAGTGTACACCACCATGCCTGGATATTGTCTTTCCTTTTGATTACTCTAGTTCATTAAGTATTTAAGGAGTGCTAATCATGAACGAGTCAATGAACTTTAAAAAATAAATTATTGGTCAGATGAACAAGGATGGAAGTGTAGCTCACTATTTTTCTTTGGTTTCATCAAAGAACTATTCAGAGCTTATTGAAAATTGATTTTCTTGGTTTCTTTATCTTGTTTTGAGAAGGGCAACTTTCATATAAAAATGTGGAAAATTAAAAATCAAGAATTTAGATAAAAATTTCTTGGTCTTATAGATTCTTTGGAGAACAGATCAAGAAAATTTAACATCAACATATAACTAAATAAATGTTTATAATTTTGATGTTTTAAGTATAAAATCATACCATTCAAATGATCATTGGAAAGCTTTTTAATGCCAGGATGTAGTATTCCTAAGGCGTGTATATATTGTCGTAGATTTGTATATTGTATAAAATCTGGGAAGGCATTATAAGTAAATCCTACTATACATCACTATGTCACTTATTTGTTCCGCCAGTTCCTCATAAGTTAAAAAAAAGAGATAGTTCTTTTTTATTCCTTATTACGTACTATTATGGTGTGATACTGACTGCCATAGAAGCAAATTTCAGAGCTAATATCTACCTTTTTAAGAGTTTTGTCTGTCTGTTGTAGCTTTTTTCATTGGAAGTGTTAAAATATTTACAGGCCAACAATAGAAATTCATTAAATATTGATATTGGGTTAATTGAGTTATTTATAAGCAGTCATGTTGTCTTTAGTTTATTGTGCCACGCTGATAATGGAGGCATGAAAGTTCACTGGATAATTCTAAATTCCTGTTAATAGTTTCCTATACTGCATATACCATTATCAGAGCATTACTTTTGCTCAGTTATAAGTGAAAAAACTGAAAACAGTTAAATTTTTTTTTCAGTTTAGAAAGGGCAGTGTTAGAATATATATTTAACTTATGTATAGCACTTGTCATGATTACAGGACTGTTATATTGGTTTGGGGAGATTGTTTTATTTATTGCTACTATGCTAATTTACTATAATGTTGACCATGTTATTTAATCTTTATAGACATAGAATTTTTCACCTGAAAATTATGCTTGATTCAAATATGCTATCTATAGATCTCATGAGATTGTTAGACTGATCAGTGAATCTAGTATCTAGTACCTTATAGTAGTTATAACCATTTAGGCTCTGCTGTGTATTAGGCGAATAACTATGGGTAGGTTTTTTTTTTTACCTCTTTGGCCCATTTTTCTTATCAGCAAGTTGAGGGCAATAATGATAATACCAACTCCCAATGAGTAAGTGTGAGAATTAAAAAATGATATTGTATATGACACCTATGTCTATGATTGACATGTAGTAGTCTGGTTTTTAGCTAACATTTTAATTAAAGCATATATTCCTAAGAAAGGCATATAAAATATTGCAGTAGTACATAACTGAATTAGATAAATGATCCTTTATCTCTATTCTCATTTTTAGAAACTTGTGAATCTCCTTATTCTATATTCTGTATGATAACTTAGGATGAATTTTAATGATTGTACATTTATGTGATAAGAGATGGACTTAATTGGGAAAACTTTTAATAAGACAAGAATACTTAATGAAGGAAAGATCTTCCCGTGACTATATAGCAAATTATGCTGTGGTAGGTTCTAGCTGACACACCTAGCATACAGTGGTTGCCAGCAGAACCACCTCAGCCTCATTTTTTTTTCTATTACAAGGGGAGGTGTGAAAGTGCTCTTTTTAGTGTGTTGGTAGATGAGCTGATTAATCTTAGGGCTATCTAGGATTAGATGGTACCTGGTTTAAAAATTGGGAAAGCCAACCACCGGTATTCAGGGTAATGGAAGATGTAACTCCTCTGTTAAGGGAAAACAAACCTCAGGTACCATAAGAAGACAAGTTTCAGTACAGTTCGTCTTGATGGAGGAAGAGGGAGCCCTGTCGCAGGGGGCTCATTTCCTAGGCTATTCATTCATTCCAGAGTAAATGCCCAGGATCATGTTAGGAAGGTTTTGCCTTCTATACCATACTCTGTTACCAGAATATTTATTTATTTATTTATAATTTATTTTTATTGGTGCATTGTAATCATATATCACATTGGAATACAAGACTTGAGAGGATATACAAGCACACATCATCCAATTAGCTCTCATCCATTCCCCATCCCATTCCCTCCCCTTCCCTCAATCCCATGCTTGTTTGGTGATTAACTTTGATACATTTTTTTATGTGCCTCCTGCATTATAAAGAGGCTCCATCCTCCCCTTTTCCATACCCTCTGATTGATCACCTTAATTGCTTCACTATAGGGCCCTTTCTATAACTTGACCTTTTCCTGTTGCCCCTTTCCTCCTCGTTATTGCTGATTAGGGGAAGCATCTGGTTTTTATTTTCTGTGATATTTCTCTGTGCATGCCGCGTTGCAAGTACCGATCCCACTCTTGACGGCCCCAGTAGTGGCCTGGCTACCCGGTGGACTGATCCAGACCTCGCTGGCTCAAGCAGCAGCCTTGCCTCATGGGAGGCCCCGATTCTGGCCTCGCTGGCCCCCACACTGGCCTAACCCCTTGGCTGGCTCCGATCCCGACCTCAGTGGTCCTAGCACCGGCCTAGCCTCAAGGCAGCCTCCATCCCAGCCTCGCTGACCCTGGCACCAGTCTAACCCCTCGACTGGCTCCGATCTGACCTCAGTGGTCCTAGCACCGGCCTAGCCTCAAGGCAGCCTCCATCCCAGCCTTGCTGGCCCTGGCACCGGCCTAACCCCTCAGTAGGCTCCGATCCCGGCCTCAAAGGCCCCAGCACCAGCCTTCCTCACGGCAGGCTTCAATCCTGGCCTCACTGGCCCCAGCACCAGCCTAACCCCTCGGCAGGCTCTGATCCTGGCCTCGGAGGCCCCAGCACCGGCCTTGCCTCACGGCATGCTCCGATGCTGGCCGTTGGCCCCGGCACCGGCCTAACCCCTCGGCAGGCTCTGATCCTGGCCTCGGAGGCCCCAGCACCGGCCTTGCCTCACGGCATGCTCCGATGCTGGCCGTTGGCCCCGGCACCGGCCTAACCCCTCCGTGCGCTCTGATCCCGGCCTCGGAGGCCCCAGCACCAGCCTTGCCTCACGGTAGGCTCCGATCGCAGCCTTGCTGGCCCCGGCACCGGCCTAACCCCTTGTCAGGCTCCGATCCCGACCACGGAGGCCCCAGCACCAGCCTTGCCTCACGGCAGGCTCCAATCCCAGCTTTGCTGTCTCCATTGCCAGCCTCACCCCTCGGCAGGCTCCAATCTGAGCACCCTCTTCGCCCAGCCATTTTTCCCACGTTCTTGATGGTGCGTGGTGGTAGCATACTGCCTCTGGGACTATTACTTTAAAGGTTCCAGGTGTAATGCATCAGATCTCTGCCTCCCCTGAGTACTGGCCACTGCCATTGCCACTGCCTCCACCATTTCAAATCTTTCCCAAGCTCTTTTTCCACCCTGAATGTTGTTCAGTGTTCCTAAGCATGCACAACGGTAGTATTCGACGTTTGGTTTAATTTCTCCAAAAAATAAGTTTGGTAGGATCCGATTTCTGCCTCTCCTGAATACAAGTCTCCACCGCTATCGCAAAGACCGCTTCCAACACCGCCTTCCTCCTAGGTCTCTGCTAAACTCTCTCCTTACATGTGATGTCCAAGATTCTTAAGAATGTAGAGAAGAAGCAGTCCTTCACGGGGAATTTTTCCAAAAGTTTCAGTTCATTTGGATAAGTTTTTTCTGCATCTCCAGTATCCTGGCATCTGCCACGGCCTTCTTGGCCCTTCTCCGATATTTTTCTATTTTCCTTTTCTTTTCTTTTCCTTTTTTTTTTTTTAATAAGAGAAGACAGTATGTGTGGTTTGAGGAGGTTGTGGGATCAGGCACTCAGTAGCACTGTGACCTGGGCCCAGTTTCTCCGGGGGTCCAGTGTGCTCTGCACGACTCCGCCCGGGGCCCAGAGTCCTGTGACCTGGACCTGTCTCTTTCAGGGGTCTGGCGTGCCCCACCTGACCCCCGCCCGGGGCTCAGGGCCTTGTGATCTGGCCCCGATTTCTCCAGGGGTATGGAGTGCTCTGCGCGATCCCGCCCAGGGCCCAGGGTCCTGTGTCCCAGCCCAGGTTTCTCAGGGGGTCCAGCATGCCCCACATGACCCCCACCCGGCATCCAGGGCCTTGCATACGGGCCCCGGTTTCTCTGGGGGTCTGGTGTGCTCCACGCGATCCCGCCCGGTGCCCAGAGTCCTGCGACCCAGGCCTCAGCTATTCCGGGATCCAGGGTGCCCCACCTGACCCTCACCCGGGGCCCAGGGCCTTGCGATTGGGCCCCAGTTTCTCCAGGGGTCTGGCATGCTCCGTGCAATCCTGCCTAGGGCCCCTTACCAGAATATTTAAAACTTCCTATTTTCAGTAAGATTTGTTTCTCATATGTCTTTGGGAAACTAGGAAAATACTTATATAAACAACTTGGATATTGTTAAAGTTGCTCAAGATTCCTATAATTCTTTTTCCTTATTTTCATGATTGGAAGTATAATTTCTAGTAATTAGGAATGTAATATTCACTTTTTAGTGTTTTACATTGACACTTGTTCATGATAATTCTGGTACCAAATTTGATGATGCCCGACTTTCCAATTTACATGTTTTGTTGATATCTCAGTCCTCTTGAGAGGCATCATGGTATCAACTTGGTGTTTAGAAATGGATGATAGTATGAGTCAGGTTTAGCTCTGTAATCTAACAGTTACATAATTTGGGGTAACTTCTTTGCCTCATCTTTCCCCAATTTTCTTCAGTAAGTTCTGATATATCATACCTACCTTGCCCACATTTTTGTAGGAATTAAAGCTTAATGATTATAGGCATCCAGCATAGAGCCTAGAATATAATAGATCCAGCATAGAGCCTAGAATATAATAGATACATCATTATCACTTCCTCCATAGTAATAAAGGAAGTATTTTGGAAAAAGTACTTAGTTTCACAAGTTTGGAACTAGAAACCACTTAAAATATATTTTCTCTTCTACAGTGTAAGTTTAGTGAAAAAAATCAGCTTTTATTAGTGTTTTTCTTGAATTTAAGGCATTTCTAGTGGGAAATGATTTTTAAGGAAGAAATTGGATATAGTGAAAGAGTGGCCTTTCGATGTAAATTTTTCTTTTAAGAATATTTTTAAATTTTCTTGTTAAAATTATTTCAGATTTACAAAAGAGGAGCAAACATAGTACAAAGAATTCTCGCATATGTGTTCACCCAGATTCTCCAAATTTAATATCTTTCATAAAATATACATATACATACAGTAAAGTTATTAAAATCAGAAAATTATCATTGACACAATGCTTTTGTCTAATCTGCCCACCTTATTTAAAATTTGCCAGTTATCCCATTAATGTAATTTTTCTCAGAGATTAATTCAGACCATATGTTGCATTTAGTTTTTATATTGGTGGTACTGGGCATGGAACCCAGGGGCTTTCTACTTTCAGGCTATACTCCCAGACTTATATTTTTTATATTTTACTTGGAAACAGGGTCTCACTAAGTTGCCGAGGGTCTCACTAAGTAGCTGAGGCTAGCTTCGAACCTGTGTGTTCCTCCTGTCTCAGCCTCCCAAGCACTGGGATTATAAGCATGCACCCCCACACCCAGCTCATTTCATATCTTTCATACCTTTGATCCCTTGAAGAATACTGGTCATTTATTGTATGGAATATTAGTTCAGCTTTGTTTGATGTTTCATGATTTTGGTTATGTTTGTTTTTTTTCAAAGACACCACAGAAGTGATTCTGTATCCTTTTATTATTGACTCCTTAAAGCCTAATATCAGGAGAAACATCATGTCACTTTGTCCTATTGTGATATTTATTTACTTGTTATGGGCAGGCTATCAGGTTTGCCTACTAGTAAAGTTGTATTTTTCCTACTAGTAAAGTTAATATTTTCCTTTGTACCAATAAGTATCTTATGCAGAATATTTTAAAACCATATAAATATCTCTTATAATCATATATGTATTAATTATAGCATATAATGATATTTTTCTGAAACAATTATTTGTGATATTTCCAAGTAGTGATTATTTTTCCATCATACAGGTTTACCTTCTATATTTGTTAGTTGAAATTCTACTATGAAGAAAAGCTTTCTAATATTTTTATTCAGTTTACTTTAAGTCAGTATTCAAAATATTCATTGCAGAATATTCAATTATAGGTAGAAGAATATCATTATTGAAATAAGCTTTTGTGTAGCAGTTTAAATATAGTTCTAATAGTTTGTGTTAATACAAATTAAAAAAAATTCTTGCCGGGCGTGGTGGCGCACGCTTGTAATCCCCGTGCTTGGGAGGCAGAGACAGGAGGATTGCACAGGTTCGAAGCCAGTTGCCCTGGCTTAGGAGACCCTGTTTCCAAATTAAAATATAAAAAAATAGGTCTGGGAGTGTAGCCCGGAGGTAGAAGGGTTTCCAGGAACCCCAGTACCACCAAAAAAAAAAAAAAAAAATCTCAACCAAATATAGCGGCACATGCCTATAATCCCAGTACTTGAGAGGCTGAGACAGGAGAATTTCAGGTTAAAGGCCAGCCTCAGGAACTTAGTAAGATCTCATTTTAAAAACAAAAAGTAAAAAGGGCCAGGGGTGTAGCTCAGTGGTAGAATGCTCTTATACTACAAAAACAAAACAAAAACTTGTTACTTTTGTGCTCAGAAGGAAATTATTTAGAACCAGCCTGTCTTCTGCCTTCCTTCTTTCATCCTTTGATTAAGCCAAGGGGCATTCTGCCTTTGAGCTATATTTTCAACCCTTTTTCTTTTTAAAAATGTTTAAGCAGTGTCTTAGGTTGACCTCAACCCTGCATTCCTCCTGTCTCAGCCTCCAAGTACTGAGATTATAAATATGTGTAAACTTGCCCACACAAGAGGCTTACATTTTTTAATTAATTTATTTATTTTCTTACTTAAAACTTTTTTCTTAAGACTTAAATTCAGAATAAAGGACTTGAAGTCATATTAAATACAAAGGTTATAACATAAATATAACATAAGTAACATGCTGTGTTACAGTACCACATACTCATAAATGTGGTCACCATTTCTTTCTTTTCCTTTGGTGCTGGGGATTGAATGAAAGGCCTGGCACATGCTAGGCAATCAGTGCCTTACCCCACTATATCTCCACCCTTCACCACTCTATTGATCCCGTTTTCTTTTGTGCTCAATTTAATCTTCTGTTGTTCCATTCATCATAGCCCTAGGATAGATAGACGGTGTCATATATATGTATGATATAGCCTAGGGATATACTGTCTAGGTTTGTTTAAGTACACTGTACAGTGTTTGAACAATGACAGAATCATCTAACAACACTTTCCTCAGGACATACCTTTTGTAGTTAACTTATGTATAATTCTAGGCACTCCAATATCTTCCCTGTTAGCCTTTATTGCCTGTGAATACAGATATTTTAAATTAAAGATAATAGAAACAAGTTCTGTTGATAGATTTTAAAGCACAGGAAAAGGGGACCCTTTTTATGTCTGGATATGACATGATCTTAATTTCTCTCACACTAACACTTGAATTCCTTGAGGTCAGAAATTGTTTGGTTTTATATCAAGCACTTGAGTAGCTATGTACTAGACAAATATCTTAAATTGAAATTGTCTTTAAATTTTTTGGTCATTTTTAAATGAAACACAAGAGGGTGCTATTTCATGTCACTTCTAGGTTTAGCTCTTATTTTTCTCTTTGTGAAATTATAATAAAACAGTTTTATCATCATTATTATTGATTAGAATCTGCAAGTTTCTTTAAATTTTTTCTTAATTTTTTAAGTTTGTAGAGTATTGTTTTGTATTGCCTTCTCCATGTAACAGAACAGTTTATTTTCACCTTGGGGGCTCTACATTTGTAATTATATCAAATAATTTTTTGCTAACTCAAAATTAATGGAATTTTTTGAAGGTCTTTGATTTTTTTTTTTTTTTTTTTAGTTACTGGGGTTGCAACCAAGGGTCATTCTACCTCCGAGTTATGCCCCAGCCCTATTTTTTATTCTTTATTTTGAAACAGGCTCTCACTGAGTTGTAAAGGGCCTCACTAAGTATTAGCTGAGCCTATCTGCTAACTCAGATCTTCCTTTCTCAGCCTCCCAAATTAGGATTACTAGTGTGTGCCACCACGCCCGGCTAAAGGTCTTTGATTTTTTTTTAAACCAAACTTAGTATTTGAGTACTTTTATAAATTAAGAGCATGTAGTCATAACAACATTTTGCTGTGGGCCTCTGTTTTTTTTAGTATTCACATTTTTCTTAGCAGCAGAGCAAGCTAGATAGTAGCAGAGCAGAAATTTGAAGCCAAGACATAATGGTTTCAAATCATAGGTCCTCGCCATTCTACCATACTGCTTTTGTAAGGAGCCCAGGTTTATTGCTATTCCATAGTTCACAGATGACATACCTAATACTCTCAAAATTTTTTCCCTTTTTGCCCAATATAATAAATTCTAATCTTTTACAAGTACATGTAAGTGAAGTAAAACTGTATTTAGACAACATTTTTAACAGCACAGTCATTTTTTTGATGCTTAGAAAGGGATGCCTGCACCTTAGAGGTAATCAAAGCAGTGGAACTGGTAAAAGCTGTTAAGAAAAACTAAAGGAATACTGGAAACTTTGTTCTCATTAGTAAATCTAATAAAATAATGATTTAGAATTATGAGAGACTATCCCACACTATACACAAAAATGAATTCCAGATAGATTGAGTACAAACATGAAGACTAGAATAATAAAGCTTTTGTTTTCTCCTGAGAGTATATCTTCCAAATCTAGTTGTGGGCAAAGATTTCTTAAGTTGGATATAACAAAAATATTAACTGTAAAAGAAAAAAAGAGACAAATTGGAGTGTATTGGGTGTTAAAACTTGTTTCCAGGGACACTGTTAGGAGAATGAAAAGGCAAGTCTCAGAGTGGGAGAAGATATTTGTAAAATGTGCATAAAACAAAAACTGCATCTTGATTATGTAAAGACTTCTTATATATCAATATGAAAAGTCAAACAGACTTGAACAGGAAATCTTGAACAGGAATTATAAAAGGATAACTAAATGGCTAATAAAGATGAAATGCTGTGTAGCATCTTTAACTGTCTGAATTGTTTGCCATACAGATAATAATTTTGAATATATTTACACAATTCTCAAAAACATTTTTTTGTCTTTCTCTGTAGGTATTTGTGGAAACATTGGACAAATGTTTTGAAAATGTCTGTGAACTGGATTTGATTTTCCACGTAGACAAGGTACTGCTTCTATGTTGTCGAGTCCAAGCTTTAAAGAATAACACTAGGTATTTATTGGTTTTGAGGTTATAGTGAATGGAATTGTTTTATTTCTTTCACTGGATTCATTGTTGGCTTATAGAAAAGCAACTGATTTCTTTAGATTGATTTTGTATCCTGCAACTTTGCTAAATATACAAAGAGCTCAAAAGACTCTACACTAGCAAAACAAATAACCCAATCAAGAAATGGGCAACTGAATTGAATAGACACTTCACAAAAGAGATCAAATGGCCAATAAATCTATGAAAAAATGTTGAACATCATTAGCCATCAGGGAGATGGAAATCAAAACTACGCTGAGATTCAATCTAACTCCAAACATAAAGAAATCAAATAACAACACATGCTGGCGAGGATATGGGGAAAGAGAAACTCTTTTATACTGTTGGTGGGAGTGCAAACTCGTTCAGCCACTATGGAGATCAATGTGGAGATTCCTTAGAAAACTGGGAATGTATCTACCACATGATCTGGCTATACCACTCCTGGGTATCTCTTCAAAGGGGTTGAAATTAGAGAACTATAGTAACATATGCATACTCATGTTCATAGCAGCACAATTTGTAATAGCCAAAATATGGAAGCAACCTTGGTCTCCATCAATAAATGAATGGATTGCAAAATTATGGGAAATACACACAATGGAATTCTACTCAGCAATAAAGAAGAAAAAAATCATCTCATTATCAAGAAGATGGAAAGACATGGAGAACATTATGTTAAGTGAGATCAGCCAAGCACAGAAAGAGGAGAGACATATGTTTTCTCTAATATGCCCAAACTAGGAAGTACTAAGAATACCAGTGGGACTCAAGATAATGGAGAGGAAACCTCAGCAAAGCTATAATGGAAGGGTAGGAAAGAAATAAGGCTGAGGTTGATTAGTGGAAGAGCTACATATGAATATATGTAAAAGTATGAATATAGCATGGTCAACCTCATTCTTGAGAGGAAGGAAGGGGAAGTGGGGGGAGAGCACCAAGCACAGTCTGAATGTATGACATTTTCAATATGATCCACATAAAAATTAAAAAAAATAAAAATTAAAAAGCATCTTTTACATGGGTCATAGGAGGAACTCTAGATGAAGAAGATATTATAGATGAATAAGGTGACCTAACAGAGAATGGGAGGGGGGAAGAGGAAAAATTAAAGAATAACACTAATTTGTATTTGTCAGAGTAAAAATAGGTTTAGTATGTCATAAGTGTTTTTGTGTGTGTGGTACTGGGGGTGGAACACGGGCTTTTCTACCTCTAGGCTATGCTCCCAGACCTATTTTTTTTGTACTTAATTTGGAAACAGGGTCTAAGTTGCTGAGAGCCCCACTAAGTACCTGAGGCTGACTTTGAACCTGTGTGATCCTCCTGTCTGAGCCTTCCAAGCTCTGGGATTATAAGCATGTGCCACCACACTCAGCTAAGTAATAATATTTTTATTCTTTTAGTATTCAGTTCATTAGTTATTTTTACCCTGAGCCAGCTGCTGTACTTGGTAATGAAGAATCAGGCCCTGCCAAACAGGAGTTCACAGTAGAGAAGGGGAGACAGTGACATTAACAAGTAACATTGTTAATGGGAATACAGCTGAACCACTTACCTCTGTGAGACTATGAATGGAAGAAATTGCATTTAAACTGGATTTTAAACAATTAATAGATGTTTCACAGATAGGAAAGGAAAAGGCAGCTCTACTGGCAGAGACAAATACAGGGTTTTTTGTGTGAGGAGGTCTAATTGATCAAGAGGTCTGATTTTGAAGAGTTGTTAGTGCCATGAACTTTGGACTTTATTCTGAAGCAATTTTATATTTCTCAAGAAATTTCTATGGTCATTGTTCATTTTATATATATGTTTGGCAAGGTAATTTTTCTGCATTATAGAAGTCAGATTAGTAGGCAGGGAGATTAAAAACAGGGAAGAAAATTAAAAATCGATTGGAATAGCCCATAAAGAAATGAATAGAGGCTCCAAGAGGAGAATTGACAGAGCTCAGTGACTCCCTGAAAGCTGAAGATGATAGAAGGAACTATAAATGAGGTTTCTATACAGTATTGGCTTGCTGATGTGGAATTTAGTAGGAAGAGATTTTGTTCTTACTGTGTACAGGTTTCCTGTTATTAACTTGGTATAATCTCATTGATCCTTTTTAAAGGTTAAGCCATTGAACATAATTTTAAATAATTACAAATTTTAGCCAAAATGTAACTGATTTTTAAAAATTGGCTTCACTAAAGTATAATTTACATGCATTAAAAGTCAGCAGTTTTAATCAGATAATTAACTGAATTTGGGCAAATACATGTAGTTAGGTAGCCACTACCACAATCAAAGTATAGCACAAAGAAGCATTTTTAAAAATTATTTGAGTTGGATGTGATGGCACACACTTGTAATCCCAGTATTTAGGAGGCTGTCACAGAAGGATCGCAAGTTTTCAGCCAGCCTCAACTACTTAGGCCCTCTGCAACTTAGAATAAAAAACAAGGCTGGTGATGTAGCTCAAAAGTAGACTGCTCCTGGGTTCAGTCCCCAGTACTGGGAAAAAAAAATACTATGTATGTATGTATGTATATATATATATATATGTGTGTGTGTGTGTATGTATATATGCATATATATATATACATATGTACACACACGCTTATTTATTTATTGCCATCCAAATCATACACTTTAACCAGTCTTCTAGATCATATTTACTCATTCACTAAGTGATTTGATTTCATATATTATCTCATTTTGGACAGAGAACATAAACTTGATATTTTTAGGAGTCTTTTTTTAGTATTCTACGTTTATAAATCAATATATTTTATACTACTTCACACTTAAGAATATTCCTGTTACTTTTTATTTTTTTAATTTATTTTTTGTGTGTATGGTACTACAGATGGAACCCAAGGGCATTTGACGTCTAAGCTACACCTCCAGCCCTATTATATTCTTTTATTTTGAAATAGGGTCTCACTAAGTGAGTCAGGCCACCATACCGGGCCTGACTCTGCTCATCCAAGGGATGTAGCTTGGTGGTATAACACTCACAAGGCCCTGAGTTCAATATCCAGCACCACAAAAAAAAAAAAAAAAAAAAAAAAAAAAAAAAAGGCATCGAAAGAAAAGACATATTTGAAAGCAGCTCAGCAAGGCAAATTTTATTTTTTCAAAAAGTGGTCCTCCCTCTAGTAAAGTCAGGCGTGTAGTAACAGCATGATAGAAAACTGCTGGGTAATTTATTTCCAGCATGGGGCTTCTGTGTTGTGTTCCTATTTCTGGCAGCATGGCCTCACAATGTTTACATATTGTCTGAAAGGGATTCCAGGGGTGGGGGGATTGGCACTGACAATTTTCAGGAAATGCTAACTTTACAAAAAATACAAGTATACACAAGGTCACAAAATGCAGTTTAACAAAATGGAGCCCAAGTCAAGTTATTCCTTTGGTAGAAAAGATCTAATTATATTTTCACATTAATACTTCAGAGTGTAGTGCAATACGACATAATTTATTCTAGACTTCTCCATATTGGCAATTTATTTCTTCGACAGAGATTATTCTTACCTATTTTAATTCCTCTTGTTCTTGATGCATTTATTTACTCAGTATTTCCTTTCTACAATCAAACTCCTGGCTGTGTGAAACAAAATGCCAGGTGTACCAGGCTCCACCCTCTTATGGCAGCTTAGGAAATTGGCCTAAGACACACCAGCTCCTGTCTACTGCTGATCAAGTTATTGGAAAGTTAAATTCCAATAGTGGAGGAAGAAAAAGCAGCCTCTGTATAAGTGCAAGTTAAGAAGTGACCTAGATGATTTTAAAAGGAATTCTAATACAATTTTAAAAAGAGGAAAGAAATACCAAAATTAAAAATTTTAGTAGATGGGTTTATTTCATTTTTTATTCTTTTTGTACTGAGGATTGAACCCAAAGGCATTCTACCTCCAAATTACACCCTAAGCTCGATTGTATTTCTTATTTGGAAATAGAGTCTCACTAGGTTTCTTAGAATCTTGCTAAGTTGCTAAGGGCTGGCTTTGAACCTGTGATTCTCTGTCTCAGCCTCCCAGGTACTGGGATTACAAGCGTGTGCCACCACACCCAGCTTCAGTGGATAGATTTAAATGTAGGTAAGATATAGTTGAGTAAATTTAAAGCTAGTACATCCATAATACAACATAACAACAAAAAAGATGAAAAATATAAATGATAGATTTAGGTCATGGAGGATAGAATGAGAATGAGCTAATCAACATCTCTTCTTAGTTTCAGAAGAGAAGAATGAAATAGATTCAATATCTAAGTATCAAAATCTGAGAAATTTTCAGAATTAATGAAGCATACCAATCTGCAGATAAAAGTAGCATAGCAGAAAGAAATCTGCTAGATTTAGAAATCTTTCTAAATCTATTTAGAAATAAATGTGTGCGTAGACTAATGATGGCAAAGTTGTATAGTAGGAAAAGATTTTAAAAGTATCCAGAAAGAAAAGATAAATCATCTTCACTTGAAGTATGGTTAGATTGGTAACTGACTTCTCAGTAGGAAAAAGTTAGAAGACTAGTGAAATTAATTGTCAAACTGTGATTCCTTGTTAAAATCATCAAAAATATCTTCTAAAAAGGGGGGTCAAGGAAATAAATAATGAGAAAATAAATATGCCACGAGCAAATCTTCTCTAGTGGAAATTTTAACTAGGTACTTTACACAGGAGCGGTCTGAAATGAAGAAAGAATGAAGAGTAGATGTGGTGATGCACACCTGTAATCCCAAGTACCTGGGAGGCTGTTACAGGTTGGAGGACAGCCTCAGCAACATAGCGAGATCCTGTTTCCAAACAAAATATAAAAGAAAGTGCTGGGAATGTGGCTTGCAAGTAGAATGCCCCTAAGTCTTAATTCCCAGTATCACACACACACACACACACACACACACACACACACACACACACGTGATAAATCTGTAAGTAGTATAAATGAATATTGACTCTTAGAATTCAAACAGGATTAAAACAAAAAAGTAACACTGAATATGGCAATAATAACACATAAACCAGAAAGTAAAAATAGAGTTGATTGGATTATTGTAAAGTTTTTTATGGGGGGGCGTGGAGCTGTGTCTTTTTTTTTCTTTTCTTTTTTTTTTTTTTTTTTTTTGGTGGTACTGGGGATAGAACCCTTCTACCTCCGGGCTACACTCCCAGATGTATTTTATATTTTATTTGGAAACAGGGTCTCTTGAGCCAGCAAGGCTGGCTTCAAATCTGCGCGATCCTCCTGTCTCTGCTTCCCAAGCATGGGGATTACAAGCATGCGCTACCACGCCTGGCTTGAGAGCTGTGTCTTAGAGAAGCAGCTCTTAAATGGGATTTCTGTGTAATTGTCACAGAATTCTGAATAAAAAGTAGAACAACTTTCTAATATTAAACCTTAATATTTTGAGACATTCACATTCCACGTATAAATATTATGTACTAAAATAGAATTTTACTTCTGAGCCAATAACAAATGTATTCATTATTATTACTATTTTATGTTATATACTTGCCTTGATGTTTTTATCTTGAAAATGTTGCCAAAATTTTGATGAATTTTTGCTAATAAAATATATACCTCAATCTTTTCAAGAGTTTTTAAAAATATTTATATTTTGGAATTTCATAATATAATTCTAAAGAAAAAAGTTAGTTTTGTGGAGGATATTGCTCTTTTATCAGTAGATCCTATTCAACTAAATTAATTTCAAGATAATGTCAAATAGACTACATGTAGAACTGCTTATATTTTCTTAGCAACACTTTTATTTTTTGGTATTGTGGACTAGACTTAGAGGCCTTCTACCTCATGAGCTATATCCCCAGACTTAAAAAAAATGTTTTGATAATTTTATTGTTGCATTGTAATTTCAAACAATTATGTAGTTCAGAATACTAGTGACATGCATGCACACAGCACTTGGTGAGGTTTCCCCCAGCTCTTTCCCCTCTTCCTGAGAGATACATTATATTGGCATTGGTGTTCTCACATATGCACATAGTTTAAGTGGAAGTGGTTCCTTTATTATACTATTTTTGCTTTTAAAACAGGGTCTTGCTAGGTTGCTTAGGCTGGTCTTGAACCTGCAGTTTTCCTGTCTTGGTCTCCAAGGTACTGAGATTGCAGGTGTGTGCAACCATGTCCAACTTAGCAACACTTTCTAAAGTTTAAAAATATCAAGTGAAACTTCCGGGAAGATGGCAACGGAGAAAAGTGGGGCTTAGGAGCCCCGCTAACAACCAATCTCTGTTACCACAAAATCAGCACCTTTCATAGCCAGAGAACACCATCAGCAGAGAAACAAAAAATGTAATTACAAGGGAGAGAGAAAAAGAGGGCTGGAAAAACAAGACACCAGAAAGAAACCAAACTGCAGTGCTGCAGCTGGAGCCGCGGAGCAGAGTGGCACAGGCGCCATCTTCCCTTGCAGCACCAGGCCCCAGAGAGGAGGGGAACTCAGAACGGAGCTCAGAGCCAGAGAGGAGCTATGCCAGCCTCACAGCCGAGGACGCGGCAGCAGCGCCTTACTGCCGGCGGCAGCGGCGAATTGACCGAACGGTTCCAGACCAACGCACTCAACAGCGCACCAGGCTCCAGAGAGGAATGGCGGACAACGAGCCCAGGAGAGCTGTTGCAGATCAGCCGGGCGGAAATTGGCAGATTTTTTGGCTCAGGGAGCATCTAAAGTTCCCAGGGGCTGGACTCAGCACACCCTGCAGTAACTCAGAGCGGAGCTCAAAACCAGAGAAGAAATACGCCAGCCTCACGGCTGAGAGCATGTCAGCAGCACCATATTGCCACCAGCGACAGCAGCAGCGAATTCACCGAGTCCACTACAGCTCCATCAGCACAATCAACAACAGTGAGTCAAATTGCGGCCCCTAGCGGAGAAATCCCAGTACTTCACTCCCAGGAACTTGACCCAGTGGGGGAGTGGCGGTGGCAGAGATATCACACCATAGGAGAATGCCCAAACTGGCACCCCCCATGATCTAAAGCAGCCTTGATTGACTCCCTGGGTCTAAGACTCTGCGATACAACCCAGTAAAGGAGTAGTGGGGACTGAGATACCACAGACTCGAGATCCAGAGCACCTTAAGTAAAGTTGTGGTGACCTAAGGGAAGAACCCAGAGAAGGCACAAACTTCCGAAATCATGGGAAAGAGGAATAACAATGGAGCAATGAATGCCCACAACCCCACCACATCAGAACCTGATAAAACAGAAATTCAGAGATTTCTAGAAGATCAAATCAGGAAAATAACTGTAGAAATTAATAGAGGTGTTTCGAAAAGAATTCAGAGATAGCCAAGAAGAGATAAAGAATGCAATTAATGAAGTGAAGGCCTCAATTCAAAGTATAAACAACAGATTAGACCACATGGAGAATAGAATTTCGCTCTTAGAAGATGATCACTCCAAAAATGAACGCATAGTTTCTAATTTAGAAAACAAATCCGGCAGCAGGAATCTGACATTGAAGAAATATGGGCCCATTTTAAGAAAGCTAACCTAAGAATAATTGGAATAGAGGAGGGAAAAGAAGGTGAAACCAAAGGGATCAACAATCTCTTCAAGGAAGTAATAGTAGAAAATTTTCCAAACATAGAGCAAGAGGTCGATACACAGGTCCAGGAAACTTATAGAACTCCCTTTAAACAGGATCGGAAAAGAGGATCCCCACGCCACATCATTGTCAAAATGACCAATGTGGAAGCCAAGCAGAGAATCTTAAAGGCAACAAAAACAAAGGGCCAAGTGGCATTCAGAGGCAAACCAGTTAGAATCACTCCAGACTTCCCAAACCAAGTCATGAGAGCCAGAAGGGCTTGGAGTAACATATTCCAAACTCTGAAAGAAAACAACTTCCAGCCAAAAATTTCCTACCCAGCAAAACTTTCTATCAAATTAGATGGGGAAATAAGAAGCTTCCATGACAAACAGAAACTGAAGGAATTTATATCTTCAAAACCAGCGCTAGAGAAAATACTCAAAGAGATTAACTACAAATAAGAAATAGGTAACACACACCAGAACCAGAGAAACAAGATTTTCCATCCAACAGACAACTAAGATTGGTTATCTGTGGAGATTCATTATTTATGTTAGTCTTTTACCTATCTCTAAATTGTATTGTTTGCTTTTATTGTTGCTAATTTTTAGGATTTCTAGTTGGAATATTAATATACTTTCAGATATAGCATTTGGAAATATTTTATCCCATTCTATCAGTAACTTTTAACTCTGTTTACATTGTCTTTGGATATACAATATTTTTTATTTTTTAGGGAGTTTGTTTACCCTTCTGTTGCCTGTGCCATTGAAATCATATCCAAGAAAACACTGCCAATTTCAATGTTGTGAGATTTTATGACCCAGATTTTCTTCTAAAAGTTTGTAGTCTTAAGATTTATATTTAGGTCTTTTATCTATTTTGAGTTAATATTTGTATATGGTGCTAGGTAAGAGACCAGTTTTATTCTTTTTCATTTAATTATTTTCTCCTGTGACCCATTTTCTCCTTAGCTTTCGCATATTAGGGAGAGCATCTGATTTCTTATTTTTTGTGACTTACTAATCTCACTTAGCATAATGTTTTTCAGTTCCATCCATTTCCCTGTAAATGATTGTGTTTATATCTGAGTAAAATTCCATTGTGTACATATCACATAGTTTTGTAATCCATTCATCTATTGCTGGACATCTTGGCTGGTTCCTTATTGGCAATTGTGAATTGTTCAACTATCATCTTAGATACACATGCATTAGTTTGGTAATTTGGTTTTCATTCTTTTGGGTAGATACCAATAAGTGGTATTGCTGGATCATATGATAGGTTCATTCCCATTCTTCTGAGGATCCTCCATATAGTTTTCCAAAGTGGTTGCAGAAATTTGCAATCCTACCAGCAATATATTAGAGTTCTCACTTCTCCACATCCTCGCCAGCATTTGTTATTGTTTGAAATAGCATTGTTATTGTGTTTTGAATGATTGCCATTCTAGTTGGAGTCAGTTGAAATCTCATGGTAGATTTTATTTGCATTTCTGGTTTCTAATGATGTTGAGCATTTTTTCATGCATTTATTGGCCATTGAATTTCTTTTTTCATGAAGTGTCTATTTTAACAAAATTCATATAAACATATTTTGAGAAGATATAATTGGGGAGTGAAGAAGTCTTTTTGTATGTGGTGCTGAAGATTGAACCTACAGGCATTCTACCACCACCAGCCCTACCTATCTACCTACCTCCCTATTTATTTTGAACTTGTCTTTCTGAGTTACCCCATGCTGGTCTTAATTCTTTTGTCTTAGCTTCCAAATAATGGGAATAAAGGTGTGTGCTACCATAATAGGCTTAAACATTGTTTTTAAAATAGTGTTAGCATTGATTTCAGCAAAACTCAGAGGCATCCATTTTCTTAAAAGATTTCATTGTGGTTTCTATTTTATCTTTAAAATAGATAAAATTTTAAAGAGTTGTAGAGTTGAAGCATGAGAAAATACTATATTTATGGATTCTGAAATCATTTTTATATTTTAACATTTCTGAGATTAGGACACTCATTCTATAACTTGTCATTATTGTCAATATTTTTCCTTTTTAGTGGTACATAAAATAATTACCTTCTTTATAATCAGTGGTAGCATATTTTTGAAGAAATAACAAAATGTAAAGACAAGTATCTAGATGATTTAGAATTTTAAATACAGGTCTTAGTAAATTATCTAAATTATATATGTGTTAAACTTTAATCATCTGATTAGTTAGAGCATGACTTAGGAAGACAAATATGTGGAAATGTTTAACAATTTTAAATAACTTTATAATCAGTTATTCTGTCATAATAATAAAGTATCATGTCTTATTAGTTTTTAGAGTAGATTTAGTACTCTGTTTTGGTTTCATTTTTTTTTAAACTTTTGTTTTCTTGTATGAGGTATTCCTTAAAAAACAACTCATCCTTTATTTTTCTGTGGGCCGGTGGAAAGAATGAATCTCATTTTGTAAATTATTCATGCATACAGTCATATAAGTGTGTATATAATTAGTTTTCTAGGAGGATATATGAGATACTCCTAATTGGTTATATTTGGATAAAGAGACCTAATATTAGATGCAGTGTGTTGGTTATTGTTGTTCACAAAAGTTTCTGTATAACTTGAACTATTAATTGTTTCCCTATATAGCTACTAAGAAAAACATAGAAGTATAATTCACAAGTTATGGTCTATGTTCAAAAGTACTTATAACATTGAGTAGGGAGAGCATATGTTTAAGATAAACAAATATTATTAATATGGTATTTGCTATTTATAGAGAGTAGATTGTGCTGTGCTCTGAATTACTCCATAGCCTTTAGGCTGTGTCTTGCAAGTGATATGCTAAGGTGGAATGACTTAGCACCTTGACTGTTCAAGTAGATAACCACCAGATGATACAGAACCACCACATCATTAGACACAGACTGACAAATAACTTACACATGCTAATACAAAATTATCACCTGTGCAAGTTAAGTCAAGGGTGCATAGAGTCATGGGCTTGTCAAGACCATGCTAAAAAAACCAGGAATGTGAGTTTATCAAAATATACGTGATGCAACCCCTTTATCCACAGCCATAAAAGAAGGCACACCTGAGACTACAGCAAGGTACACGAGACCTGCCATCTGGTCTGACCTACCATGCTCTCTGTCAAGGAATGAACTGTGGTAGTGAACTTCTGACTTTGTTCTCATACAGGAGGGTTTTTAAGAGAATGTTCCTAGGTGATATGCAAATATTGTGCCATTTTACGTAAGAAACTTGGTTAACTATTTTTGGTATCCATAGGGGTCCTGGCACTAAACTGCTCCCCTTCCCCAGACAACAGGAATGATGACTGTATTTGGTCATAGTTTTTCCTGGAAAATAGCTTCACAAACATTGGAATCTTCAGAGTGATGATTGTTTTTGTATACTGGTAAGATGACTGATGGCTAGGAGCCCCTAGGAAATTTTAGGTTGGAGTACAGGCTTTTCACCTTAGAACACCAAAGCATAATTAAAGGCTTGCGACTTTCAGCCTAGGGAAGGCGTTGAAGTTTAAGTTGATCGTTAGTGGTCATCAACTTAATCTTGTCTATATAATGTGTCATCCATAAAACCTAAAGGAGTTTTGAGATTTTTCTGAATAGCTCAACACCCAGAGAGTGCTGGAGGATAGTGCACCTGTAGTGGGCACCGAAGCTCTGCACCCCTTCCCACATCTTCATGCCCTGTCTCTTTATATCGTTTGTAATATCCTTATCATTAACCAGTAAGTATAAGTATTTTTCTAAGTGAGCCACTTTACCAAATTAGTTGAATCTAAAGAAGGAATAGTTGAGAACCCCATCCCTCAACCTATGGAATCTGACATTATCTCTCAGTAGATAATATCATCATTACATTGAAATTGAAGACACCTAGCTAGTATTACTGCAGAATTGATTAACAGAACCATACCACCCACCTACTGTGCACACGCACACAAACACATATCTTTGGTCACAGAAGCATAGAGTTGAGAGTATAGGAGTAATAAACTTTCCCTCCCTCAGTAATCAATGGGATTATAGATTAAAGATTTAGTTCTCTGGACCCTTTTCTATCTCTTCTATATTCCTGAATTTCTGTCATAGAGTTATTTTTTAGTACAAATTTGCATCCTATTTTCTATTTTAAATTGACATATAGTTTTATAATTTGAGTATTCCCCCAATTGTAGGCCACCCATATTTTGACATCTCTAAACCTGGTAGATTTTTCTGTACTACCAAAACCTGTAATTTTTTAGTAATTATTTGCATTCTATGTTTTTTTGTTTTTTGTTTTTATTTTGGAAAGGCAGTAGTATAGTGCACTCAGGGATGAAGTTGGGAACCCACAAGAGAGATTTGGGAGAGCTGCTGCACTTTAAGAGCCTTAACAGTTGTGCTTTCTTATACAAATTTATTTTTAAGAAGAGAAACCAGAGGTCCTTCTTCTAAAACAGAAGTTTTAATGAATATATGTCTCTGGCCATGGCCTTTCCAAGCATTTTTCCTTTACCTATTAGTAATTATAAGTTAGTTAGTTTTATTATATTAATCACCTTCTTGACCTTTAATCAACTTTTCATAGATTATGACTAAAAGTTAATTGTGTCATTTTATAATATTCATTAATATATGTGAATTACATTTATTATTGCTATGGAAGAAAGCAAGAAATTGGATTTGGATCACCTAGACTTCGTTTTAAATTATTGATTTATCAAATATTAGCTTTTTTTTTTTTGGTGGTACTGGGGTTCCTATTTTATTTATTATTTCTTTCTTTCTTTATTTTTTGGTGGTACTGGGGTTTCTGGAAGCCCTTCTACCTCCAGGCTACACTCCCAGACCTATTTTTACTTTTTTTTAATTTGGAAACAGGGTCTCCTAAGCCAGTGCGCGCGGTTGGCTTCGAACCTTCGTCATCCTCCTGTCTCTGCCTCCAAAGCGCGGGGATTACAAGCATGCGCCACCACGCCCAGCCCTATTTTATATTTTTGAAACAGGGTCTCTTACGCCAGAACGCTGGCTTCGAACCTGCGCGATCCTCCTGTCTCCGCCTCCCAAGCATGGGGATTACAAGCGTGCGCCACCACACCCGGCAAATATTAGCTTTTATGTGTCTTGAGTAGGTTGTTTTATTCTCTTAACTGTAACAAAGGTTAGTGTGAGAATAAAATTATACATCATAAATATAGCATCAAAACAGTTTTTAAAATAGTATCTAGTAGTAATGATGATATTAGTTGTGTTTAGCATTAGTTTCAAAGCAGTTGGCTGGGTGTGGTGGTACATACCTGTAATCCCAGTACTTGGGAGACTGAGATGGGAGAGTTGCAGGTTCAAGGCCAGCCTAAGCTACTTAGTGAGGCCTTCTACAACTTAATGAGACCCTATTTCAAAATAAAATAGGGTCAAGGGTATAGCTCAGAGATAGACTGCCTCTGGTTTTCACCCCCAGTACCACCAAAAAAAAGACAAAACCTAATAAATAAGTTGCTAAGTATTTTCATGAATTATTCATTTAATTTAGGTTAATCCTGTTGATTATCTATACTATTTCTATCTCTACTCTGTAGATACTAAACTAATAAACCAGGTAACAGACTCAGAAGTGATATGACTTTTCATGGTCATATAAATAAGTAGTAGAATCTTTATTCATACCTATATAATTTTAGAGTCTCGATTCATAATCTTATCACCTTATATTTTAAAAAATATAATACAATATGCTATCTTATGGAAACTATTTCAGTTCTGAATTATTGATTTTTGTCCAATAAAAACTTTTTTAAAAATATGAGTTATTACTCTTGAATAGAAGATACTATTTTTAGTCATCTGACATATTTATGATAAGAAAAATGGGTATTGCATATATAGAACATTTGGTGGCAAAAGCACTATTAAAGTACCTACAATAAAAGGAAAATTTTTCTTAATCTAGAGTTTTTTAGTACTGCTACATCATTTTAAGTACCTTGAGTATAAAATTACAACCTAGTAATTGTTGGCTAAGAATCTAGTATAAAATTTTTATAGGTCATTTTTAAAGTATTAAACTTGATACTTTGTTTTAATATTATAACAACAGTGGTAATCTAGCTCCCTTATCCAAGGGTGATATATTCTAAGACCCCTTAGAAGTTGCTGGACACTGCAGCTAGTACCATGTAATCAGCTTTCTCTTTAAAAAAAAAAAAATTAAAAAGTTACCAAAGATAATCAACCAAAAAGGAGGAAAGGCTTTTTTTTTACTTAAAGTTTCAGAGGTTTCTATTCATGATCACTCAGCCTTATTGATGGTGGGATTGCATGGTGGAGGAGAGCCTCACTAAGTAGCTGAGGCTGGCTTCGAACCTGTGCGATCCTCCTGTCTCAGCCCCCCCAAGTGCTAGGATTACAAGCATGAGCCACCACTCCTGGCCTCCATTAAAGACTTAGAGATGCTGTACAACTGTGTCACAGTAGTGATGAAAACTGATTAGGAGTCCTCACTGCAAATTATTACCACTCCTGCCTACAAAATAAACTCGGCCATATTTAAACCAAAGCTACTGGAATCATGAACTCTTTTTGTGGTTCACGTTTTTAGGGGCTCATATTATTTTTTCCTTTAGGTTCACAATATTCTTGCAGAAATGGTGATGGGAGGAATGGTGTTGGAAACCAACATGAATGAGATTGTTACACAAATTGATGCACAGAATAAACTGGAAAAATCTGAGGTAAGAATGGAAAATGCTCTAGTTAATGAAGGTTCTAAAGCATGATCATAAATTATGCATGATTTGTAACTTTCACTGTTTGTCGTTCAGTATCAACCTTTAGGTATAGCTGGTACGCTTATCCAGTTTTTAAAAATAGAATATAATCATTTTGGTATGCTAAATGTCCTCTGACTACTATACACCAAGTAGCTTTACATTGTTCTTCTTCCAGCCCATAGTCAGCTGCCTTGAGTAATAAACACAACTTCATATTCTGTTTCTGGAAAGGGAGAGGAGAAGAGATTCTTATGAGAAAGTAATGTTTTAAGATATAATAGGCACTTAGTAATCTGGGTGCCCACTAAATCTACCTCAATCTTCTGATTCTGGGTCCTTCCCAAAGATCACTAATAAGTCAGTTATGTCACACATTTTTTACATTGTTACATATATTCATGGCATTTACTGTATTCTGAAAGAGAAAGAATCGGGTTTTTATACATGACTAAATATATGCTATTATATTCAACCTTAGGATGGGTGAATATGGACAGTAGCACCTTAATGTTGTTATAAAACCCTAAGAATTAGGGTGTTTATCAACAGCAGATGCCATGGCTGAGCCTCTCAAGTACATTAGAGAAAGAAAAGAACAAATTACTTTTTCTTTTTGTGCTGTATAAGAAGGTATGTTTTAATTTTGGTTGAAGGATTAAATTACAACAGAAATTTAGAAAGGTGATATCTCATTCAGTGCTGTACATATTTGAAGACACCCTACATTTGATATTGCAAGTCATAACTCAAATTGGGAGAACATTTCATTTACAATTATTAGTATAAGTTCAGGTGTTTGGTTTGCTGAAAGTTAATATTACTATAAAAGCAGCAGGGCATCAATACACTAGCATTAATTTACAACAGGTGAGTTCTGAAAAAAATATTTTGTTGAAATTTCAAAGGATCAGTTTGACACAGTTTTGTGCTCATTTGAATCGAAGGAAATACAGGATGATAGATAAATCTAAAATGTGAGGGTTAGATATAGTTGAAGCTTTCCAAAAAATCACTTCCAGTGTTCTATTTTAAAGTAAAACTAGTCTTGCATTTCTCCTCATCTTAATTTTCTATTCGTATTGGTTTCCTAAGGGACAGGCTTGTAGTGGTGATAAAGAGCTTAAAACTTAGGACTCTTTTAAGCAACTTATGTTTTGTGCATGTTTATAACCCATTTTGAAAGCCCTGGTTTTTAAAAGAGAAATACATAGTATAGAATAATATAGAAAATTTTGTTTTAGAACAAAAGAAGGGGCCCAGAATATTTAGTATAGTTGACTTGGAGTATATTATTTAGTATAAAAAATTAACTCTAAGCCCTATAGTTTTTAAAGTCATAAAATTATAATTTGAAATGTATATGAATTGTTAAACATTGTTTCATAAAACTTTATGGTGATAGATTTTAAATGTAAAGCCAAGGGATAAACAATAACATCCATTCTTAATAGGTCTAACATGAATAAATAATTTATTGTTTCTGTGTAACTATAGAAATATATTGGCCACTTGTTTGGAATTTCACATTTCCAGGCATTTATTGCCTTCATTGGGGGTTGGGGTCCCTTTCTTTTCTTTATCTCTTAGTGTATAGTTTTTGCAGAAGTCATAAGTGCCTTATAGAGATCTGCTTTTTTATTCTTCAGTAAAACTTTGTTAATGAGTTTTCTTGTTTATAAAGAGTAGTAAAATGAAGTTTACATAGTTTAGGAGAATACTATAGTTAGAAAATTAAAATAATTTCAAAAAGAACTTTCACAGAAATAGTACTACTGAAAGTTTAGAATACTGGTGAATGTTTCTATTATTCACCCATTGACCATCTTCTAACATGTATAATCAGTTGTTATCTGCTATAAATTAATTTTTCTTTTTGTACTTTATAAGAAGATTATGTTTTAATTTTGGTTGGAAATAAACCACAAAATTATCTTTATCAGATGTTTCTCTACATACAATGTCTGCTAAGATCTTAGGTATGAAATAGAATTTTTGAGTCAAAATGAGGCCATATAATCCTGATCATGTTTTAAGAAATAGTATTAAAAAATATGTTGACTTTGTGTAACTTATCAGCAATTTTTTTATATTTTAAATATGTTTGTAAGGCTACAAGCATCAAAGTATCAAAAGTTTTCGCATACTTTTTATTTCTTAGTTACTTCAATTGGTGATATCTCCCAGAGATAGGACTCTGCAAACTAATCTAATATTATTGAGAGCAAAGTTAAAAACTTACTAGTCTTTTTTTAAATTTTAGTTATAATTTATTATAAAACAAAGACTTAACAACAAAGACTTTAATTCTGAATATTATGATTGATGAAATGAACCAATTATATTTTACGCTTTATATGAGCAGTATTTTAGGAATAGCATTTTTCTTTTTAAAATTAACATGAATATAATTAAGATGCATCTTTTAAAATATAATGTGGACTTATTTTTGGTGCTTGTCAAAAATAAAATATTTTATTCTGTTGATTTAAAGATAGTTAAATGTTCAGCAATTGAAAGGTGATGAGTTTAACTCTTAAATACCTAGACAGGTGAAAGCAAGACCTGCCAGGTCCTCAAGGAGAGAAGAAACAGATATGCTCCAACTGTATTTTCATCTCTTATGTTTTGATAGAAAAATGGTTCACTACAACATTGGGGACCTGGGAAAGGAGGGTTGGAGCTGGGAGGCTGGTGGGATTTGGGGGATTATAAAAGGCACCCAAAAATCTGCCTAAGAGTAAAATGACTCCCTGGGGGTGGAGGTAGAGGGGCGGGGTCAGGGAGACTTGTTAGTTTTTATATATTTCATGTTATTCTTAAGATGGATAAATGGGTCTGAATTTAGTCATTACTTTTTAAAAGTTAGTCCTCTTTTTTTCTGAACATCCTGATCTTTCTAGCTCTTTCCATTCTTCTCTCTTACAGACCTTTATCTTTCAGTCTCCCAGACAGGACAGGTAGACAAGGTATTGCTGACTTTGAGAAAAATGTACTTTAACAAAGGGAAAGCAAAATGATGTCAAAGGCAATTAATTAATTAGGCCAGACTCAAAAATTCTTTGTGTTAATGAACCCATATAGTCCCTGTAGCCTATTTTCCATTCTAGTTTTTCCTTGTAGTTTCTTCATCTTTTATTGGACTTAGTGTATTTTACTAGTAAATCATTGATGTCATGTTTGTTCTGTTTTGTCTGCCTGCATTGTAAAAGGAAATTTAAAATTTTTGGTTTTTATTTAAAACATTGTCATTTAACTGACAAATTGCATTTGTAGAAATGACAATTTACTTTTTAAAATTTAGGCTTTATTTTGAGCATGATGTAGCAGAAACAATCTTAATTTAACTCTCAAATTTTTTGTCCATCTCTAAATTAGGACTCTAACATAAAGTTACTTACCTAGTTTTAGAAGCTGTGAATTTAAAAACAGAAAGCTGAACCTTTAGAGCCTTTAGAATTTTGCATACAAATGGGGAAACAGTGAAGGCTTAGAACAATGACTGTTAAATAGTACTCCCCCAGTTCCCAAATGGGTTTCAGTTCCAAAGTCTTAACAGAATTGCTTTTACAATTTTAACTGCAGGTGCATTTTAATAGTGGCCAACAAAAAGTAAGACCAGAAATTTTCTAAAACTTGAATTCAGTGCTCTAAAAGTATAATTAACCACATGCAAAGTAGAATTACAACATATAAACATAGAATTGGCTGATATACAATGGGTATATACTGTAGCAAATATAGCATGTCATAATCAGATCAATCAAATATTGTAATGCCTGAATATTTTTGCAAAGCATATTGGCAAATATTAAAAGTATTTTAATAGACTTTAAGCTTTCAAAACTAATTTTTCTTCTGGAGTTTTTGTTGTCATTGTTGCTTTTTTTACACTGTGGAATTAATGAAATGAGCAACTTTTTTAGTACAAAACCATTTCTGGAAAAATGAAAATTTTTATATGCCTCCAATTAAAAATTTCCAGATGAAAATAGCTTATTGGGTCTTATGGAGGAAAAACAATCTATAAACTTAACAACATAGGTTACGTACTAGACTGGTTAGAAAAAGTGAGAATTAGAAAAACTGGGAATTTAGCATTGTTTTTTAGCTACTGCCTTATTACTTTCTGGATGGTTGGAGAAATAAAAACATAGCCGGGCGTGGTGGCACATTCTTGTAATCCCTGTGCTTGGAAGGTGGAGACAGGAAGATGGAAACCAGCCCTGCTGGCTTAAGAGACCCTGTTTCCAAATCAGATATAAAAATAGGTCTGGGAGTATAGCCTGGAGGTAGAAGGGTTTCATCCCCAGTACCACCAAACAAACAAACAAACAAAAAACCATACATGTGGCTTTATAATATCTTTGATATTATGGGCAGAATTATAAAGCTGGTATACCACTTTTGGTCCCTGTGCCCATTTTACTTTGTCTCTGAAATGGAAAATAAGTAATCTCATTCACTCCATTGATTGAGAGCACTGCCAGTTTCTATGTTCCAGTATTTCACTTATGTCAAACTTCTGTTTTCTATCAAAGGAACCATTTAACCACTTGGATTTGTTAACTTTCATCATTAGAATTATTAATTGGCTTTTTAAAAATCACATTCAAAGAATTAAAGGCAGGCAAAGTAACCATGGGAAGGTCAGGTCAAAGTTGACTCTGCCCCTCTAGAGACCTTGAAATTCACATCTTTTTTAAACTTCTACTAAAGTATGGTGAGGATCAACCCTTGAGGTCACTTACAGTGTCAAAACTTATGATATAAGAAACCACATTAGTATCTTTAGTCTGCTATACTTATTACAATAGGTAAATCCTGTTAGAAATTAAAACTATAACCAGAGATAAATAAAATGACTAGTAATTTTTGAAGATTGTAAAAATCCTGAGCATTCTCATTTTGACAGAGTTGTAAATTCTTTAGTTCTTGCTCACTAGAAGGTTGTCATCTGTACTTCTGATATGTTTATAACTATGGTATTAAAATGCTGCCTTTAAATCCTGTTATACCTCCCTATATTAAATTATTCTGCCTCACATTCAGAAATAAAAATACTAAACTTTTTCCTCAAAAGCATCCATTAAAAGTCTGCCCTTATTTTGTTAAGAATTTTGAATCTGAAACCATTTAAAACTACATTTGTTAGTGTTGGTGTTCTTTCACTCTGTTGTTAGGGCAAAATTATGAATATGCACAATAGTAATTTCCAGCAGGGTGAGGAAAGGTTTTAGCATGCACAGTCATTCCAGCTACCATCTTGCTATGCTATATTGCAAGCTTGAAGAAAATATTTTAAGATGGTATTTTATATCTGAGATGAAATAGATTATTAATTTCCATTTCCCTTCAAAAAAGTTAATTGCTTATTGCATGAGAAAAAAAAGTTTTCTGGTTCTTTGAAATATTTTAGCAGTGCTGCTTTTTCGGTTTTGCTTGCTCATATTCTGTTTATTTTTGGGTCTGGCAATTTAAAAACAAAATAAAAAACAAATCATATCCATCCATTACTATCTTTGTAATTCAAGTGCTTGGAATTCCCAAGAGTATGTCTGTATAAGTCTTCTCTCTGTTTGGCCTCATTTTGGTATACTTGCAGACTTCATTTTGTTTTCTTTCTCTTAATTCTGTTAATCTCATGGGAGAGAAAACATGACCATTTTTTATATACTGTACTTCATTCTTTCATCCAGCTCATACTCTTAACTGCTTTGGATTCATGTATTTGTTTTTGTTAGTAGAGTTGGCTGCAGTTTACCTGCCGTGATCATGCTCAGTATAACATAGATGGAAACAAGTTATTTCTCCAGTAGAATTTCATTCTTCTTATTTTTGCTTTGTGCCAGCTGTGTAATCTTAAATCTTTAAGAACCATGTTGTATGTTAGAAATATCTTTTAAAATTTTTTGATTGTATATAAACTATATAAAGCCAGGTAAACTTATTCTTGGTAAATTTTAGTGTTGAGAAAGTTAAGTTTTAGTGAAAATTATCCTATTGCTTTGCATATATCTTACTGGGAAAAAGAAATCTTAACCCAGATGAAAATTACTTCATACCTCTGTTAGCAAATGGATTTCCATATGGCTCATGATGTGCCACACAAAAGGATTGAACATGCTTGAGAAATAATTTGATTCTCCTAATTCATCTGCGTGTTCTAAATAGTTCCCATCCTTTGCATGTCTGTGGCTTGCTGCTTATTTTTAGAAGAATTATAGATGGTTTTTAGAAGAATTATTCTGGTTTTGTTTAATAAGGATGGGCACATATATGCTATTTAAATCAATTGTTATTTTAAATTTGTATATTCTTATTAGCAGCTGACAGTCAATACCAACTTTGGTCACAAAAAAAAATAACCAACTTAATCTAATGAAACTTAACAAGATATTTTTGTTATTCTCATTTTCTTTACTTAAGCTTAGTTTAGCTGTACACGGTATGGAGTAATAAAACAAGGTTTCATAATAGTAAATTATGTTTACTATTAATAAATATAAACTGTAGAATCCAATAAAATAAACACATTTTTCTTATTCACCATAAAAAATCCTTCAGTAATTTATAAAGTGAAATATTTATATTCAAATTATATCCATACATTTCTGTTGTTCAATTACAATTTGTACTCTTCATAGATATTCATTCCTAAGTGAAAATAGTGGCAAATTGGCTCTTTAGTTATAAAAATTGTAAAATTCTTCTACTTGGAAAAATGATGCTAGTTTCAGGATGTCCATAGCATTGTAAAGTAATTTTTGTTCCTTTGGAAGACAACATAATTTCTGCTGAAAGAAAAATGGCAGGGTGATGAACCTTTATGAACTGTATTTTCCTTTGACCTTAACTGTTCTAAATTTTAAGATCAAATTAAAGATCCTTTGAATATTATACCTGCTACCCTAAATAATATTTAGTTGCATCTCTAACATCTTTTGGAAGCCTAGGAAGGAAGTGGGATTTAACGTAACCTCACTGCCTCAGGTAGGTACTTAGCTGCACACTAAGAACAGTTAACCTCCACTAAATTGTGAAAATTAGATTGTCCAGCCCTGTACAGTCTTTAGTTGGGGTATGGATTTTTTCATCCATATCATATTAGACCATTTCTATTATTAATACTATTTTACTATTTCCAATTCTGAACTGATAATCCATGGCTTTTATTTCATTGCTTAACAATGTTTGTATCCTTTATTCAGCAAATAGTTTACACTGGCCTATTTTGTATCAGTCAAGATTTTTCTCAGGTAACAGATTTATTATTATTATTTTAGTTAACAAAAGAGGTAGGATTACCTAAATCAAAAAACTAAAATGAAAAAAGGGACCTTTAAAAATTTCCTGAACAAAGTGGAAGATTTTTTTTGTTACTTGTCTACTTTTGTGCAAGATGATGCCAGTGAACTTATATGTGTTTCTTAGTTTTGCTTTATTATATACAAAGTGATTAAATTACTTTTATTACATAAAAGTGATAAAACCTTATTGATATATAAAGTAAGCCTTAAATATGAAGGCAGTTGATATTATTTCTGAAAAATGATATGCATATGGTTGTTTTTTTTGTGTGTGTGTGGTACTGGGGGTGGAACCCAGAGGCTTTCTACCTCCGAACTATACTCCCAGACCTATTTTATACTTTATTTGAAAACAGGGTCCCACTAAGTTGCTGAGAGCCTCACTAAATGGCCGAGATTGAATTTGAACCTGGGCGATCCTCCTGTCTCAGCCTCCCAAGCACGGGGATTACAAGCGTGTGCCACCACATCTGGCTACATATGCATTTTTAATTTTTTATTTTTAAGCATATTTTCTTCCACAGTTATCTTACAAATTACATTTTCCTACTAAGAGGGAAGCCAAATATTATACATAGTGGAAATTTTAGAATTCATTAATTTCTGTATGTTCTTCATTCTCTAAAATTGTACACTGTCAATTGAACATATATGTCGTTGAATCTACTTTATATGACAAAAATTTATAATCATTTTTAATGTATGGTAGGTTGGAATTATCCTCTTCTTGCAGTTTCTTTTTTTTTTTTTTTTTTTTTTTTTGTGGTACTGGGGATGGAACCCTTCTCCAGGCTACACTCAGACCTATTTTATATTTTTTATTTGGAAACAGGGTTTCTTAAGCCAGCAAGGCTGGCTTCAAACCTGCACAATTCTCCTCTCTCTGCCTCCCAAACACGGGGATTATAAACGTGTGCCACCACGCCCAGCTGCAGTTTTATCTTTTTAGGCAGGCCATTCTCTTTGGATTAAGGTTTTACATAAAAGCTTGTTTTTTTTAAATGTTCTAAGCGGAGCATGGTGGTACACGCTTGTAATCCCAGCATTTGGGAGGGTGAGACAGGGTGATTGTGGTTCACAAACAGCCTTAGCTACTTAGTGAGGCCCTTTGCAACTCAGTGAGACCCTGTATCAAAATAAAGAATAAAAAATAGGGCTGGGGGTGTAGCTTGGAGGTAGAATGCCCCTGGGTTCAAAAAGTTAAAATAAAAAATAAAAAATGTTCTAAAACTTTCTTAGAAAGATTTAGAAAAGCCAGGTGTGGCGACACACGCTTGTAATCCCAGCATTTGGGAGGCTGAGATAAGATCACAGTTCGAGGATAGCCTCAGCTACAGAGTGAGGACCTCCGCATCTTAATGAGACCCTGTTTCAAAATAAAGAATAAAAATAGGGCGGGGTGGGGGGGGAGGACTAGCTCAGAGGTAGTATGCCTCTGGGTTCAATTCCCAGCACACACACACACACACACACACACACACACACACACAGTTTATAAGAGCTACCACAATTTTAAACAATTTAATCGTTTTATTATTGTGGAATGTTTTAAGGGTTTATCCCTGAATAAAGAAACTAAACAAATATAAGTTATTCCCTTCAATTTTTATTTTAAAGCACATACTTGATAATAAATGCCATTTTGAAAGAAAAACATGATTATTGCAAGAGATGTTTAATGAGGAAACAAATTATGCTTCATATTTATATGTCAGTTAAATAAAAAATTAGATAAAGCTTAGCTTTTGTCATGTGAATATTGCCTGTGATAAATCTAGGTGTAATACAAATTATTTTGTATTTAAATCTTACATTGTTATTATTGCATGTATTCACTATATTTTTTTTAATGTGTCAACTCTTTTCTCTTTTATAGAGTAGTATTTCAAAGTAACCATCTCATACCAATTCAAACTACCATCTGGTCTCTTAAGCTTGTTATGTGAAAATCTTTCATCATTGTCTTTCATTATAATTGTTTTTTGATGAGCTATACCTGAGTTGTACATTTTCTTTTTTTTTTTTTTATTTACTTCTGTATACAGGCTGGCTTAGCAGGAGCCCCAGCCCGTGCTGTATCAGCTGTAAAGAATATGAATCTTCCTGAGATCCCAAGAAATATTAACATTGGTGACATCAGTATAAAAGTGCCAAATCTGCCCTCTTTTAAATAAAATATTAAAAAGGCCACTCCCAGGTAAAAATCAGGGGGAAAAGTCATCTAAGTTTACCATGCAGTTGTTTACCAAAAATTGAGGATGAGAGTCTTAACTTTTGCTCTTGGATTTAAGTCAAGGTACTGTATAGAAATTGTGTAAATCAGTGTGGAAGTTCAATGTTGCTCTTCTTGCTCAATTATTTTAAAGAAATTGAGTAGTTCCAGTATGATTTTTTTTCTTAACTACATTCCTATGCCCACCTAAGACATGCCTCTATGTGTTGGCTATTAACAGTATTTCTAAAAGTGAGCTATTTCTTTAATTATGTACAATCCAAAATGTTGGTGTTTTGTATGTATCACAAGTACAACATTCCTTAATTCTTTCTGCTATTTGTCACAGTTGTTATTTAAAGAACCAAGTGTGTATTGCATGAAAACATGATCTTTTCCTCTTAGTTTAAATAAACTCCAAGGTAACTGGACTTATAAAGCACCTTTCTGTTTGCCTGATATCTACTTTAGCAATAATTTTTTTTACAATCCTCTGACACAACAAAGTAAATAAAATATATTTTATCACTGAGAGCAGCTGTTAATGTTGTTTTATTTAATATATACTTGAGCTTTTAATACTCAGAAACCTACAATTATTCTGAAACTTAGTTATTTCACAAATCAAGAGTAGTATATCTCATAGTATATATATTACATAGGATGAGATCTATAGTTGGAAATGACAATTATTTTTTATAATGTATATTAAGAAAATATGAGAACATTTTTATACAAATAATTTTAGGCCTTGCATCTCATCTTCTCTTGTCCAGATGATGGTCGATAATTTTAGCAAGTACCAATTTTTTTTTTTTTAAACAAAAGCCTGTGAAACAGGGCTCCACTTGAGTATCCCATCACAGAGTCAAAGCTTAACTAATGTTTGATTTTAAAAGTCCAGATACTCACTTATTCTAATTGACCTTTATGTTCTTATTTATTCTTATTTCTGGATAAGTTCACACGTGAATGTATGTACATCAGGAAATTATTAAAAGAAATTGATATTCAGGAGGCTAACCAATCCCAAGATCTACAGGGAGAACAGATAAGCTGAAGACCTAAGATTGTTGATGGCTCCAGACACCTGGAAGAATGGAGATTTTCATTCATTTATGAAGGCAGGAAAAGCCAATGTCCCTGTTCAAAGGCAGTGAGGCAAGAGGACTTTTCTTTGTGGGGATTAGGTGTCAGCCCTTTTCTTCTGTTAGGGCCTTCAGCTGATTGGATGAAGCCCACCCACATAGGCAGGGCAATCTATTTTACTCAGAATATCAATTTAGTAGTAAGATTTTACTAAAATATGGCCAGATTATTGAAATTTAGGTCATGAGTGTGGAATTCTTAATTTTATGTAGAGTAGAAGTATGTAAAATTTGATATTAAAGTTAATCATAGCAGCTTTTGATGTATCTTAATCCCTGTTAGAGGGCTGAAACTTTGTATCTGAACAATCCATTTAGCATTCAGAGTGCTTTTTGATGCCTTAGAGATAGGACAAATACTTTTGATTTGCTTAACAAAAGCTAGGAAAGTTCATTGTATAGCTAATTAGATCTGCTGGAGCTTACGGTTCCGAAGAGAGGAGTGAAGATGAAATAATATAACTCTAAGAATTAAATTCCAAATATTATTTATTCCTAAACATGGAAGGATTGCCAGTCCACTCCCGGGTCGATATCTCTACTGGCCGATGTTGGGGTTTAGTCTCTTGTGGTATTTATAGTTTTTAGCTTTAGGTTACCCCCCCACACCAGAAAAAGTTCAAAGTCTGGGCAGGTCAAACAATACCCTGGTGCAACACAAACAACACAAACCTAGCCTTAGCTCAGACAGAACAATAGCATCATTAACATTAATTACTTTGAAGCCTCCTTGACTCCAAACCTTGTTGGCTCTGGGCGGAAGGACAGTCAGAAGTATGCTTTTAGTAAAGATAAGGGGGAAGACCTTAATGGCTCCCCACACTCTCAGGAAAAAGTACTGACTTGTTCTTTTTGTTCCTGGCTTCCAATTTGTGAAATTCTGTTTTTTAATGTAAATTTATTTCTTTCAATGAATTTTAAATAAAAAAAAACTTTGGAAAAAAAAAAGTTAATCTCTTCCCAAAAACACATGCACAGAAGCATCTAGAATAGTGTTTAACCAAATATATGGGTAATTTATGGCTTAGTTAAGTTGCCACATAAAGCTAGCTATCATAGTATATTATCAGTTATCAAAGAAAGAATGTATGTATGTGTTGTTTACATTTTATTTTATTTTATTATTCTGTATGTGGTACTGGAGATTGAACCCAGGCTGATTTACCTCAAAGCTACACCCCTAGCTCTTTAAAAAAATTATTTTATTTAGAAACAGGGTCTTTACTAAGTTACCATGTGCTGACCTCAAACCTGCAATGATCCTGTCTCAGCCTTCCAAGTACCGGGATTTCAGGTATGTGCTACTACTCCCAGTTTATATTTCCTAAATGAAGGATAAAGCATTCACATTTTTAAAATATGCCCATCATCAAAGGGGGAATGGGGCAGAATATTTGGGATAAAAGCTAAATTCTCAGGAAGTACCTTATTTTTTACCGATTTTAATATTTTACATAATTATTAAAATAAAATTTTGAAATATTAAACTCTAAATAATAAAAGCAGAGCAAATGAACAGAGCTATACAGTGAACTGGTAGCATAATCTCCCAGAAGAGAACCATTCCATGTTATTTTAAAATACTTAACTATATACCACTGAAGACCAAAGGGAAAAAAATTTTTGCTTTTTCCTTCCCCTGCAGGGGGGAAAAATTGTTTTCAGTAATCACAGTGTTGGTGATTTTATTATTCTGAGACTTCGTGTGGGTTGTTGGGTAAAGACAAAGTACACCGGTTTGGATGCCATGGTGCACATCTATCAGGCCTGTGGCGAGTGCCTCTGCAGCTGGCTGTGAGCATTTAGCTGATTTGTTGAGAAGTGACACCAGTTGGAGAGAGCTGCTTCACCCAAAGTCATAACTCGTCTCCTAGGACTTCCTCCATCAAATTGTAAAGCCCCAGCCCCATTGGCTCAGGCAGGACAGCTCTAAGGCCATCCTAGCTCCCTTGCTAGCCATGGGATCAGTTGAGGTTTTTGTGTTGGCTTGCAGTTTAACCTTTTCCTTTGCATTAACCTCCATCATTTATACCCTTACAGGCTTTGACCCCAATGCATACCAGAGTACACGCATATCTCCATCTCAGTTTTTCTGGGAAGCCCATCAACTCAGCTTAATCAAATATATAGGTAGTTTATGGCTTAGTCAAGTCACCACATAAAATTATCTATCACAGTGCACTATTTAAGAAAGAAAGAATGTATGTATTTGTTGTTTTTATTTTTTTTATTGTGTGGTGGTACTGGGGATTGAAGCAGGGATGATTTACCTCTGAGCTACACCCACAGCTCTTTAAAAATATTTTATTTAGAAACAAGATCTTACTAAGTTACTATGTGCTGGCCTCATACCTGCAATCCTCCTGTCTCAAACCTTCCTGGAATGGTTTGAGAAGGCAAATTCCAAAATAAAGTTTTGCAACTGCATCACTTCTCCCAGGCTAGTAATGCAACACTCCTTTTACTGGTGGCAGGTGGGGTGAGAATTGTAATTGTTGAAACTTTGACTGATGAAATACTAGGAGTGTTATGATAGGGACACTGTCATAAGCAGTGAAAAATCCAAGGAAAGTAATTACTTGGACTTCTCCAAGAGAAGTAATAGATATAAATAGTGTGAAATCAGGTGGCTGCTTCATTGGGTCTGGGGAATTGATGCACTCAAGAAATACTAAGGGTACCAGAGAGACCCTGTTTCAAAATAAGAAAAATGGTTGGGGGTGTAACTCAGAGGTAGAATGCTCCTGGGTTCAATTCCCATTGCCGAGGCAAAAGAAAGAAAAAAACTGAGAGTGATTAATCACTAATGAACATGATATATGAAGGCGAGAGGGCCTTCTTGGTGACATACAGACTTATCTGTAGCTAAAGAACAACAAAAACAACAACAAAACAACAAACAAAACCTCAGGATCTGGCCCAGAGCTTCATTTTAGCTGTAGCACCTTGCCAAAACAAACTTAGAGAAGCTGATAAGAGTGTGTATGGGCCTGGATCCAAGAGCTAGGGTCAAGGAGAAAGGAACAGGGCCTTGGATGAGAGTTTATTTTTATATAAACAGTCTTAAAATAGTGGAAACTTAAGCAGTGTTAACACTTAGGGTAGTTCTCGGAAGCTTAGAGGAATTTGGACCACTTACCTTGGCCCAGCTATGTAAAGTATAACCAGAACTGCCAAGGCAGACATGGAAAGAAAGGGTCAAAAGAGAAATGTGTGTGCACAAGGGAATATGCTGCATAAGGCAGGGTGCCCAGCAAGAATTACATTTTCCAGATCAATGTACAAGGACACCAGCATTATTTAGAAGTTAGTAGTAACTATCCTCTGAAGGTCAGGGCCAATAGTATGAAGTGTTGTAGAACTGGGTGCCTGATAACAATGGGAATGATAAGATCTCCAAATAATAAATATCAGATTGTGGAACTTAACTGCCAAGAGCAAAGTGAGTAAATTAATCTTAAAAGAATTGCAAAGTCAGAGTATCAGCCAAGGATCATGATCTGCAGACTGTAGAGGTGTTCAGTGGAACATGGTTCTGTGGTACCAGAGAGGTTCTCCACCAGTAAGGGCATTGATCAGTCTGTACAATCATATCAAGTCAAGAATGGATGATCAGATGGAGAACAACTGCCACAATAAAGTCATGAGCCAGTATCTGGTTCTGAGCCACTTCTCAAGACCAGAACTAATAATTTGAGGAAAAGATGGAATCTCTTAGGAGAAAGACCCTGCAATACCACAGCACTCACCTAAGTTAATGATTTCCCTGTTGCTTTACTAATATAACTGTGAAATAGAAAATATCCAATATTTTGACTGTTGGGCACAGTTTCCAGGTTGGCATTGATACCTAAGAACCAATGATCATTGCACCCTTGTATGCCCATTACCGTTGAAAACATGGAGATCAAGTAATAAATTTAGTCCTGACCAACGGCTAGTTCTTAGTCCATTGGGCACAAATCCTCCTCGTAGTAATTTTCTTACTCTTGAACATGTCTAACTGTTCACTCAGTGTTTGAAAATCCTGAAGTGATAGCAGTTCCTTTAATATGTGGGAGAAGAACTACTGTAGAAAGAAAGACTGTGGAATCTTTGAAAGTGCCCCCACACTCAAACAGAATAAGTATAAAGAGATTATTGCCTAAAGGACCTAAGAATTTGGGAATGGTCATTATGTCCTCATTTAATTGACCAATCTGTTCCCTACAAATAGGTCCTAGAGAATGACAGTGTACTATTTTAGTAAACTTGATCAGTTGAAGACCCAAGTGTAGCTGCTGTGCTAGGTGTGATATCTGTTAGAGCAGGTAAGGCCTCCTGTAGGTGATATTTGGCCATTAGTTTAGTAAGTGCATTCTTTTCTATCCATACTTGGGAGGGTCATGACTATGACCTTCTTTGAGCATTTCTTATTGTCCTTTGTTTCCCCTGTTGGTCTTCCTCTCCCGTCCTCTTCTACCATTTTGCTGGTGTCTCCTTATTTGACTGATATCCTTTTTGTTTCCTGATTTCCTTCTAGCTTCTACATATGAGATCAGACTAGCTGATCTCACTTAGCATAATAGTCCCTAGTTTTATCGATTTATCTGAAAATGACATAATTTTGTTCTATGGCTAAGTAAAATTCCATTATGTATATACCACATTTTTGTTATCTATTCAATATGAAATTTTTATTTTGTATTTGAAATTTTTTGAATCATGTTACCCATCAGAAAGTATCACAGAAGAGGTACTATATAAATAAATAAGTGGAATGACTCAATAAAATAATAGTCTGTCTCTGTTACTACCACTACAGAATTGGCATAAAAGGAACTTGAATGAAGTAGCGATGGAATCAGAGTGGAGGCTAAATTTGGGCTAAATAGCATAGGCTTCTACTCACCAAGACTGATTTAGCCACTGTTTCTGCCAAATAGCCCAATCTACCAGTCACGGGCTCAAGGCTTAGTCCCTGACACTCCACCCTCTTCCATTTAGGGAAGGAACCTGCCACTTGGTGACAAGTAACTGAAGTTGATACATATTCAAAGTGTAAATTCACCCTTCCTGGTTATATGGTCACAGTCATACCTGTCCAGGGACTTACAAAAAGTTTGATTTGATCAACATGGAGTTTTGTATAACATCACAAAATACTATGAAATCCACTTAACAGCAAAGAAGGTAGAATAGTTAATACAGATGCATGAGATTGGGCTTTAACCGCAAAGTCCAGTCACTAGAGTAACAGAATGGCTTTTTACAGACACACCTTGTTACCAGCTTGGACTTGATGCCCTCAAAGATGGAACAGCATCAGTAATCATGTGGTGCTGTCCTCCCCAGCAGGTAGACCGCACAGGGCCAGGCATGAAGGAGTAGAAGTAAGATTAGCCCTGCTTATACCATTCCCAGTGACACACTTGGGGAAGACACTTGAGTCTTCTAACTCAAGATCTGGATACAGAGATGTTGGTTTCCAGATAGGAAATGCTTCTTCCCAAAGCACAGCAAGAGTAGCATTAACTTTCTAAATCTACAAATGCCTTCTAGTCATTTCAGGCTCCTCAGGTAAAGAGACCAGCTGGCAAAGAAAGGAATCTCCACCCGCCATTCCTCCACAAAATGATCTTCAGAGCACCACAAAGAGTAGTATCAGACACAATGGCAACTTCCTGTAATAACAGTACTTCAGAAGCTGAAACCAGAGCATCATAGGCTTCAGGCCAACAAGCAGTAACTTTGTTTCAAAATAAACTAGGGCTGGGTTGGAGGTGTAGCTCTGTGGTAGAATGCCCCTGGGTTCAATCCCTGATTACTTACAACACACACACACACACACACACACACACACACACACACACACACACCCCTATGGCGGCTCATGTAGGAAATTGCAGCCACTTTGGAGATAGGGGTTTTTTTTGCAGTTTTGGGGATGGAACCCAGGGGCATTTGACCTCCAAGCTACATCCCCTGTCCTATTTTTTTATTCTTTATTTTTGAAACAGGGTCTCACTAAGTAGCTGAAGCTGTCTGCGAACCGTGATCCCCCGTCTCAGTCTCCCAAATGCTGGGATTACAAGCGTGCGCCACCACGCCCGGCTCAATGGAGATAGGTTTTATTAAGACCCTGCTGCTTGGATCCCTGCTTCTGTTTTAACAGTTCAGTTGGTGAGACTCCAAAACCAGATGTGTGTTTATGTAAGTGGGGAAAGAGAGAAAGAGGTAGGCATGAAGCTGAAGAGTGACGAAGGGTAGGGATACCTATTGCGCTACTACTACCCATGTGCAGACACAGGATTTAGGAGGTGTAATTTCTATCCCAGAATTAGCTTCCAAAATAGAATGTTCTATAGGAATTGATAAGATTGAAAGAAGAGCAAGAAACCACTGGTCTCTCCCATTTCTCCTTAACATTGCTTTTATTTTGAGCCCATTATAAAGTAAATCTTTGGCAGAGCATGGAAGAATCTTCTGTATTAGCTGTCCCAGTGTATTCATTGCATGGCTTCCAGAGTCAAATTACCTGTTCCTAGCCCTAGTTTCTTTCCCTTATTAAAGCACGTGATCTCTCTAAATCTCAAGTTTTCTTATTGGAAAATAATTTGAAATGCCAGTAGTTCTTATCTCATAAAATGACAAATATGTGAGTTAATCCACATAAAGTACTTAGAACAGTGCCAAATACATGTCAGTAGCATTCAATGAAATGGTACTTTTGTTGGTTGGTTGCTTTGTTTTTAACTTACATGTTTTTGCTTCAGTAGTAATTCTATACAAATATAGAAAGGAGCCTGACTGGTTAGTAAAGAATGTTTTCTACTTTCAAGGGTTGGTTCTGCTTGGAACCTGCCCTTCTGGAAGCTTTTCTTGAAACACCTTCCTATACTATTTGAGTTCCTAAATCTTGATCTGATGAGGCCTCCCTCACCTGCAGGACTGGTGAGGGCTGCAGATTATAGCACAAAAGTTAAGATCACAATATTTTCCACAGTAGAGCTATTTTAGTTTCAGGAAGTAGGATTATTATTTTTAAAACCCTCTTTGTAGTGTATCTCCCTTTTCTGCTAATAAAGTGCTTTTGTATTCCTATGAAAGAAGAAATACTAGTAACCAAGCCTCAGAATGGTCAATTGTGGCATTATTAGCAATATATGTGAGATTTTTCTCTCCAAGACCAATGAGGACTTTTTTTCCCTTCAATCTGGAGGCCAAAATACGTTATTTTTGTATTCCTTCTTTTGATACTAACCACCACCATTCTGTCCCACTGTGTACTACCACCTACCCCAACCCCAAGGAGCTGGCCCTAAAATGTGGCCTAGGCCTCCCTTGGAAAGTTGTCCCAATTTGGCTTTAACTAGATGTTATTTCTTAAACATATGGTATATTTTATACCAGTTATTCATAAAAACAACAGAAGCCAGTTACTGATTATTTCTTTTACCCTTAGATACTTCCTAGTGCCCTAAATAAAATGGAACTTATACAATTAGCAACACCGGTAAAGTTATTTTTAGGTTGAAAAAAGATTCTAAACAGCTTTATAAAGTACCTCTTAAGTTTTCAATGGACCAGTGCTACCTCCATCCTGTTTAAAGGATCTTCTAGTGTTCCTTGAATGTAAGTATTCCTTACATCTTATTACAGTAATAAATAGAACCAATAACTAGTAGCTGATGTTTAGACATTTGAAGCAGTTTGCAGATGTGGTCATTTAGTTCCCTGACAGCTGCAGCTTGGAACAGGCCACTGTGTGCCAAGATATTATGCACATATTCTCAGTCACTGCTTTCAGACAGTAACAAACCCCTCTTTCAATTGCAGCTATCACTTATCACAAGCCTAACTCATAAGAGCTCATGATGTTTTATACTATTTAGGAGAAGCAGAAGCACAGGTAGACAACCCTGGGGAAAGGACTTTGGAGGCTGAGAAAGATCAGAGGTTCGCAGTCAGCCTCAGCAACTTAGCCCTCCACAGTTTAGTGAGACTGTTTCAAAATGAAAAACTAAAATATGGCTCAGAGTTGGAGGAAAAATGGTGACTATGGGATGCAGCACATCTCAGTATCTGTAACAAACAAAAATCAACTACCAAGAAGGCAGCACCTTGACCAAAAAAAAAAAAAAAAAAGCAAGGATATTTATGAACAAAAACACCAAAAAGAACTACAGGGGAAGGAAATCCAATACTCTGAACGTGAGATCCACAGCAAAGAGCCCGAGCGCACAATTGACCTGGTGTGGCAGCTAGTGCCATCTCATGCTGCCCACCTGAACCAGGACTGCTGGCTCTGCAGACCCAAGAAATTTCAATAGGTAATTCAAGGACTTGAAGTGCAGAAAGTGGCAGAAGAGCTCCAACATCTTAAATGACCAGGACCACGCTTGAGGGATGGCGAAAAAGATACAAACGCCCATGCGCTCACCAGAGGCAGCACCCATAGCAGTGTACTGTACCCTCCAGAGACTCATCCACAGGAAAAGGAAACTTGCATTGCGTTACTCAGTGGACAACTGCCCAGAGCAGCCACAGGGATCCCGGCAGCCAGGCTAAGAACCAGTGGCCCATCTCTGAGGTAAAGACACAGGAAAGGCCTATAGTGCCCAGGGTGTAGTATTGGCACAGGGTCACAGGAGGTCACTCCAAGATTACACTGAAGACCCTCCACCGGTGCAGGTAGGGAGGTAGGCCCAGGGCTGGAAGGTACAGAGCCCAGGACCAGAAGGAGCAGAGACCACACCCAGAAAGTATAGAGTTGAGGGCCTGAAAGTGCAGAGCCTGGGCCCAGAAAACACAAAGTACAGGGCCTGAGATCACAGAGCCCAGGGAAGAGAGTGCAGAGCCCCAGGGCAGAGGGCATAGAGCCAGCTCTGGAAGGCGCAGAGCTCAGGACTAGAAGGCATAGAGCTCAGAAACAGAACGTGTGGAGCCCAGTGCCAGAGAGAACAGAGCTTAGGGCCAGAGAGAGCGAACCCCAGGCAAAAAAGCTCATAACCCTGCGGTTATGTGGAAATCGTTTTACAATGACACTCAACACCTCGATGCCTGAGCACAAGGGTGTCAGAAACAAGAAAGGAGTGTAAACACTCATGAAGTGGGTCCAAAAGCTGACAATAGGTTATGGAGCAAATGAGAGACATTAGAATATACTCTAAAATCTACTAATCTACTACAGTGAATAGATACACAGACATTATATCAGCCCAGGGCTTATATATGTAAATTAGCAGTACTGTTTTTTTTCCCTCACTGTCACTAGTTCTTTTTCTTTTTTCCTTTTGGTTAGCTTTTTGTCTTTGATTTTAATAGTTTTTGTTACTTGTTTTGTTACTTTTTATGCATATTTGTTTATTCCCTCCCCCCTTTTTTATAAGTTGCTACCTCTAGCCTATCTACTCTCTTCTCTCAAAACTTTTTTCCCTTACTGTATCTCCCTGTTTTATATTAAAGCTATTTTATATCTCCATATATAAATATTCTATATTAACTAAAAGAATCCTACCATCTTATTTTTTCTCACTTTACCCAACTCTTGTATCCATCACCCCAGATCTTCCCCTTTACCTAACCCTCACCATTGAAAAAAGCCCTGTTTACCCATGCCTGAACCTGCTTACACCTCTAAATCTCTACTGCTAAGATTGAATCAGACAGATTATCCACAGACTCAAACACAAAAAATGAGAAGATGCCAAGACAACAGGAAAAAAAAAAAAACTGAGAACTCAGAAAATATGAGAATGAGGAACAGTGAAGAAATAAGGGAAATCACAAATACTGACCTACAAGAAATGCAAGAAGGATAATTCCAAATCCTGATCTTAGATATGATGAAAGGCCTCACAGTAAGTGTATATGAAAGAGGAGATTGAAACATTAAGAAATTAGAGTCAGATATCAGAGGGATTGTTCGAGTCCAGTATCTTAACTACACTTCCAATCTGAGTGTTTAAAATACACCAGGTACAGAGCTTGGGAGCATAGGGGTTGGGGCCCCCCAGATCTACCATGGTAGGCAAAATAGAAGGGTGAGTGTCCATGAACTGAGAGGCTTATCTGACATTGTCTTGGTCTGGACTGATGTATTGGAGACAAATCTTGAGAGGATCATCTGGGTCTCAGTATGCACGCCACCATTGGTCATCAGCTTCCGGAACGGGTTTCAGGTGAGAATGGTGTATCCATGGCTGGAGCCTGGCTACTTTAACCGCTGTGGGAGTTGTCAAGATGATGGGAAATGGGCCCTTCCAATGTGGGTCCAAGGTTTCCTTCTGATGTCTCTCGACCCACACCAGGTCTCCAGGCTCAAATCTGTGGGGCTTTAAGGGGGGAAGACTGTGAACCTGATGAACAAGGGGAAAAATTTAACTTGCCCTCTTTGTAAGGCCTGTACTGCTTTAAGGAGGTATGTCCCACTGGTCTTCACCAGTAGATCGGGCTGTAGCTACAGAATGAGAGGTAGGGGTCTCCCATACAAGATTTTATAGGGAATAAACTCATAGATAAAAGGGGTATTTCTGGCCCTAAGTAGGACAAATGGGAAGAGGGCCATCCATTCTTTACCAGTTTCTAAGGTTAATATAATGAGTCTCCTTAAGGATCTGGATCCAATTCATTTTCTCTACCTGCCCTGAACTTTGGGAATGGTAGGTGCAATGAAGTTTCCAATTTATCCCCATGACTTTAGATAAAAGCTGGCTTAACTGAGAAGTGAAAGCTGGGCCATTGTCCATTCTTAATACTAGGGGTAGCCCATACCTGGGGATAAGGTCTTCCAGGAGTTTTTTGGTGACCACTTCAGCCATTTCCTTCTTGGTAGGGAAGGCTTCAGTCCATCCTGAAAAGGTGTCTACAAAAATAAAAGACACCTGTAACCATACCGACCTGGTTTGTCTTCTGTAAAATCCAACTCCCAATGGATGCCAGGCAAAGGACCTCTTTCCCTCTTTCCTACTGGTCCTTGTGACTTGATGGGATTGGTAGCTTGGCAAGCTATACACTGAGAGACTGTGGCAGAAAGTAATGTTTTAAGTCCTTGAACCCAGGAGGTGGCAGTTAACAAATCAATCAGCCATCTTATGCTCTCTTAGGTGCATTCCTTGATTTAGGTGCTGGGTCAGTATCCTCCCTAAATGCTGGGGCAGGATAATTCTTCCTTCTATGGTATAATACCAATGGTTCTTTTGATAGGCATGAGGCAGAGTCTTGATGTATTCCGGTCCCATTTGTTGTATTCAAGCTTTTCTGGCAATACTCGAGATGGCAGTGCCACTAAGATTTTTTTAGTTGCTACAGCTTGTACTTCCTGGTCGGCCTTTCTGTTGCCCTGGGCTTCCAGTGAATTTCCTCTTTGGTGTCTGGTACAATGAATAAAGCTACTTTTTCAGGGAGCCACAGAGCTGACAGGTGGTCCAGAATTTCAATCTCGTTCTTGATGGTCTTTCTGTTGGCCATTATCAGTTCACGTTCTCGATAAATGGTGCCATGAACATGAGCTGTGGCAAATTCATTTCTGCTATCAGTATAAATATTTACAATTTTATTTTTTCCTAATCATAATGCTTGAGTTAATGCAATAAGATTAGCCTTCTGGGCAGAGGTTCCAGGGGGCTGGGGGTTCTGCACAGAGAGTCTTTTGCTCAGTCACAACTGCTGCACCTGCCTTTATTTCTCTGTCCTGTAGGAAACTGCTATTGTCCATGAAAAGGGTCAGGTCTGGGTTCTACCATGGACTGCTTTCAGGTCAAGTCTGGTCCTTGGACCTGCTGAAGAATCGTAATGTAATTATGAAGAACATCCAAGTCCAGGCTTGGCAATAGGATAGCAGGATTAAGAGCTGAGCTAATGATAGAAAGTGATTCTAGGCAGATTAAGTAATAAAGCTCGATAATGTATCAGCCACAATTTGTCACCCATCTGTCTCCACAGAGTGGGGAGTTGTGACAGTAAGTGGCTGTCCCAAGGTTAGCTTATCAGCATCCTTTACCAGGAATGCCATTGCAGCAATGATTCGCAGGCATGCCGGCCATCCTGCTGCCACTGGATCAAGGTTTTTTTTTTCTTTTTTTTAATAGGCTACAGGCCGCTTCCAAGGCCAAAATTATTGAGTTAGTACTCCTTTTGCAATACCTTGTTTTTTGTCTATAAAGATTTGAAAAGGTTTGAGATGTCTGGGAGGGCCAAGGTCAGTGCTTTTTCTAAAAGTGCCTTTTTAATGCTTTGAAAGGCCTGCTCCTGCTCCTCTGTCCAGATGAAAGTTTCCTCTGTGCCCCTTGTGCCCTTAAAAAAGGGCCAGCTAGCTCAGCAAAACTCAGTATCCAGAGTTTACAAAATCTGGCTGAGCCCAAGAATTCCCTCAACCCTCTCTGGCTAGTGGGGGAGAGTATACTAAGGATAGTTTGTTTTCTGGCAGGCAACGGCCATCTCTTTCCATCTCGAAGGACATAGCGTAGGTAAGTCATATCTGAGGAGCATATCTAAATCTGTTTGGCTGAAACCTTATAGTCCAGAGTGGCCAACCACTTCCTAGTAGCCACAAGACAGGTGGGAATATTGGGGCTGCCACCAGAAGATCATCAACATATTGAAGAATTGTGACTTCTAGGTGCTATAGGTGGTACTCACCCAGGTCTCAATGTAAAGCCTCGTTGAAGATGGTGAGCGAGTTCTTAAACCCTTGAGGCAGTCTGGTCCAAGTCAACTACTATAAAAGCGCCCATCTGGGTCTTGCCACTTGAAGGTGAAGAGGGCTTGGCTCTCTTTTGCCAAGGGAATGCTGAAGAAGACACCTTTCAAGTACAAGATAGTATAGATGGTTCTGTCTGGTAGCAGAGAGCCTCAGAAGAGTTTAAATGTTAGGAACAATTGGGTGTATATCCTCCTCCCTTTTGTTGACCTCCCATAAATCCTGTACTGGTCTATAATCTTTTGTTCCTGGCTTTAAGACTAGAAGTAGGGGGTATTCCAGGGTGAATGGCACAGTATCAATATGCCATAATCCATTAGCCAGTGGTTATGCTTTTTTATTCCCTCCCTGGTAGCCAGGGTCAAGGGGTACTATTTGACCTGAACAGGGGTGGCAGTGGCCTTTAGGGTTACTACAACCAGTGCTAAGTGACTAGCCAATACCGGTGGGTTCCTTTCTGCCCAGACAGTCAAAAGTCCTCCAGGAGTTTGAAGAGTTGGGCTGAATTTGCTTTTTTCACATCAGGGGGGTCTTCAAAAAGTTCATGTTCATCATCCAAGCTAAGCACACAAATCAGATCAGTTGAGGTGACCTGGACCTGATTTGGGCCAAGTGAATGCTGGTGCCTATTTTAGCTAGTAGATCTCTTCCCAACAAGGGGTAAGAATAACCATGAAGGAGTAGGTAACTGTCCTTTTTCCGAGATTCACAGAGTGCCTGGTAGTCCACAGGTAAAGATTTATTCCAGTGGCCTCTTGTACCAATATAGATTGGTTAGAGAGGGGTCCCAGGGTTTTTATCAAAGACTGAGTAATGTGCTACACTATCAACCAAAACCTGTACTGGTTGCCCTTCCACATCAATTGTTACCCAGGGCTCAAGGAAGTGTGGTGAGCCCCGTCCCCTTCAGTCATTCCCATTGGTGGGGCTCAGTTCAAGGGTCTTTTTAGGCCTGTTCTTGCTCTTCCTCTGGGGGCATTCCCCTTTCCAACGCCCCAGGTCTTTACAATAGGCACACTGACTGGGCAAGAGCTTTCATTGTTTTATTATTATAAAAATGCCCCTTGCTATGGGTGTCTCCCAGACTGGCAGCAACCAACACCTTAGCCAGCCCTTTACTCTGACAGTCTTCTGGGGTCTCTCAGTTATTATAGACTTTAGAAGCTATTTCTACTAATTCAGACAGATTTTTACCTTCAAAGCCATCAATCCTCTGAATCTTCTTCCTGATATCTGGGGCCACCTGGTTAATGAAGGCAATGTTAATGGCCCGCTGGTTTTCAGCTGCCTCTGGATCAATAGGAGTATATGTGGATGGAGACCCTGCACAGCCTGACTAACTCGAGACAAATTTGTGGGGTGCTTTTCAGCTGTCCGGCGACCCCCCAGTAGAAGCTGGCGATAGACATTTATCACCTCCTTACCTTCAGTTGTATTATAATCCCACAGGGGCCAGGAGGAGGGGAAAGCCTGTTTGATTTGGATGGGGTCTTCCGTGCATCTTGCATTGTCCCAAGGACCCGCTTTCTTGCTTCCCTTTTGATGCAGTCTTTTCTCTGTAGTAAAGACGGTTTGGAGGAGCTGCTCAATATCCTCCCACATGGGTTGATAAGTAATGAATATAGTCTCTAGGAGAGAAATGAGAACCTGGGGCTTCTCAGAAAAGAATGATTTTGTTGTTTCCAGTTATACAAATCACTGGTTGAAAAGGGCTGATATAAAAACTCTACCTCCTTCATCCTGGGACCCTATAACCCAAAGAGGGAGGGCTTGGGTTATAGGGTAAGAGCTCCTGTAGGCTTCCAGAGATAAAGGCACAAAGGGGAGGCCAAAACAAGTGTGACTGGGACTAGGGTATGATGGGGAGAGAGATCACCGCTGCATGGGAAGTGTTGAGTAGGGGGGGGGGGTCCATCATCACGGTGGGTGGGGGGGGGTGGAGAGAGTGAGCATCTCTTTTGGGAACTGAAGGGGTTGGGTGGGGGGCGTGCAGAAGGACTGGAAGGTCGGTATGGAGGGGGGAAGTCATCGGCATCTGAAGACAGAGGGAGGACAGACAGGGAAGACAATTTAGAAGAGGGAGGCTGGGGTTGGAGAGCGAGACTGAGGGAAATGGGAGATACATGGGGCAAAAGGGACTTGAGCCACTAGGGTTGCTCACTAAAAAGTTGTTCCAAAGGCATGATAAAGGGAACCTGGTCAGGATGTCCAGGGGTGGCTGAATATGACATTGTGGGTCCTGAAAATGAGATAGGGGTCAAAAGACCTCTCAGGGGGCCAACTTATACCAAAGGTGTGCCACTCCTGAGAAAAATATTTATGAAAGTTTTCTAGACTTACAGAAAATTATCCAGAGAGAGCAGCTGCTTGTTAGAAATCTGCAAAATGAGCACCGAGTAAATCAATAGGCAATGAGGACAGACAAGATTGACTTGCCCATACTGGAGGGCGAAAGAAAAAGAAACATAAGGACACTGACAACAGAAGACAGAGAAGGAGTGTCAGCCAAGAGAAAGAAAAAAAAAGAATGCTGAATGCAGGGACTCCCGGAAGAGGGTCCCAACCAGATCCAAAGGGCCATATGAGAACAGTCCAATGGCAAGTGGTGGAGTCTAAGCATCCTCCTGACTCCACTGGCTCAGGCCAATAGCATGTCTGCCCATTCTCTAATGAGCCCCAGGTTGTCCAGACTCCAGGAAACAGATGGCAAGACTGAAAAAATGTTACTCACTGATTGCTTCCAGGTAAACTGAGTCCAAGCTTGGGGAGGGACTCTTCCTCCTATCCCAAATGAGCCCCCAGAATATTGTGCCCAGGCCAATGTCACAGGAATGGAGAAAGAGCAACCACCATACTTGGAAGATCAGTTTATTGAACCACAGAAAAAACAGACTAGCCAGGCTAGGGATGCAGTCCGACACTCAGTTCAGAGCTGCAATCCCGAATTCAACTTACAAGGAGTTTTTAAAGACAAAAGTATATGGGTGGCCAGGGGCTGGCAGGGGGGACCCATTGTTGTAATAACAGCCAATGAGAGCCTGAAAAAAAAAAAACCACAGTGTTGGATTATGTGGGGGCTGTGTTATTCCATGATAGGCTTATGCCAGGGGAAGAGGGCAATTTCTGGAGTGGTGCTCAGTGTTCCAGCATGTCACAGTTAGGTGACCATTGGGTAAGCAGGATGTTGGTCTATGCTTGCTTCGTGCCCTTTATGATGATTGGCTACTTGTGCACAGAAGGAGAATTCCAGTAACTGTGGGAACACAGTTGAGTCAAACATGGAGTCTTTCTGGTTACTAAGGCCTTACATTTGAAAAGATAAATAAGATTTTTAAAACCCTGGCAAACCTAACCAAAAGAAAGAATTAACTCAAATCCTTCAAATCAGAAATGAAAAAGAAACACCATCACCTACAGTGGAGAAATTAAAAGGATTAATAGAAACTATTTTAAAAACTTATACTCCAATAGACTGGAAAACATGGAAGAAATCAATAGATTTTTAAGCACATATAACATACCTAAACCGAACCAACAGGACATAGCAAGCCTAAACCAACCAATAGCAAGCAAAGAAATAGAAACAGCAATAAAAATTCTGCCATCAAAGAAAAGCCCAGGCCCTAATGGGTTTCCAGCAGAATTCTACACAATTTTCAGAGAAGAACTAATCCCAATACTTCACAACTTGTGGGAAATCGAAAGAATGGAATTCTTCCAACTCCTTCTATGAGGCCAGTATTGCATTAATACTAAAACCAAATAAAGATACCCCAAGAAAAGAAAATTAAAGACCAATATCTTTGATGAATATAGATGCAAAAATTTTAAACAAAATACTACCTATATGCATTCAAAACCTATCAAGAGAATTGTACACCAGGACCAAGTTAGTTTCATCCCAGAAAAGCAAGGCTGGTTCAATATATGTGAATCAGTACATGTTATTCACCACATAAGTGAGAACAAAAACCATATGATCATATCATAGATGCCGAAAAAAGCATTTGACAAAATTCAACACCAATTCATGTTAAAAAAAATTGCATAAAATTGGAATAGAAGGAACATATTTCAAGATCATTAAAACAATACAATGAATCCAAAGCCAACATCATATAGAATGGGGAAAAACTGCAAGAATTCCCTCTAAAATCAGGAACAAAACGAGGATATACACTATCACCACTCCTTTTCAATATAGCCCTTGAGACTCTTGCCACAGCAATAAGACAAGAGAAAAACATCAAAGGAATTCAAATAGGAAGAGAGGAATTAAAATTATTCTTGTTTACAGATGACATGATCCTATATTTAGAAGACCAAAAAAACTCAAACAAAAGACTACTGGAACTGATTAGCCAATTCAGCAAAGTTGCAGGATACAAAATAAACCTAAAGATATCAGTTGCTTTTCTATATGCCAACAATGAATCTACAATGAAAGAAATAAAACAATTTCATTTACAATAACCTCAAAATCAATAAAATACCTAGGAATAAACCTAACCAAACAGTTAAAAGACCTCTACAATGAAAACTATAAAACATTAAAGAAAGAAATTGAAGAAGACCTAGGAAGATGGAGAGATCTTCCTTGCTCATGAATAGGGAGAATAAATATAATCAAAATGGCCATTCTGCCAAAAGTGATCTACAGATTCAATGCAATGCCTATCAAAATACAAGGACATTCTTAATAGATCTAGAAAAATCAGTCATGAATTTTATATGGAAAAAGAAAAGACCCAGAATAGCCAAAACAATTCTCAGCAATAAGAATCATGCAGGAAGCATCAGAATCCCTGACTTCAAATTATACTACATAGCAATAGTAATTAAAACAGCATTGTATTGGCACAACAACAGGCTTACAGACCAATGGAACAGAATAGAAGATACAGAAAGAAATCCACACACTTATAGTCAATTGATCTTTGACAAAGGGGCCAAATTCATATGCTGGAGAGAAGATAGCCTTTCCAACAAATGGTGCTGGGACAATTGGCTTTCCATTTATAGACAGATGGAACTAAATTCTTGCCTCTCTCTGTGCACAGGAATCAACTCAAGATGGATCAAAGACTTGGAGATTAGACCAGAGACTCTGAAGCTAATAGAGGAGAGCATAGTCTCAACACTCTAATATATATGCACAGGTAGTAACTATCTCAACAAGACCTCCAAAGCACAGGAAATTAAAACAAGAATTAACAAGTGGGATGGCATCAAACTAAAAAGTTTCTGGTCATCAAAGGAAATTATCAAGAATCTAAAGAGAAAGCCTGCACAGTGGGAGAAGATATTTACCAGCCACCACTCTGATAGAGGAATAATATCCAGAAAATACAAAGAGCTCAAAAGACTCTACCCTAGAAAAACAAATAACCAATCAAGAAATGGGCAACTGAATTGAAAAGACACTTCACATCATTAGCCATCAGGGAGATGCAAATCAAAACTACATTGAGATTCCACCTAACCCCAATCAGAGTTGCAAGCATAAAGAAGTCAAATAACAATAAATACTGGTTTGGATGTGTGGAAATAGGAATATTTTTATACTTTTGATGGGAGTGCAAACTATTTCAACTGCTATGGAGATCAGTGTGGAGATTCCTTAGAAAACTAGGAATGGATCCACCGTATGATCCAGCTATACTACTTCTGGGTATCTTTCCAAAGGGGTTAAAATCAGAGAACTACAGTAACATATGCATACCCATGTTCGTAGCAGCACAATTCATAGCAGCCAAAATATGGAACCAACCTAGGTCTCCATCAACAGATAAATGGATTGCAAAACTATGGGAAATATACACAACAGAATTCTACTCAGAATAAAGAAGAACAAAATCATGTCATTTGCAAGAAGATGGAAAGAGCTGGAGAACATTATGGTAAGTGAGATTATCCAAGCACAGAATGAGAAGGAACATATGTTATCTCTTATATGCCCAAACTAGGGAGGGTAGGGGAGGAAGAAGACTGAACTTGATTAATGGATGAGCTACACTGGAATATGTGTATAAATGTAAATATAACATGGTCAACCTGGACACTCAGTATGGAAGGGGGGAAACGGGAAGGGGATGGCGGTCACCAAGTACTGTATGAACGTATGCCACTGCCAATATGATTCACATTATGATGTGAGACTATACTGTACAAATAAAATAAAATAAAATAAAATAAAATAAAATAAAATAAATGGCTCAGATATAGAATGCCCCTGGGTTCAATCTTCAGTACTACAAAAGGTAGGAAGGGAGAGAGGGAGGGAACTACCACTGGGCAAGTCTGACCGAAAGAATGTATAGATGGAGCAAAATTAAACATAAAATTGATGTTGAAACAACTGTAAATTGTGTCCTTGGCATTTGGGGTTTCTAGAGAAGATGATGTCATGATCTTGTCCTCTGTACTCTTTGTCAGTCATGCAGTGAGTCTAGTCAAAAAAAACAGTACATACTCTAGGTATTTGAAGAGTGTTATTGTCTGGATCTTGAATGTCCCCCAAAGGCCCATGTGCTGAAGTTCCAGTCTATGGTATTGTGAGGGAAGTGACGGGGCCTTTGGGAGATGAGGCCTAGTGGAAGGATATTAGGCCATTGAGGACATGACTTGAAAAAGACACTGAGGTCCTGGCCCCTTATTCGAATTCCACCTTTTCTTTCTGGCCTCAGTGAAGTAAGCGGTTTGGTCTACCACCATGATGTCCCACCATGATGTCCTGACTTTGTACAGGCCTCAAGGTGCTGGAGTCAACCAAACATGGCCCAAACTTCTAAAATCAAAATAACTCTTTCCACTGGGCATGGTGGCACACACTTGTAATCCCCATGCTTGGAAGGTGGAGACAGGAGGATCACAGAGGTTCAAAGCCAGCCTTGCTGGCTTAAGAGACCCTGTTTCCAAATAAAATATAAAATAGATCTGAGAGGGTAGCCTGGAGGGAGAAGGGTTCCATCCCCAGTACCACCAAAAAACCTCTTTCCTCCTTTATCTCAGGTATTTGTCACAGTGATAGAAAGATCACAAGGAAGATTGCCTTTGTACAGACAATAGATTATGCAGTTAGAAGAGGACAGAAAAAGCAAAAAGGAACATCAGAGTAGTTCAGAGTGAACTGCAAGAAAGAAACCTAGGAGCTGAGCAGTGGGGCCCCTGAGCAGTCAGTGCTGACTATTTCCAGCACCTCTGGGGGGATGGCCCTTTATAGGAGAACCAAAATAAGCTAGTGTCATCAGCAGTTGGAACCCACTGTCACCCAACTACTCAAGTGACATTTTATAAGAACAGGAAAAGCCAAGGCATTGTCTTTGTACCCTCCATCTCTTGTTGGCAAAGTCTGACAGGAAGCCAACTGGCAAAAGATTACTTAAAATGCAGTTGGTAGAATCCTAGCTCCAGTATTATAAAGTGGGAGTAGAATGGAGGATTTGGAACCTGGCCTTGATGCCTAATTGTTTACAGGCAGATTAGAAAAATGATGTGCCTGGCTGGTGATCAGTGTCAGAGCTGCAGATGGAGGTCAGGAATCTTCATATGATGTGAAGGTCCTACTAGCTGTGTTCTGCAGATGGCCAAGGAGTTACTGCCATCTCACCCGGTTAGCTAGTGTCATTTTTAAAGATGAGCGAGACGATATGACCCTAGAGGATATATAAGCCAGAAAAATAACTTTAGTCGTTTCTAAGGGCTCCATCACTGCAGTCATGATTCATTGTTCTTTTAAGATGTGATGAGAAAAATGTGGCAGTTGGGATCTGTGAGCCAAGAAGGTTTAGTTTATTCACTGGCCAGGCAGAGCAATAGTTCCTACTCCCCAGCAGTGAATGTCACATCTGGTGACCTAGTATTTTCATTCCCATTTTATCCAACCACCAAAAAAGTGCCAAAGAATTCAATGTTATGGTAAAATTAAATTCATATTATTCTGAAAACCTTAAATGTTCTCTTAAAGCTTGTCTACTTTATACAGCCCTGCATTACTTCTCAGTACCACTAAATACAGTAGAATGAAATTCTTAGTAGAAAACTTCAAAGTTTATGATACAATGATCCAAGTCCTTACAGTTAGGATTTCTTTTTTATTAGTAAACTCTGACTTATATACAAAGGATTCTCTGCTCAACAAAAAATTGTCATTATCAAATAATATTATTTATTATAATCTATGGGCTGCTTCTATGAAGATGAAAGTATCCTTATAGATGATTTATTTATTTATTTATTTATTTATTTATTGCAGTACTCAGGATGGAACCCAGGGGCATTCTACCTTTGAGCTACACCCCCAGCCCTATTTTTTATTCGTTAATTTGAAACATGGTCTCACTGAGTTGCAAAGTAGCCGAGGCTGTCCTCAAACCACAATCCTCCTGTCTCAGCCTCCCAAATGCTGGGATTACAAGCGTGCGCCACCATGCCTGGATAGATGATTTATTAATAAAGAATTCTGACTATCTTCTGTAGATTAATATTCTGGAAAATTAAAAATAGTAGGAATTCAATTTCCATGTGTAGAGCAGGGAGGATGCTATTCTACTCATCTCTGGTTTGGTGATCATTAGCATTTTTAACCCAAGAATCACAGTGTTTCCAGTTAACCTGGAATAATTTGATGGTACCCTTTACAATAGCCCCTGCTCCAGCCAACCTATTTTTATGAAGTGAAATTTATAAAGTAATTAAAAAGTAAAATTATTCACCTTTTTAAAGCCTGCCT